>NW_027468718.1:36133771-36221271 GCF_046254945.1 Alosa pseudoharengus
ACCTCTGTCATGAGACCCCCACTGGGTGTACCCGCCAACTGGTCCTTTAGCTGGAGTGTGTGTGTGAATGTGTTTGTGTGTATGTGAGTGTATGTGTGAGTTTGTGTGTGTGTGTGTGTGTGAGTGTGTGAGAGAGAGAGAGAGTGTCTGTGTGTGAGTGTGTGTGTGTGTGTGAGAGAGAGAGAGCGAGAGAGATTGTGAGTGTGTGTATGTGTATGTGTGTGTGAGTATGAGTGTGTGTGTGTGTGTGAGAGAGAGAGAGTATGAGTGTGTGTGTGTGTGTGTGTGTGTGTGCTATCATCTCCATAAGGAATGCAGTAATGAGGCCGGCCCAGCCATGAGACTTTATAATGAGACTAAAGAAGGCCCTCTGCATGTGTGGGCCTGACTTGAACATGTCTTACACCTGCTGTGTGTGTGATGTTTTAAACCTTCTGTGTGTGTGTGTGTGTGTGTGTGTGTGTGTGTGATGGTGATGTTTTAAACCGTGTGTGTGTGTGTGTGTGTGTGTGTGCGTGTGTTGTGAAAACAAATGTTTGTGTGTGTATGTGTGTGTGTGCGTGTGTGTTTATCTCTGTGGACATGTTACTTAAGCTGCTGCTGCAAGTGCAATGGCAGCATGCCATTCAGCATAACTTAGCCTCCTATGATGAAAGGGATTCATTTATCTCTACCGCACACTTCTTTGTAGGATTTAATGTTTGTGTGTGTGTGTGTGTGTGTGTGTGTGTGTGTGTGTGTGTGTGTGTGTCTGTGTCTGTGTGCGTGTGTTTTTGTGTGTTTGTGTGCATGTGTTTTTGTGTGTTTGTGCCTGTGCGTATGTGTGTGGTGCCAAGTCAAAGAAGCACATATTCATGTAACCCTTTTATGACTGCTTGATGTTCCCACACCAGAGACTAGTAAACCACCGCACAGATGGTAATGTCCTAATACAAGAGAGCAATGGAGACTCAGGCTTTATTGGCACTGATGCACATCAAGGGAGAGAAGAAAGGTTTCATTAGATGAACCACACAAACAGAACACACTAACTAGACAAGGAAATGGACCCAGTTTAAGCATCCCTAACAGGACGAGGAGTGTCAATCAATAGCCCCAACACTACATGCATATGTATGAGACCACTGCCCTGACTCAAGGACTACTCACAGTGGAGTCAGAAATAACACAATCACAACAGCCTCGATCTGACCTTGCCTGGAACACGAGGAAAAATAACGTTTGACATGAACGACACAGAAACCCTACAGTTTGAATCCAAACACCAATTATGAGACACAAGATGTAACTATTGTATAGGAAAAATACAGTATAGAAAATACCCATATAGAAACACCTGTATACAGTATAATGCACATGGGACTGCATAACACACGTGAATAATGTGCACATAAGACTGAAATGTACATAAAAATGATTCTGAACGCTTTGAACTGTCGTGTGGAAATGAATATTATTGAACCTTAAACCAGTTAGAGCATGTAGGCATGACTGCCATCGGGCACACACATTTCTCTTGATTTTAATAAACTGCTTTTGAAGAAAGTTAGAATAATAATATTTCTACTTAATTTAGCCTCTGCATAATCACTGTTTATACATGTTAAGGGGCTTTGCCTCATGGGCCGCGCATTCCAAAGGAAGTTTTGGTGGATTAATATATTAGTGTATTGTGTGGTTTCTTTTCCTGTGTGCCAGTACAAAATATTTTTTTAAATAATTATATATAATTCTTATTCTCTCTCTCTCTATATATATATATATATATAGTAATTAAGTGGGTACGCCATGACAGGTATGTTTTCACCCTCCACTGCAAAGGTCAGGGAGATCACCCGCTAACGTCCAGAGACAGCCAAGTTCACACTCATTATCTGAGCCGAAGGCTACTGTTCAGTTTGACCCCTGCTGCTTCCTGTCCAAATACACAACACACTCAGGGCAGGGGTCATGCCCTCCAGCACCCCTCACTGATGCCACAGTGACCTGCTGGAGGGCAGAGGGCTGATTGCCCACGTGATGCCCTGGTGTGTTGGGGGCTCTTCTTTACCCCCACTCCCACTATCTGGTAGCCCACAAGGGCACTGATGTCAGTTAGTGGCGAGCCTCCATGGTGCACTAATAACATTATGGTTTATCATAACATATGGCAATAAGCATGATATGGTATAAATACCAAATATGATATTTCATATAATATGGTATAATTATATTTCTGTAGCAATATAACAACAGTATTATGTGCATGTCACTCAGCTTTATGGGCCATAGACATACTGTAGAGTTCCCCAGTACTGAACCATACAGCTCTGGAAAAAATTAAGACCATTTTTCTGATGTCATCCTACGGTTGCTAAGTGACATTCGAATGAGTTGACGGTCATATTCATATCTGCAGTGGTCTCTTAATTTTGAATATGACCGTCAACTCATTCGAATGTCACTCAACTGAGTGACATTCGAATGAGTTGACGGTCATATTCAAGCAACTGTGCAATCCCTTTGTTTACCAGAGCAACCATCTCTCCATCTCGCTCTCAGAATCTTTGAGTCACAGCATAGCCAGGAACGCACAGCCAACTCTACACTCCAGGACCAATCCAGAGGTGGTCAGTGTTTTAATCCCCCAACGTCGTCTTCCAGTCCTCCACGGTGGGGACTTAAAACACCATCGAGCCAATTCAGAGCAATGTAACACCCTGGCCTAACGGCATGTGATGGAAACGTTACCGACAAAATTAGTTTCGTTACTTTGGTTTCAAACGGCATGTCTAAACTGGAATGCGATGTGACACGGTGCTATAAAGCAGTGTTTCTCAAAGTGTGGTCTGGGGACCACTGGTGGTCCGCAAGCTATCTCAAGTGGTCCGCGAGCAAACGTGGTAATTGCAATAGTTGCAATATTGAACCAACTTGTATGTAAATCCTGTAACACTGCCTATAGCTACGCCAGTTTAAATCATATGAATCCAATAAGCAAGGTGCAAAAACAGTAAGCAAGGTGGTTCAGTGAGTAGGCCTATTGTCTAATATAATGTTGACGTAGGTCTACTGTTTTTTTTTTTTTAGCTAGGTGGTCCGTGATTCTTTTTTTATTGGTTAAGTGGTCCTTGGTCTGAAAAAGTTTGAGAAACACTGCTATAAAGCACAATGTGGTGCAACATTTTAGACAGAACTTTTGTTGGACACCCCATTTATTTTTGCTGTCTTGTGTTGTTCTACTAGCCTGGAGTTTCCAGACCCTGCTAATCTAGAAAAATTAAGGGTCTGGCCATGAATAATGTAATGGGCCAACTCGAGGGGCGGCACCAAGCGTGCATTTGAAAATCTCACTGCACGCAATTGGACAACACAATACAACCAACGTTTACTGACTGATTCCGGACTTCGACGCAATTGGATAACACTACGACTGTCATCTGTTTAGCTTGCCTCTGGCCCGCCTATATCAGATATACCGATGTGATTGGCTCCCTGCGATACAAGTGGCAAAAGTAACGTGCATCATTACTCATTGCTCGAGTGTGCTCTTGCAAGAACTCTGGAGTTTCCAGGGTATTGTTCTACTATTTTGAACGAGAAACATGATGCAATAGAACGGAATATTTGACAGATTCAGTATGCACAGAGAGCATTGAATGCTTGCATGTGTTGCGACCTAGAAGTATTATTTTATAATTTCATAATTTCTCAGAAAAGGGACATGCTTTGATTCTGTAGGAGAATAATTGTAATTTAATTTTTTTAATATTCTGCATTTTTTTCTAATTTATGTTTACTGAAAGGTCAAAGTTCAGCAACGATGAAGTCCGAGGTCTACGCTTGTGCATAGACAGACTGCTGAACGGGAAAACACAGCTGGACTGTCATCCAATCGCAAGGATACAGGAGATCCTGGAAAACCTGGGGGGCAACTCCTGGTTCATGGTGTTGGACCAGGGCAAGGCGTATCACCAGGGCTTCATGAGTGAGAAAAGCAGACCCTGCGCCACATTCATAACTCCATGGGGACTGTATGAATGGGTGAGGATCCCGTTTGGGCTTACTAATGCGCCCGCAGCTTTTCAGCGCTACATGGAGGGATGCCTGGGAGATCTGAGAGATGAAGTGTGTGTCCCGTATTTAGATGATGTGTTAGTATTTAGCTCCAGCTTTGAACAACACATCCAAAATGTGAGACAGGTACTGCAACGGCAAAGAGAGTGTGGTATAAAACAGTTGGGCTGAAAAAATTTGACTTTTTAAAAAGTGAGGTCTGTTATATGGGTCGAGTAATCTCTGCAGAGAGATACACCAATACTTCAATGGATTATTCACCCTTTGATACTAATGGACTATGGACATTAGTAGGATGTCCAGTCCACATTGGAAGTGTTTTCGTTATCAAACATCGAGCGCATGGCGCAACAAGGTGTTCCTAGGTTTCTTAATCAGTCATGGGTGTGTTTGGGGCATAACATCATTTAAACCAATAAGAATGACATCTGTCATTCCCTTTAACGGCGCAAAGTGCGAGGTCAAAGAAGCCTAGCATAGCCTTCACGCATTTGCACTCATCTATTATTTTAACTCATTGGCAAAGTGGAACTAACTTCACCGTGGTGTCAGTCAACGACAAGACAGTTTTATGCAGTAAGTTACTTTCACTATTGACTGACAAATGGGTTACCATCAAAAACATAGGCTGGAAAAAGCAACAGTTACGCTAATATTGCTTAAATGACTGAATAAAAAAACATTTATCCTGCAGAGGAGTTGCTTATATCTCGTGACAGTGCGTCTTCAGCTGTGCTCCATACGTGTCTCTCGCCTCTCCCCTAATCACTTTTAACCGTCATTACCAATTTGCAAATGATGGTGAATAACTACTCATCATGAGATGTACTTCATAATATCTTTATTCTAATTATGTTTCCCATTGTAATCGTGCAATTTGTAATGTTTTGCATGGACGTGCGCTGGTGTGCGTTCATGGATGATAGAAGGATGGTGCGTTGTGTACCCGCCAATATGACTGTTGACAATGCGCTCTTAAAATAACGTATAAACAACTCGCATAGACTTCTGACCAGGTGTAAAATAGCATTTAGACAATGTGCTAAGCCACTCCCTAAGTTGTTAATTGCCAAACGCCTGGGTTTCTCTTGGTCAGTGGCGTAATGTGTTTTAGGTGCTGTACAATAGCGATTTTTAGACAATGTGCTTGCCACACCCTTGGGCGCATTGTTTAAAAAATAAACATGCAAAATAAGGAATTAAGCTTTGCGCCGGGTGGAAAACAAGTTTTATGCCATCTTAGTCTTGTATTGTTGCCATGACAGACTTTCCACAGAAAAAAAGAACACTAAGAGATAATATGTTATAACCACCCTGTAATGTATGATGTGTGTGGAAATACTTACCTGTTTACTTACCTTCCACCATGTGTTCCGTTGTGGAGACATTGTTGATTAATATTGTTAAGACAGGAAAGAAAATGTTTGGACACATTTTTTTTAGTGTGGGAGTGTGTTGCGACCTAGAAGTAGGCTATTATTTAAAAATTTCATAATTTCTCAGAAAAGGGATATACTTAGGTTCTGTAGGGGAATAATTGTAATTTCATTTTAGAAATATTCTGCACTTTTATTTTGATTTATGTTACTGAAAGGTAAAAGTTCAGCAATGATGATGTCATCAGCCAGCGCAGTAGCCTAGTAGAGAGCCAAGTAAAGTGAACGTAGGCTATGTTGCTGAGGTTAAAACATTTAGAAGATTTTGTGTTGCTTCGTGTAAAAAGATAATTCCAACAGAACTGGCAAAATAAAATGCTAAAGAAGACAGAGTTTGTTTCGAGAGTGCAACACATGCTGTTAGGACAAACTGTTTTGCAAAGCAGTGAAATACAGAAAACAAATGGCACAATGTTACAGAGTTGTTTTACCTCTTACCAACTGTCATAAAACTCACTTAATTCCAAAAACAACAAAATAACACAAAAACAGTAATACAACTCAATACCAAAACCACAACATAACACAAAGCCAGCTCTCTGTTTACTCACCCAGAGCTGCCATCTTGGAGCGTTGCCTCTCACCGCCAGAAGCGCATAACAAACCCTCCTGAAAATCTGTGTTTCAGCTCCCTGTCAGACTAGCTCACAGTAAAACAACAAAACAAACAACAACAAAAAACAAACAGTTAAACAACAAAACAACCAGTCTGCAAAATGTCCTCCAAACACTGTACTTCAGCCAACTCTCACAAAACAAACTGAATACTAAAACAACAAGATAAAACAAAAGCAATTCATTCTAAGGTCAGCTATCTGCTTTCATTGTGCTGCACTTGTATGTCGTTTTCAACAAAATAAAAGACTAACAGAATGAAGGAAAAAAGATAGGGAAATTAGTAGAGGAGAAGAGTAGGGAAATGAGTAGAGGAGAAGAGTAGAAGAAGAGTAGGGAAATGAGTAGAGGAGAAGAGGAGGAGGAGAAGAGTAGGGGGGAAAATAGTAGAGGAGAAGAGTAGGGAAAAGAGTAAAAGAGAAGAGTAGGGAAAAGAGTAGAGGAGAAGAGTAGGGAAAAGAGTAGAGGGTAGAGGAGGAGAAGAGTAGGGAAATGAGTAGAGGAGAAGAGTAGGGAAAAGAGTAGAGGAGAAGAGTAGGGAAATGAGTAGAGGAGAAGAGGAGGAGAAGAGTAGGGAAATGAGTAGAGGGTAGAGGAGGAGAAGAGTAGGGAAATGAGTAGAGGAGAAGAGGAGAAGAAGAGTAGGGAAATGAGTAGAGGAGAAGAGGAGAAGAAGAGTAGGGAAATGAGTAGAGGAGAAGAGTAGGGAAATGAGTAGAGGAGAAGAGGAGTAGAGTATTAGAAGCAAGCAGCTGAATTCATACACCCATCGGGAGAAAACATATGAGCACACCTACGCCAAATATGCACGACACATACCAGATCAACTGACATAGAACACTTCAAGATGTACATACTTCATACATACAATACAAACACTCATATTATGCTTCATCAGTCTTCTGCTGGGGGAGTTCAGATAGAGTGTTTGCAGCCTCCAGTATTCTGCTCAGGTGTCTGGCAGTGTGAGTCTCAGTGCTGAGATGCAGCTTGAAGCGTCTCCAGCTGTGCTGATGCTCCGGCAGATCTAGGATCTGAGGCAACCCTGATGTTTGCAGTGCATCCCTACTGCCTGAGTCTGTGTGTGTGTGTGTGTGTGTGTCTGTTTGTGTGTCAGTGTGTGTGTGTCTGTGGTGTGCGTTTGTGTGCATGCGTTTATGTGTGTGTGTGTGTGTTTGTGCGTGCGTGCCTGTGCCTGTGTATGTGTTTCTGATAGATGTGGGAGATAAATGAGATGAGACTAGACGAGACAGGATGAGATGAGACACTCTTCTCTCTCTTCACCACTGGTTGACCTCAAGGAGGAAGGTTGAGTTTGAAAATATTTCCTGCTGACTTTATTTACTAAAATCAAAACCTGTTAGATGCACTGAAAGAGGAAAATCTTTATCACGACTATCCATACACACACACACACACACACACATAACACCTACAAACACGCAAACACACACACACACAGTTCTCTATCTCTCACTTTCCTCCTCTCTTTTCTGCTATTTCTGTTTAAACACTCCCCATGACATAGTAACCCTCACTCCACAGGTCTTCTCTCTCTCCCTCCCTCCCTCCCTCCCTCCCTCTCTCCCTTCCTCCCTCCTTCCCCTCTATTTCTTTCTCTCTCCCCCTCTAATGATGGAGACCCCAATATTGGCGAGGGCTAAGCTGAGAGCTTTCATTTTCAAGGTTAAAGCAAACACACACACAGTCTTGGCCCTGTGAGTGTGGAGGGGGCAACAGCCAAATGGACTGCTCTTCAGAGTGCTCTGTCCCCTTGGGCCCGACTTAGTGGAGATCCCAGGCCCGGAGCCACTCGTCTGAGTCGGCCTTTAATCAGGACCAACACGCCTCTATTCTCCTGCACCCACACACACACACACACACACACACATACACACCCACACCCACCACCTACACACACACCAGACAACATACACACACACAAACACACACACACACACACATGCATGCCTCTCTGTTCTCCACCCACCACCTACATACAAGCACACACACACACACACACACACACACACAAACACACACACACATTCACAAACAGACAAAAAAAACAACCAGAGGTCCTTCGAGCCAAAACAACATTGCAGGTGAGAGAGAGAGAGAGAGGGAGGGAGAGAAGAGAGAGGAAGACACAGGGTGGAAAAAATAAAGACGAATGTATGCTGCAGCAGACGCAATCAAATGACCTTTTCACATGCTAAACACACTTTTGTTTCGGAGTGTCTATTTACACCCCTGGTATGAATAGCATTGGCCACACAGCTTACCTATTCACACCGTGACATAACAACAAAAAGACATTGCTCATGTGCACAAAAAAACATGGCGGACATTTGTTTTTTCGTCAGCAGAAAGTGAAGAATTCTGAAAGGTTTCGGCACTAATATCTGCTCAAATTAAGTTTTAGATTGAAAAGTTATGTTTTATTTTCATAATCTTCTTTCAGTGAACACATACAACCGTCAGTTTGTTAGTTAACAGAAATTTTGTGAATATGACGCTCAGGCCTATAAACTATAAGTTTACCTGCAAACACCCCTCTAGTTGTGGAAGTAGAGTGCAGTGGTCACAGACATGGTTTAGTACGTGGGAGACTGGGGTTCGATTCCCACATGATGTGTTTTGGCCGAGCGAGTTTGCACGTGTACCAACGTTTCTGGATAGAAGGCACGCAATTTGAACAAGAAATCGGTTCTCAAACGGAAGTTTTAGCTAGTTCACGCACCAGGGTGTAAATAGCACATTACTTTATACAACAATTGGGTTCTATGGAACTATTTATTTGTTTCTGATTGGCCGAGAGACGTTCCATGAGTTGGAATATCCCTGGACATTTCAACTCAGACTTTGCACAGCTAATAATAAATCACTCCGCTATACAATGCGAAGATTTGACACAATGTTCTCATCCCAGCTCTCCACTATTTCAAAGCAAACCATAACGAAACAGTGCTTCACCACATCTGTGGATTAAGCCACACAGTCAACTTAATGTAAGTAAGATAAACGAGGATGCTAATTGTTCTCAGCATTGCCAGCATTGTGTATAATATGATTGTCACTTGGAGGAGACGTGTAGATAAGTAACGTTAGCATAGTTAGCTAACCGCTGCTAACGTGCTAGCAGCGTCACGTCATCTATTCACCATAAATTCATAAAGTTGAGTGGTTCTGCAATGTAGGCTATGTTTCCGTTTTTTTGCAGTACCATGTCCCTTACATGACATGGCTCAGTGTCCCTTACATGACATGGCCCAGTGTCCTTGTAACATGCATGCAGCAAACCTAGATATGAATGTGATTTCAGCCCGACTTTCAAATTTTCTTTCAAGAAGACACGTAAACCACAAAGACCCGTAACGAAGGATCTGGAATGTTGGTTACCTAACAACCAAGACGCTGTCTATTGAAAAGGGAACTATTTTTTGATGCGTAAGAACGATGTCGAAATTAAAAATTTTAAACAATATTGGGGTGTTTTCAGATTATTTAGTTTGTGGTAGAATTGTTGTATAAAAGCAAAATAGCACTTGTGATCGTGGGATTGGTCATGGATATTCCCACGGCTGTTGTTGCCTGCGGCCAAACAACACCCATGGGAATATCCATGACCAACCCCACTCTCACTCGTGCTATATTGCTTAAATATACACCAGGGTACAAATAGCATCCACTTCTAACTATACATTGATGTAAACACAGGGCTGCCAACTTTTCGAAAAACCTTGGAGTGAGATTTGGTGGGGCCAACCAAAATTTTGCTGCGGAAATTTTTGTTTGGCTCATTCAGCATTATACCGTACAGTAAAAAAAACGTACATTAGTGGTTCTCAGGTGTAGGGACCAGGCATGGACGGATTATGAACTTTCGGGCCCCTGGGCCCACATGTATTAAGGGCTCCCCACTAATTGTCGCATATGTGGAAAGGGGAATTTTTTTAATTAGTTTGATGTGATTTCCTGTATTCTGGTGCATTTTGGTAGCCTAGAAATCTAGACACACCCTAACGGCAGCAAATTACATTTGCTTCTAGGGCTAGTCTAGCAACTCTCCGTTGGCTTGTGAGCTCGAAAAATTAAACTTCTCTCAGGCCAATCAAATCGTCTATAGAGTCGTTAGGGGGGCATAACATAATGATTGATGGCAGAGTTGCAACGGTTTAGCTTGAATTCCCTGCTACTTGAAAACAAAGAAGATGGATATTGCTGTTGGCCAACAGTGTGACATGAGTTAAGCTTGTTTTGAGATGGCAAAAGTTTGAACTAGCCAACTAGCTCCGCTGGTGGGAAAACGCATGGGACTCAGTGCTGTCCTATTGCGTGCAGAGGGAATTTGAAAGGCAACCGATTATCCCGCCCCTTGGACTGAGCACTGCGAATGGTGAGTGCCCAGAACCTACATTTTAATGTGGGTCTGGCTCGTCAGGCTAGCATTTTTGGGATGGCCAATACTAAATTCAATCAGATTCATAGCCTACATCCTGATGTATTGATATTGAGGCAATGATTCCATGCAAAGGCTTGGGCTTCAGGGTTCCCTGACACCTTGGGCCCCTGGGTCTGGGCCTGGAAGGCCCGTGCAGTAATCCATCCCTAGGACCAGGGTCCCAGAGTTAAATGAACATTGGTATCAAAGGGATCTAAGCCTACTACTAGGACCATGGGCGTCGGAGGCATTGTGAAAGTGGGTGGGACATTTCAGCGGGGGGTATGGGGGTCATCCCCCAGAAATAATTTTTTGGACTAGATGCAATATCCTCAATTCTGGTACATTTTAACAGGTTATTTAGATACTTCTATATAACAAAATAAAGCCAGCCTACGAAATTAATAAAAAGTAAATCATGCATAATTTAAAAATAACTCAATAGGCTACTTTGCTACGCAATAAGGTTTCCATTAGCACCGTGGACGTTCAATGAACGCATGAAAGCGGATGGTTTGTTTGATATCCTGACACTCTTTCACTCGATTTCAGTGCCCATCAGTCCCAACATTTAACAATATAATCAAACAGTCCAAAAGTAAATTAAATATCAAACTAAACCGAAAATGTCATGCTTTTGAAGGCCTACCAGTATGCCGCTCCAAGAAACGCATGTCTCAAAATAAAACTCGCATAAGAAATAAAGGGCTGACTCGAATACAATCCTGCCCCTAAAGGCCTGTACTTTGTCTTAAGACCCCGGCCATAATTTGAGGATTTACAGTATTTAAGTGGACAAACTGGCTTCAGATATCTAACAGAGTGAATAGAGATTGTGCAGTCTTAGCTGTGGTTAGTGATGTGATGCTGTTAATGGGGAGTTTTACATGTACATAGCCTAGCGTAAACCTATAGGTTATTATTTATTTGCCGTACCTATAAGGCTTTTTACCTTATCAAAAGTGAGGGGGGCGACTGATCTCTTCAACACTGCGGGGGATTTGGCGCTTGTCACTGTGTGTGTGACAGAATAGGAATAGGAGAATGCGTGTAACAAAAAAAAAAAGTTTATGAGCGATTTACGCGCAAATGGGAGAATCCAATGAAAATGACAATAAAGCACTAAACAGATGCTGAAAACAGCACTGGTATTTCGCATGGCAAAAGTGAGGGGGGGTCCAAATTAACAATTTTAAAAAGTGGGTGGGTGTTTTGTAAGAATTTAAGAAATGTTTGTTTTAACTTTTAAATGCATCAATCAGGTGCACTTTCAAAATAAATTCAGAGGTCAGACTTGCTTATTTTTATGGAAATATTTGTGCTGTAGCCTAAGCTATTTTGCACTTCAGAATTATAACCATGCACACACAGGTGGAATAGTTATGGTGATATTGCAATAAGTTCACAACCACAAAAACATATGCTACATTTCACAGTTCAGAAATGTAAAAAAATTTGTGTACATTTCAGCACTCCATGAAATTATGCAGAAGTGGTCACCTGTGTTATTCAGCTAGTTTATTTAAGATAATATATTGGTCATTGTAATGGCCATAGCCTATAGCCTACATGCTATTCCTTTTTCAGGATGTACCCATATCTGCATGATGTGAATGTTTGCATATGGCTTATGTCAGGCTTTATATCAATATTTGTGTCTCGTTATTTGATTTTCTTCATATTTTTGCATTAATGTCACTAAGAAGCATGCCAATATAAATAGATTCATTTATCTGTAATGGGATTGGCTGGAACCTGACAATATAAGAACCATGATAGTGGGATAATCTATGGCTGAGCAATTTACAAAAATGTATGTAGGCCTACTGACAAATAGTTTACATTAGAATACATTATAATTTCGCCCCAATGAGGCTATGTAGAAATGTGTTGCAATTTCAAAACCGGATTACTCAGGAACCACTTCAGAGGCATGCTTTAGGCTATGTCCTCGTATTCGGTAGGCCTACTGTTTGCTGTTTATTGTGATATTGGGTTTGCCACGTGTTGTGTAAAGGGTTAGTGAAATATTAAACCGATAGTAATGGGTGTGCACTGTGTGCAAAATGCAAATATGATTAGCCTAAATTGCACGTCGGTTCAGTGTTAATTTTCTCGCGAACCATTTATCACAGCAACTTGACGCTAATATCATTGGAAAGCTTAGATTCCGCACGTTCACATGATGTGTGATATCATATGTATAGGTTTTGTTTAGTTGAACCTCATCTGCCAGGTATTTGACCTACCAGGTTGACACTTCAGCGTGAAAAATACTCAATAATACTCAAAGCATACCTGAAGCCGGGGAAATGCAGGGGGAATGCGCCTGCACTGTTAAATGTGGCTGTAGGTTTTGCAGTACAGTACAGCTAAATTCTACTACAGTATGATACAATATCATGTTTTTACAGCACAGTGTTGTAGTTAATGTTGCATTCTGGGTAATATTATTGACGCGGGAATATATTACAGTACATTTTCCCGCATACTGTAACTTTGCTGCCACCTTGCTGTAATATCGAGAACGAAGTTCTGCCAACCCGACGACTTTACTCCTCTTCTGAAGACATGACCCATAGTGGAATGAGAAATTTGGTGAGTTTGGTTTTCGGATTCATTAAGTAGTTTTACCCCGGCATTGTGTAGATTTTTGTTTAGTAAAAAGACGAGCATAGCTTGTTTGCTGGGAGCTGGTGTCGATAGCAAAGCATCTGGCTTAAACATAGCTATAGCTTTAACAACAAGGTAGGCATAGCCTATTTGTTTAAATCAATCATCTAGTCCTCATCGAGATCATTTATAATCATCTAGTCCTCGTTATGCCTTCCTTTTAACTTGTGTAAGTTTACAGTTAAAAATATCGACTTGTCGTTGAAAAGTACTGTATTGTCTGTTGTTATTACCAGCTAACTTCAAGGACTAGCCTAAGTAAATTGAAAACGATGTCGACGACTCTCGTCCCCACTTAGAGCAGACATTGACGATTCTCGTCAGATATTTTAGCACTTCAAAACTAATAGTAAATGTATTTGCCCCTTTTTAATAGTTGTCTTATATAATTTATTTTTCCATTTTACTATCCTGGCGACATACGTCTGTATATTGTGAAGTCTGTCATTATAGTCCGTTGGCTCTCGTCTAAGCACAGCTAACTCTAGTTTAAATTAACAGCAAGGTAGGCCTATGTGTTTAAACTAAGATCATCTAGCCTTCTTTATGCAGTCATTTTAATCTGTACAAATTTCGTATCGCGTATTGTCTGCTATTTCATGGACGATGATAATCTTGTCCACTTTCGAAAATTATTTTAGCACTTCAAAACAGACAGTACATGTATTTGGCCCTGTTTAACAGTTGTCTGATATAATTTATTTTTCCATGCTACTATCCTGGTGACATTACTAACGTATATTGTGAAGTTCGTCATGTATTTGTATATTTTTTTTCTGGATTAGAAATGGTCTAATATGCAAGGTAGCATCTGCTAGGCTAGAAAATGTAGATATATTTCTTTTATTTTTAGAGGGAAATGTGACATTTCCCTCTAAAAATAAAAGAAATATATCTACATTTTCTTTTTTAAAACCTATCTTTTTGTAAACCTAGCTTTTGGAAATAATTTAAGAAAGTCTACAAGTGAGGTTGTCAACAGGGTTTTAACTTTTGCCTTTTTCTGTCTTTGTCTACAGTGGTTGGAGTAGAGTGAGAAGAATTGACGGGTTTGAGCACAGTGCCAGACATCCAAGTATGTCCGTCCTTAACTGCAAGGCCTGCAGTTATTCGACCACTTTCTTACACACCTACATTAGACATGCAAGGTCACACCGAAATTTGGCTAATTACTGGTATGCATGTGGTGTTTCTCAGTGCTCATGCAGTTTTAAGAAATGTAATGCAATATGTGTGTATATGTGTGTGTGTGTGTGTGTGTGTGTGTGTGTGTGGCTATAGATAGAGGAGGACCTGTGTTTCAAACTAATGTAATTAGTTGTTTAAATACTTGATTAAATACTAGCTCTGCTTTAAATTAAAATTATTGAAGCAACACCTTAATGTTCAAATCGTTGCCTTTGCAGAGAGTCTCGGTTGGTCTCTCTCTGTGTAGCAAAAGTTAATGATATTGTAATGTGTTTCAGTGTTTTTAATGTGTTTCAGTGTTTTTAATGTGTTTCAGCTTGTGTAAAATGAATGAAATATCTTCAAGAATGATAAATAAAAGTGTTTCATGTAAGATTGTTCTGTGTGACTTAACATTTCACTTGTTTAAATACTTAAACTGAATATTGTTATCATAATATGTAAGTGTTGGTTGATAGATAAATACATTGATTAATAAATAAATGCAATTGAGGAATACTAAATTAAATAAAAATAAAAAACAGTAACAAATAACAGTACTGTACTGTATAGTACAGTACAGTACAACCTTGTAGTAAAACAGCAATCACATGATTACTGTAAACTGTATTACAGTACTGTATCGCACCTTAATTCTACGGTAAAGTTCTGGCAACCGTGCTGCCTGTACTGTACTGTAATTTTACAGGGAATTTTCTAAGAGTGTGGGATGGCTTCTGAAGTAGCATCGCAAATGAGAGAACATTTAGAAAATTCCACATACAGGGGGTGCTCTTGAACCCTCTCACCGTCTCTGAAAGCATAACCGTGGCTCAACAGGTAGATCTATAGATAGGCTAAAGGCATCTGACCGACCGGGTTGACACTTCAGCGTGAGAAATCGGGGGTGTGGCATGTGAGTGTGTGAAACTAATCAAATGCGTGTGTCTCACGGGCAATGCGTGAGAGTTGGCACCTATGTAAACAGCATACCTTATTCAGAGTGTCTATAACACAGCTGAGCTATTCACATGCACCCTGTAACATAACAACAAAAACATGTTGCTCTTTTTTTTATTATTATTACATTGTTTGATCAATATGCCAGAGTAAATGCATAGGGGTGCAAATAGCACACACTGATGTTTGTACCAGACGGGGTACTAATAGAACACATTGCTGTGTGCACCGGTGTACGAATAGAATTAACTTCTAATTGCACCAGGGTATGAATAGCATACACTGCTAATTGTACCACGGGTGCAAATAGCCTTATCCCTTTTGTTTTCTTTATATATCAATAAAATATTATGTTTCTCAACACTTTCACATGTATAAGATCACAGGGCTTATTATAGGCTCTTAACCCACTGTCATTTTGAGGATAGGAATTCTCTCCTACAGTATGCTGCAGAAACACACTCAACACACACACACACACACACACACACTACAGGCTCTTAACCCACTGTCTTTTTGAGTAAAGGGATTCTCTCCAATGCTGCAGAAACAGCATAATGTCCCAGCCTCAATACTGCTAAGAGTACCGATATATCATATTCATGGTTATAATGGCATTGTGTCACCCATAGTGTATCTTGCATTAAGATTCCTCTGAATGAAACTGAATATTATTGACAAAGCTTTGGCAGTGCTTCACCTGTTGACTGATCAGTCTATTCTCCTTCAGGTAAGGTAGGTTTGGATGATCCAGTGTGTGTGCACAACTGACAGGATGATTGAATGAATGAATAAGTGAATGGTGAGTGAGTGAGTAAATGAGTGAGTGAGTGAGTGAATGAATGAATGAATGAATGAATGAATGAATGCACCTACCTGGGTCTTCACCTGTTTGTCATACTCATTAATCAACGCCACATGTGTACGTGTTTATCTTGAGGTGAAATGTTTACCCCCCCATCTCTCTAAAGTCGATAAATGCTCCAGACTTTGGGTTGTGCATAATTGGCTTCTTATTATGCACAATCCATCTCTCTCCTACTATCTGTCTCTGATTGCCAACCATTAGCCCTGCACTGCCTGAGAACAACAGGTCACCAACTCAATTATGAGGAGAATAAACGACATTTCAAGAAGCTTGCTTTATGACTGGCCTAAGGTAAACAGCTAAGTCTCCCTCAACAGCCCCCCCCCCCCCCCCACCCTCGAACAAAATGGGTGCATTCAATTTATATAATGCCATTAATACTCTGGAAGATAAAAGACAGAAAGTGTGGTCTTTCATCTTTTTATAATTCAGGGAAAGAGGATAAAAGTAAGTTTGAAGTCATTTGGAGAAAAGGTGGAGTGGACCCTCCATTTGGCTCCTGAGTGTACTCAGTTCTGGGTTCCTGTCTCGCTCCTGGAGTGGTTCTGGCTCTAAATGAGAATGACATTCTGTCCACGTGACCCTCTCAGTAATCAGGACCTCGTGATTTAAGTGGAAAATGAAGAGGGCTTTTGAAGTGTGTGACCCTGGGTCATCTCCCTACTGCCCATTCACAAGATGAAAACACAGCGGTCACACACGTCTGTCTGGATGCATTAGAGGGTTAAGGTCCTCAGCTGGAAATAGCATATTGTCATTAGTATAGGTTCTGCTCTTAGAGAGAGAGAGAGAGAGAGAGAGAGTTTGACAGATAAAAAGGTCTGTATGAGGCAAAAGGAGAGACTTTAGGGTATGTGAGGAATGATGGATTGAGGAAAACAGAATGATAGAGGGAGAGAGAGAGAGTAGGGTAAACTGTTGAACAAATGCCACAGTTGTCAGTTGTGTGTTTCACATATGAGATCATGTCATATGCTGCATCACATATTAATGACATCATACCAGATCTCATCAGATGATAGGCTCTATCACATTGGATCACATCACTTCACATCATACCAGATCTCATCAGATGATATACTGTAGGCTCTATCACATTTAGGGATGTCACTTTTGTGAAAAAATCCCGTTCGATTTTTGAGACATACGTGTTCATTGAATCGATTGTAAAATCGATTTTCCATGTCTAAAGACGTTTCCATTTTCAACACCAAATACAGACCACGGACAACTAACAGGCATTAGGACGAACGTAGAGGGCACTTGAAGACGCACAAGCCAGCAATATTTCTGATGATTTATTGGCGTGAAGTTTCGTGCACAATGACAAACAGGACTGCAACATTCTCGAAAAACAATAAGCAGAGTGGACTGCCATAACATCAGTGAAAAAATTACTGCAGGCTTTAACGTGGCTGTGTTTACGATTAAAAATGTCAAACAAGTTTCGCCTACGTAGAAACTCGCGACGGCAGTTTGCATACCGCTTTGTCCTTCTCCATAGTTTAATCTACCCAAAACCCGAAGTGCTTCCATATCGAACTCCTCAAGTTATTAGGGCTTATCACTCGTCTCTCTCATGTCGCACAGGTTGATTGCGTTGTCCTCCATTTTTTGGCAAAACACCAGCAGCACAGCAGCCGACTGAAACAGCTGTTTCCGGTGCGTAAAATTGGTGGGAATTTTCTTTTTAGCTTTCGCAATGCCTACTGCACTTTCGAAAGTCTTTATTTTCATTTTCTGATTGTTTGTGGGTTTTTTTGTTACATCTATCTTTTTATTTGTTTAATTCGTTTAAAATGAAGTGTACATATATGGTTAAAATCGATTCCCTATTTTAGTTTTCGAAACTTGTGTTGGTTGGTCCAATCGATTGTGCAATCAATTTTCGAATGTAAAGTGACAGCCCTAATCACATTAGATCACATCACTTCACTGCATACCAGATCTCATCAGATGATATAGGCTCTATCACATTAGATCACATCACTTCACATCATACCACAAAGCAGTCTGAAGGCCTGGGTTATTCCAATTTCTATTCGGGAAGGATATGTGCACATTGTGATGTTTTTTTTTCGTATCCACAAAACTGAAAAATGTGTTTTAAACTCTTTAACAATGTTTCTTTAAAACCGCAGCTCAGCTATCATCAGCTCTAATCAGCACACAGTACGCTCTGTGGCCGAGTGAACTGGAACTGGGCTGCCTCTGCTGTCTCTAAAAGACTAGAAAAACACAGTGCTGCCTCTGCTGCCTCTAAAAGACTAGAAAAACACAGTGCGGTCTCTAAAAGACCAGAAAAGCACAGTGCAGCCTCTGCGGTCTCTAAAAGACTAGAAAAACACAGTGCTGCCTCTGCTGCCTCTAAAAGACTAGAAAAAACACAGTGCAGCCTCTGCTGCCTCTAAAAGACTAGAAAAACACAGTGCTGCCTCTGCTGCCTCTAAAAGACTAGAAAAAACACAGTGCAGCCTCTGCTGCCTCTAAAAGACTAGAAAAACACAGTGCTGCCTCTAAAAGACTAGAAAAACACAGTGCAGCCTTTGCGGTCTCTAAAAGACTAGAAAAGCACAGCGCTGCCTCTGCTGCCTCTAAAAGACTAGAAAAACACAGTGCTGTTGCATAACTACCAAGAGCACAAGATCATTCAAAATTCATTATTTTCCTCCCTCTCTCCTTCTTTTTGTCCTCCTGCATTTTGAATCCCCTTAGGTAAAAAATACAGGTGAGCAGTAAGCAGTGAGAAGAGTAGTAAACCTGTTTTCGGTGTTTAATGAATTGAATGGTCAGGCTTGCTCAGCATCACTGATGACAGGTGACCGACAGCCTCTCAGCATTCAGTATGGAGTCTGGACCAGTGCAGATCAGAGACAGACCTGTTTGGGGTGATTGATTCACTGAAAAGCCAAAATTCTCCACTCGTTAGATAAACAGCAATGCTGATGATCAATATCTGAAATCAGACCCTAATCCAGTCTCTCAGATTCCAACCTTTAGTGTGTACACTTACAGTACATAAATCCAAACAAGCCCCCACGGTTGTCCCAACTGTGTGTGTATGTGTGTGTGTCTGACTCTTACCTGGGCCGAATCAGAACAAGACGAAGACGTGAGCCTGCTGCCATTTTGGGTGTTTAGGATTTCTTGGCACAGAGAATAGTGAACCTCCATAATTATTGTCAACCCAATCAGTTCTTTTCAACAGAGGGCTAGTCTAGACTAATCATGGCTTTTAATTACCGCTGCCCAAACTTTCAAGTCTTTCAAGTGAAAGTTTGAAAGTTTTTCAAAGCAAACACTCTGTGTTATCTCTGCCTCTGGGCTGGACTGGACTGGGCTGGTTCTCTGCTCTACCAAAGGAGAGATGTCCCCTCCCCCCGAACACTACCGTGGTCCTCCTGCTTAGTGTGAGAAATGCACATGAGGTCAAGCTTATCAGATCTGCTGCAGGATTTATAGGATGCAGTGCACATCATTTGGCCAGTCACACAAGCGCAGGTCTTTTATTCAAGCCCTTTGTACTTGCGTAAGAGAGAGGAGGGGTGGGGTGGGGTGTGTGTGTGTGTGTGTGTGTGGGGGGGGGGGGGTTGAGTTCTGAGCATTAGAGCGAACTGAAGGAAATCTGTCTGTGACTGTGGAACTCAAAAGAACTAAGTCCAATGCTTCAGCGCAAAACCCCAAACCACTGTCATTATGCTTCTCTTTCTCTCTCTCTCTCTCTCTCTCACTCTCGCTCTCTCTTTCTCCCACATGTAGAAATTATGCAAATCCCCCCAAAAGTAGTGTTTATCGGACTGACAGACTCCCTGTGTGAGTGAAAGGGAAAAGAAAAAGGAAATGGCAACTGCTTCAAAGTAATGAATGGCTTCAGAATACAGTACTATAAAACTCAATAGACAATCAGAGAGGGATTTCTGCCTTTGAAAATGCATAGCCCACATTTAGTCCAATCAGCAGCCTCTTTGAGCTGCCCTGTCCCTCTGTCTGTCCGTCCCCCAGCGGAGACAGTAATTGTGCCACAGATTACATTATGCAACTCCACCACCTGCCATTAGCTTCTTTTCACTCGGCCCTGTGTGCGCACGACACCTGTAGTCACATGTACCTGTGTGCATTTGAAGTTTAGTTCCTATGTGTGTTTCTGAAACGGTGGTCTGTTTGAGCTGTTCCACGTGTTAAAGGAACACGCCACCCAAAATCAGTAGTAATATATGTTCTTACCTTAACTTTCACGAGTTGAGTCATACCTCTCCCGCGTCGGTAGGTGCACTCAAACGCTCTGTCGCGCGGCGCGAATGTGTTAGCATGTTGCTATGCTAGCGGGCTCTGCCGTGGCCGTAGAGAGAGGAACATAGCAGTAATCAAACACCTCCACATTTTCCCTACTTAAATACAGTTGCACGAGTAGTTGATAAAAATGTGTAAGTCACACAACATGAAACGTGGCGATTTTCCAAGCGAATAAACAGGAGAACTACAATGTGTGGCGCAATAGCACTTGGGAGTACTTCGACCTAGCGTGGTAATATTATTAACACCTAATTGTAGATCCTATCCACCACAGAGTTTAGAATCCATGCTGGATCGACCCTCAGCCTCTCCCTCCCCTCTGAGCTAGAGAGAGGCACACACACTAGAGATGCGCTGATGGGCTATTATTTCAACCATAACTGCATAGCATAACTTATCATCCATCAGCCATCCATCAGCACCAAAGTTTGTTGACCAATTTTCAAAACCGCACCCGCCCCCCATCCGTTGGTTGTTTTAAATGCCTATTCCCTGAATGGTATAGGCTACAATTATGTGTTTTATATATAGGCTAATATCTAAACAAAATAACCCAGGCAGTCTCATCTAGGATATAACACAGGTTGAAGTCAACGTCAAGTTGGTTCTATTTAGGGAGGTGAATGTGTGTAAACATCTGTAGATGACTCAGAAATGACATCGGAAGACAAGGAGTGAATAGTGGCAAGAGGCAAGCCGAAGTCTGCTGACAAGGGCCCGACGGTAATTGTAAAGCAATTTACAAAAGATTCACTGAACAAAAATGCTGATGTGGTACATGAAAATTTAGCTAAAAATGTGGAGAATGCAATGCAATCAAGCATTTTGGACGATATAGGTAGATGTCATTTCTGAGTCATCTACAGATGTTTACACACATTCACCTCCCTAAATAGAACCAACTTGACGTTGACTTCAACCTGTGTTATATCCTAGATGAGACTGCCTGGGTTATTTTGTTTAGATATTAGCCTATATATAAAACACATAATTGTAGCCTATACCATTCAGGGAATAGGCATTTAAAACAACCAACGGATGGGGGGCGGGTGCGGTTTTGAAAATTGGTCAACAAACTTTGGTGCTGATGGATGGCTGATGGATCACAAGCTGGCAGAATAGGCAACAGGCCGATGTGCGTTTTATTTGGAGACTGTTTTGCGCGACAGAGACTGAGTTTGCTGCTGATATTCTGGGGATAGGCCTAGCCAATGTACGACTTTGTACGGTTTTGAAAATTGGTCAACAAACTTTGGTGCTGATGGATGGCTGATGGATAAGTTTTATGCAGTTATGGTTGAAATAATAGCCAATCAGCGCATCTCTAGTGTGTGTGCCTCTCTCTAGCTCAGAGGGGAGGGAGAGGCTGAGGGTCGTTCCAGCATGGATTCTAAACTCTGTGGTGGATAGGATCTACAATTAGGTGTTAATAATATTACCACGCTAGGTCGAAGTACTCCCAAGTGCTATTGCGCCACACATTGTAGGCCTAGTTCTCCTGTTTATTCGCTTGGAAAATCGCCACGTTTCATGTTGTGTGACGTACACATTTTTATCAACTACTCGTGCAACTGTATTTAAGTAGGGAAAATGTGGAGGTGTTTGATTACTGCTATGTTCCTCTCTCTACGGCCACGGCAGAGCCCGCTAGCATAGCAACATGCTAACACATTCGCGCCGCGTGACAGAGCGTTTGAGTGCACCTACCGGCGCGGGAGAGGTATGACTCAACTCGTGAAAGTTAAGGTAAGAACATATATTACTACTGATTTTGGGTGGCGTGTTCCTTTAAGATGAGGCACGTTGAACACACTGACCAGGAGTGAGAGAAGAATCATCAGTGTGTCATATTCAACAGTCCTGTTACACAAATATGATTACAGTATATAAATAAATATGATTATATGGTTGTGTTTAGTGCATAAGAGTATAAAAGGGATGGAAGAGGATGTGCTACTGTGTTACAGATGCAGCTCTGGTAGATCCAAACCATGTACAGTAGGAGTACAGATGAACCTTGATAGCAATAATTTTACGGTTAAAATTAATAATAATTTAATTTCTAGACTAGTTTCAGTTGGCCATGTGGCCCTTCTTGGTTTAAAACAAAGACACCCTCCCCTCCCCCAAAGAAATGCTAATGTACTGGTTCTAAGGGCTATCAGGTACACAAGACAAAGGATGTTACCTTGATATAATGTATCCATGTGTCATGAAATGTAAATATATTCATGTTTGGTATCATTGTGATAGTCTCAGTACAAGGATTGTAATGATTCGATTGTGATAATGTTTGAAACATTCTATAAGTGATATTTCTGATATATATGATATCTCTCCTCATGCTATTCAGATAGGTGTGAAGTGGGTGTGAGTAGGTGTGTCTGATGCCATCTGGAGAACCAACCACGTGGGCTTGTTTTGGCGCCAAAATTCTTCCTTTGTTTAAAGCATTCAAAAGTAACTAAACTGCAATGTTTGTCAGACTAAGATTAGAACATGAAGAACTGAAGAGAGAGAGGTTGATCCAACACGAGGCCATGGCCTTTGTGCCATGGCCTCCAGACCACAGACCATTTTTACCCTCTCTGCCTGTAACAGAATAAACCTGATTCCTGAGTTTTCCTGAAGTTTGCCAGTCTAAGATTAATATTAAGTAATTATTCACCAGAATTACTTTCAAGCTCTGGTACTGTAGATCCCAACCATGTAGGAGTACAGATGCAGCTCTGGTATAAGTATAAGTATAAGTATACAGGGTGCGATTTGTAGGGGGGGATGGTGAGGATTTCCCACCCTCTGGTTTTCCTATCCCTACCTCTGCTAAATTATTTTTATCGTCGGGGGGGACAACATTTATCCCCCTCTGCCCCTCATATTGATTAATGCTACTTCATATAAGTAAAGCGCTGCAACGTGAGAACAGTCTAGTAGGCTAGCCTACATAATAATCTGACATCAGAAACGCACCTTCACCGTCAGCACTGATGCTGCTGACACAGTGGCTGCGTGATAACTTAATTTGGCCTTGATCGTGCAGGACATTTCAGAATGTCGAGTGTGTAATCCATCATAAATGGCTAGGTTCAATGGAAAAGTTAGCTGGACAAATGAAAGAAAACGAGAAGGATTCAGTGAGGCATAATAATGTTTTAGAACCTTCAAAATTAGAAAACTGATGCAACTGAGATGGAGGACAACTGCACGTAGAGTAGAACGTAGGCCTATTGTCCGAAGGAACTTACATTAAGTAAGGGATAATGTATAGAGCGCCGGTCATTATGGGGAAAATAAGTCCTGACAGGGCGAACCGGACCCCGACGCGCCAGCGGAGGGGTCTTGTTTCGCCCTGAAGGGGCTTATTTTCCCATAATGGCCGGCGTTCTATACATTATCCCGCTTATTATACGGCTCCTTGCCAAAACGAAAAAATAAACTCCATGATATGTCTCTTTACACTTATTTGTTACCGTTTCGTCGTGGCTTTTGCTGAGAAACAAATAGTTCGCAACACACGCTGAACTTGAATCAAACATTCTTTAGAACACAGCTGATCAACCGTCTGCTTTCACCTTTGAATGAAGTTCCAAGCGCAAACTCCGTTGCCATTGACAGCGGTCATTCTTGTCCTTTCCCAAGAAATAATGACCGCTAGAACTTTCGGAAATCCCATTCAAGTCAATGGAGCATTCTACTTGCATTGTGAAGAGCCGTATAATAAATGAGGAGATATTTGCTAAATGTCACAAAAAGTGTTACAGAAATTACTTGGCATCGCTTATTCAATGGCTCTCTACCGAAACACCTGTAGTTTGCGGAGGACGAACGAGAAAGCACTCGTTTGATAAATCAGCCAGTAGTAGACAAATTAACACACACTCTCTGTCACACGCTCACTCACACATTCGCTCACTCACTCATTCTCTCTCTTGTCTTTTTATAACTCATTGATTCTCAATCTCCATTCCATAACTGCCCCTCTTTCTCTCTCTCTGTTTCCATCTCTCCATCTCTGTATTGTTCATTTTGTTTTTTCAGAATGTGAATTCAAACAATCATCACAGGCTGGTGAGGCCATGTATCCTTATTGAAGAAAAAAGAAGAAAACATTATAAAAACACAACCAATACCTCTCAACCAATACCTCTCCCAAAATATATGCACCCACTCTCTCTCTTTCACACACACACACACACACACACACACACACTAACGCACACACACACACACACACACACAAACACCTACACACACACACACTTACACACCTGCACACACACACACACACTTACACACCTGCACACGCACATACACACTTACACGCCTGCACACACACACACACACTTACACACCTGCACACGCACACACACTTACACACCTGCACACGCACACACACTCACTCACTCACTCTTCCCTCCATCTCTTGTCCCCTCTCTTATTCACTCACTCTTCTTCTACTCCAGTCAGCTCTCTCTCTCTCTCTCTCTTTTTCTATCACTCTATTCCTTCCAACCATCATTCCCCACATCCCCTAAAGTCTCTCCTTCTGCCTCTTACAGGCCTTTTTTATCTCTATCAAACTTTCTCTCTTTCTCTCTCTCTCTCTTTCACACTCACTCTCTTTATCAGTCATTGCTCCACATCAATAAATCCCTGTCTCTCCCTCTGCCTCTCACAGGCCTTTATATCTCCATAATTTTCTCTCTGTCTTACTCACATTGTCCATGTCAGAAAAGCCAATGGTTGAACAAGTTGAGTTTTGACCCTGAAAAAAGTTATATTGAAGCACATTCACTTACCCACACACCTTAAGCTTTGACACACACACACTTTCTCTCTCTCTCTCGCTCACAAACACACACACACACACACACACACACAGTGTCAAAGTTATCAAAGCATTTCCAGAGTAGCTATTTCACTGCTCTTTACCGACACTTGGAATTATTCTGCCCATGCACCATGGAAACTTGCCGCTAACGTTTGATTTTTTTAAGTCTTGGTTTGTCGATTGGTATGCATAATACACACTGGTGTTCCTCCGTCGCCCGAGGGCAGCTGAAAATGACGGTACTCGAGAGAGACTTGGACTTCTGAAACACCAACTGAGAGATTGCATCGTGGAGAGAGAGAGCCACACTGAATGTATGGGAGAGTAACGCAACTTTATCTGAGACAAGCGGGTGGAGGTCTATCTCTCTGAACATCTAACAAGAATGCCCAGCCTCAAATACCTTCATGTTGATGTCTGACTGCACTGCATATAGAGAAGTCAATACTATATTTTTATTTTTATTTTTACTATATTCCAAACCACAAACTATGCAGAAATGAGGAAATAACACACAGACTGCACTGGATGTCGTCACTATAAATGACTTGTGTGCAGAAACAAAAATATATCCTGTGACAAAATGCAAATCATCATCAGGTATTGGGTACAGAGTGCGCATGACAAGGGTTTGAAATCAAATCAAATCAAATATGTATAACCTTTAAAACGTAAATATTTAGTTTGCCTTGAAGCTATGAAGCTGCTATCAAGTATTAACAATCAGAAAGAAAATATTTAAAATGGAGGGGAGGAAACTGTAAGGTAAGGGACAACTATGACCATGCAGGATCATCCAGACCAAGCGTGACGATTTTGCTACATACTATTCTTATGTATGTACCAGCAAGCAAAATTTGAGCGTCCTACATGGTTTATTTATTGCGCTGTGGGCTTGTGAACTTTGACAAAAAAAAGAGGCCGACCAAAATCTCCTGGATAACATAGGTACACCTGGTAATTTTTTCAGAATTTTTTGAGACCTAAGTGCGTGGGCCCTGGTTCAATTGACGTGGAATGACCCTTACCCCTTCAGGCGATGCTTTGGGGGTGGGGGGTTGGGCACTGTAGCCACAGGGAGTTAGCCGTCATGAACATTTGTACTGATTGCTAAGAACATACCCTAAAACCTATTTGACTCGAGGGGATGGCTCTACAAAACGTATGGTTAAAAACATAACCTTGGTTCTCTGAAGGAGAGCATGAGATGTTGACCAATGGGATTTTTTCGCCAAGATTGGAGAAGATTGGAGTGATTGGAGAATCATTCAGATCTATGATGTCATCCGAGAATGACTTTCCATTGGTTAACGTCAAGGAAACTGTTCACTAACCCCACTCACTTCCCAACATGCATTTCTTCCGGAGAGTGATCAGAGGTATACCAAAAGGAGCAAAAAGATGCAGGGAGAATAATAAGTGGAATGAATCCAAGTTGGCTCTGTTTTTTCTAGGACAACAAGCTACAGTATACAGGGACAAGCCTGAAGCCTTCTTTTTGTCTCACATAACCCACAGCTAGCTCTGATCTGTTACCTTTCACCCGCAGTTCTTCTAGGATCTCCAGAGACATCCTCAAGACTACCATTGCTCTCACATTAGACATTTTCCAAGGGCCACTTCCTGTGCTAAAATGCCTGTGCTAATTACAGTTAGCTGAAGGCTAGTAAGCCCCACAGTCTCTCAGTCAACCTTGTACTTCACGTTACTAGCCAGCACGTACTGTAACAGAATGTGTAGTGACCCCACTTATAGCAGCAGCTGGGAACAAGTCACTGTTAGCAGCAGCAGGGAACAAGTCACTGACTTTGATATTGTATGAGAAGTTGTAATTAATTAATAATTTCAGTGTATCTAGGAACAAGAGCCAGTGCCCCCCAAAAAGGAACATTTAAGACCCATTTCACATCAGACTTGCATGCTGCACTGTTTGTAACAGTGCATTGCCCATGGCGGGTTAAATGATTGCAAAAGACATGTTGAGGTGAGTTTAACAAGTGTCATTTCATGTATATTATTTAGGCCTATATTAGATGGCTAGTTGCCAAGGCTACATGAAAAGACCAAACTTCCAAAATCTACATATTTTATTATCACAATTCCTAACTATAGGCCTCCCTTATTTGGTTTACTGACTAGACATTATTGAAGAAACACAATCATCTGTATTTCAGTATCTAAGTAGGATAAAGTTTAGGGATACCTCCCTGAAATTACTTTTTGCAGGTTGGGATGTCTGCAATTACTGTGAATAATTTAAAATGAGCTAAGGTAGCCTATGATAAAAGCAGACAGCAGTGTGAACATAGTCAAGTCAAGTCAAGTCAAGTTTATTTATATAGCGCATTTCATACACAGAGGTCATTCAATGTGCTTTACATAAACAAAACCAAACAATAATAACAAATACAAGCATAGAAGGGCAATATAGTCAAAGAATAGTTAAAAGGTAAAGATCATAATAAAAAGGAAACATAAAACAAGGTAAAATCATTTAAAAATAAAGAATAATTAGTAAGCAAAACAAAGGCAAAAGTAGTAAAAAAAAGTAATAAAAGACAAAGTAGAATAATTATCAAGGCAGATTCAGAATTTGTTACTCGGCACAGTTAGCAGAAAGCATCTGAGAACAGTTTGGTCTTAAGTCTAGATTTAAAACTGGCTACAGTTGGGGCCTTTTTGATGTCATCCGAAAGTTGGTTCCACAGCTGAGCCGCATAGCAGCTAAAAGCTGCTTCACCATGTTTAGTTCTAACTGTAGGTTTTACTAGCAGGTTTTTCACCTGGGACCTGAGAGGATGAGAAGGTGTGTACTGCTGAAGCATGTCTGACAAGTATTTAGGTCCTGCTCCATTTACTGATTTATAAACAAGCAATAGTGCTTTAAAGTCAATTCTGTGACTTACTGGAAGCCAGTGCAAGGACTTAAGAATTGGAGTAATGTGGTCAGTTCTTTTAGTTTTTGTTAGAATCCTAGCTGCTGCATTTTGTATCACCTGAAGCTGTTTAATAGTCTTTTTAGGAAGGCCTGTGAACAGTCCATTGCAGTAATCAACCCTGCTGGAGATAAATGCATGAATGAGTTTTTCTAAGTCATATTTTGACATCAGCCCTCTGAGTTTGGCAATATTTTTGAGGTGGTAAAAAGCTGATTTAGTTATCGCTTTCATGTGGCTGTTGAAATTTAGATCACTGTCAATTAATACACCAAGATTTTTAACAGTATCCTTTGCCTTCAACCCTTTTGTGCCAAGGAGAGTGGCAACCCTAAGTCTTTCCTCATTTTTACCAAATATAATTACTTCAGTTTTTTCTTTGTTCAGCTGAAGAAAATTTTGAGACATCCAGGTGTTGATTTGTTCTATACACTGACACATAGATTCAAGAGGACCATAGTCGTTTGGTGATAGAGCTAAGTAAATTTGTGTGTCATCTGCATAGCTATGATATGAAATCTAATTATTTTGAATGATTTGTCCAAGTGGGAGCATATAGAGGTTGAATAATAGTGGCCCCAAGATTGACCCCTGGGGAACACCACAGGTCAAGGACGTTGGTGTTGAGGTACAGTTTCCGATGGCAACAAAGAAGCTCCTTTCTTGTAGATATGATTTTATCCAGCTGATAACTATGCCTGTAAATCCAACCCAGTGTTCTAGTCTGTGTAGTAAAATATTGTGATCAACAGTGTCAAATGCTGCACTAAGGTCCAGTAGCACTAGGACTGATGTTTTACCTGAATCTGTGTTGAGGCGTATGTCATTGGAAACTTTAATGAGAGCTGTTTCAGTGCTGTGATTTGCCCGAAAACCAGACTGAAAGTAATCAAAATACCCATTAGATGTTAGGAAGGTGGTTAATTGATTAAAGACTACTTTTTCAATAATTTTGCCAATAAAAGGTAGATTGGATATGGGCCTGTAATTGTTTAGCATGGAGGCATCCAGGTTATTCTTCTTGAGAAGTGGCTTTACAACAGCTGTTTTCAGTGACTTAGGAAAAGTGCCAGACAGCAGTGATACATTTACAATTTGAAGGACATCCGCCGCTATGAGGTGAAAAACAGTTTTGAAGAAATTGGTAGGCAGAGTGTCTAAGACACATGTGGAAGAGCTGAGATTCTGTACCGTTTTTTCAAGTGTTTCGTAGTCTATCAAGCTGAACTCTGACATCAAGTTTAGTTTCCCTCTGTTTGTTGCTGGAAGTTCAGGTTGTTGAATTTGTAATTGAGCAGATATGTTGAGTCTGATTTTGTCAATTTTACCTTTTAAAAAAAGATGAAAACTCATTGCATTTATTAGTTGAAAATAGAATACGAGTGTTATTTGAACTTCTATTGATAATGTTAGAAAAGAAAGACTGTCTTGCTTTGCATATTTCAGAGTTATATGTGCGGAGCATCTCTTTATGGATTTCATAGTGGATCTGAAGTTTGTATTTACGCCATTTTCTTTCAGTCTTCCTACACTCTCTTTTTAGAAGTTTAACTGCTGGATTTTGCCTCCATGGTGCTTTCTGTTTGTCCTTAACTTTCTTGAATTGTAATGGAGCAATGTCATCCATAATGTTTGCCATTTTTGCATTAAAGTGATCAAATAAGTCTTCAGAGTCTGACAGTTGACTTGACTTTAGTGAAAGTGCTTGCTCAAAGAGAGCACTTGTCTGATCATTTATGATTCTCCTTTTTACCATCATAGCTGTGTTTTGAGTGTGTGGGGACATAGACACATCAAAGAACACGCCGAAATGATCAGATAAGGCCAGGTCTTTAACAGCTGTAGAGACATCGAGACCCTTTGTGATAACAAGGTCGAGGGTATGGCCGAGAGAGTGTGTTGGCCCCTGTACATGCTGTGTTAGGGAGAAAGTATCGATTAGTGCAATGAATTCCTTGGCATAATTGTTTTCAGGATTATCCACATGCAAGTTTAGATCCCCTGATATAATAAGACAGTCAAACTCTATGCAAACAACTGATAGCAGTTCACCTAGTTCTTCAAGAAAAACTTTAGCTGAATGTTTTGGAGGCCTGTAAATTGTCAGTAATAAAATCTGAGGAGAAGACTTAATGCATGCACACAGATATTCAAATGAAGTAAAGTCACCGAATGACGACTGATTGCACTGAAAAGACGTCTTGAAAATTGTAGCTATCCCCCCACCTCTTTTATTTGCTCTGGTAGCACTCAAAAAACTGAAATTTGGGGGACCTGATTCGATGAGAGTAGCAGCACTGTTTGCTTGATCTAACCATGTCTCAGTTAAAAGTAAAAAATCAAGGTTGTGTGTGCAAATTAGATCATAAATTAAGAATGATTTGTTTGAAAGAGATCTGATATTTAGGAGTGCTAATTTTGCTCTAAGTGTTGGGGAAATATGATCCATGGGGCGAATCTGAGGTTGATGTGGTACGGGTAGGAGATTGGACTGGTTTACCCTATAAGCTCGATGCATTTGTGTTCTATTTCTTGTCAATACAGGAATAGAGAATGTCATGGGCTTACTGGGTCCCGGCATGTTCTCAAGACTACTGTCAGTACCATTTATATTGCAGGGACCCTGAGAATATCATACAACACAGTCATCATACAACATAATAGAGCAGTGGTCCCCAAACTTTTTCTTCCGAGGGCCAGCTCACTATGCCTGGCTCTAAGAGAGGGCCAGAGACTCGGAGTATCAGTAACCATAAATAGCTTAGCAGCAACAACAGCAGTCTACCTTTGTTGAATATTCCATTACATTTAATCATAGGTTACTGCAATTTAATACCATTGTTAGCTGTGTTTATGTTGCCATCATGCCATATCAGTGTAAAATGTAGCTCAAATGAAATAATACTAATAACTAGAAATGCAATTCCAAGGAATTACACGAGGGGATGCAGTCTGCTGGTTAGGGTGTTGGTGGGGCTGTTGAGCTTGCTGCTAGCTGGTTGGTAGGGTAATTGTGATACCTGCAAAGGAGCTTTTGGAGTAACCAAATTTGAATCTTGTGTGACATGGCATTCTTGAGATATCACACTCAAGGTGTTTTTGACCTTGACATTTGACCTTCAACCTCCAACTTCAACTCACTTCATCTTTGAGTCCATTAAAACACTCGTACCAAATTTGAAGCATGTACGTCAAGCCGTTCTGGAGATATAATGCTGAATGCATGAGATATGGCTGGGACTTTTATTTTGACACACAGGAAACACTTTAACAGAATGTGTAGTAAGCTGAGACAGTTGGAATCCTCACAGGTGACACCTGTGCCAGTGTTCTGTTTAGCCTAGGCCATAGGTTCTCAAAGTGCGGCCCGGGGGTCAATGGTGGCCCGCGGAAACATTTCTGGCGGCCCGCGATAACATCTGATAACATCTGTAAAACTGTTAAAACTGTACAACTGTACTGTGTGCTTTGAAAAGAATGGATCTCCGTTTAGTGGTGTTTCGTGGCCGTCAGGTTTTCCTGTGGTGCTTTGGTAGCTGGAATTGGCCCTGAATAAGGCCTATGCTGATAAGAAGCAAGGCACACTGAGACTGTTTGTTCTAAATAAGTTTGTACTTGAAATGGACTGCAACCTGAACTGTTATATCCCAAATTTGTCTGTTGAGGGTAGAGAACCGCAGGGATTGTGTGTGCATTGCAATTCTTCTTAAGATTTTCACAAGTTTTGCCAGGTTTAGCCTCAGTTACAGTATGAATTAAAATGTGTTTAATGCAATAAATATAAACTGTAGAGATGCAAACTGGTCATTAAAATGATTACAAATGGGATTTTTTTTCCACTTTATTTTTTTCTTTTTCTCCTCCCGCCCCTTTGGCGGCCCTCAGTTCAATGTTGGGTTCCTGAATTGGCCCTCACCAATCAAAACTTTGAGAACCCCTGGCCTAGGAACTGCTCTGAGAACTACTTAACGAGCACAGCTGGCTCTATTATGACATCACAGCCCCCATTCAAGTCTATGGGGGAAAAATACACTTTTAATTACAAATATCTCAAAAAGTATAAACGTCTCAAAAATTAAAAACAGATAGGACGGTAAAGCCTGGGAAGATCTACGGAACGGTGTTTCAACCAAATTTGTACATTAAGCGGTTTGGGCTGAATAGCGCGCACAAAGAGGTAAAAAGAAAAATAACTAGAAATGCAATTCCGAGGAATTACACGAGGGGATGCAGTCTGCTGGTTAGGGTGTTGGTGAGGCTGTTGAGCTTGCTGCTAGCTGTTTGGTAGGGTAATTGTGATACCTGCAAAGGTGCTTTTGGAGTAACCAAATTTGAATCTTGTGTGACATGGCATTCTTGAGATATCATACTCAAGGTGTTTTTAGAGGGGATGCATCCCCTCTATTGAAATCTGAAAACTTCTTATTATTGCATTGCATGTAAATGCAATGGACTATTATCACTGTTCTTCTTATTATCGTCTTTTATTATTCTTCTTCCGACCAAATTTGACGTTTAATAACACTAAAACCACTGCACCGTTTGACGTCATTCAAACACTCACCTGTGCCAGTGTTCTGATTAGCCTGGGAACTGCTCTGAGAAATACTTAACGAGCGCAGCTGGCTCTATTATGACATCACAGCCCCCATTCAAGTCTATGGGGGAAAAATACACTTTTAATTACAAATATCTCAAAAAGTATAAACTTCTCAAAAATGAAAAATGGATAGGACGGTAAAGCCTTGGAAGATCTACGGAACGGTGCCTCTACCAAATTTGTACGTTAAGCGGTTTAGGCTGAATAGCGCGCACAAAAAGGTAAAAAGAAAAATAATAATAACTAGAAATGCAATTCCAAGGAATTACCAGTGCATGAAAATGCTAAAGTTGTGATGTAAAATATCATGTATAGTTAAAACAGATAATACAGAGATGGTTACTACGGTGATGCTAGGATAGACATGGTGGTTGCATATGTTGCGTTTTGTGTCCACTCTGGTGTCTACGGGGCTCCCGTAACACAGTAGAGATCGCTACTCCTGTAGGTGTGGGTGCACTCGTCTTCGGACTGTGAGGATTTCACAGGGTAAAAGAGGAGGTATGCGTTTTGTGACTACTCTGGTGTCTAAAGGGATTGATTCCCTTTAACACAGTTGAGATCGCTACTCCTGTGTGTAATTGTCTTCGGACTGTGATAATATCACAGGGTAAAAGAGGAAGTATCTTTCAGTGTATGTGTCTCATGCGAGGGCCCCTTTTCAACGGGTTTAGGATGTACGATAGGGTTGACTTTGTTGAGAGGTTTTCTCTATCTGAATCAAATTCCCTAATTTGGGGTTTGGGGGCTAAGGAAGGTGGACTACTTCAGAGTCACTTTCTATCTCTTAGTCGCTGTTCCCTATTCCCTTGGTTCGTACTTCAATATGTGGTTAACTTCACTAAAAGAGGAAGAAATTCAGAGCTGTATTTGCAAGAGTTGTTTGTCATCAAAATCTGAGAGAGGTCAGAAACTCACTACGGACGTTCATCTGGCCGTCCAGATTTGAGAGAAAATCAACTACCCTATTATTTGGGGATTCTTGTCAAAATTAAATCAAAGCTCCTTTTTATGATTTTAGATTTCCGTATCCTCGCTTGGGTGTGTGATGTGCGTTTAGACCACAACGGGTCCTAGACCTTAGTTTCACAAACAATTTTTCACAACAAATAAATTTGCTAACAAAGCCTATTTGGTTTTTTGTTTGCCCTGGAGCATAGGACTTTCCTTCCTAAATGCCTGGCTGAGTTCTCTACTCCTGTGTGTGTCAGTGCGTGTGCAGTATATTTTTGCCCATATACAGTGTCTTAGAAAGTATAGCCCTCAAACGGACGCCTTACTTACCCGGAGCGATGTCAAATCTTTGGAGCAGGAGGCCCTATTGCAAGGCATCCGGGGTTCTCAGCAACACAGGAGAGGCAGAAAAATACGAGAAAACGCTAGACGGCCTTTTTACAAACCCCTAATCAAAGGTTAGGATTTTGACTTTTATTAAATAAAAAAAAAAAAATACAAAGAAAGAAAACTGTCTAAGTCTAAAAGCAAAATGCTCGATCCAAAGAAAAAAGAAGATCAAAAAGCCCTGAACAAGGGGCCGTTCTCTTTTTATACCCTTCTCGGTCAGATAGAACATGTCCAAATTTGGTATTGTGTCTTGCCATGAAATATTGGTTCTGCTTTTTGGTTTTTGTTTGGTTGCCAGTCAGCTTTTTGTTTTGCTGACAGTTTCTTACAGCTGGTACATTATGTTCTTACATTCTGTCTTTACATTTTGTTCAAAGCACATCTCATTTAGCATACAGTAACACACTTTAATTCTAACACAACCTTTTCATATCTAAGCAAACACATTTTATGTAGCAAAACATTTTAAGTTTTATAAGCAAACTTTCTTATATATATTTAAGAAAAAACACTCTTTAAGTTTAAGCAAAATCATAACAGATTATTCTAGAAAAAAACAATTTATGCTTTTAATTAAGAAAACACACTTCAATTCTAAGCTTCTAAGTTTTTAAACATTATAAGTCTAACTTGTTTCACACTGGTTGTCTATCACTATCTTGCAGCATTTGCACATTTTTATTTGTTTTAGAGCAAGCTGGATTTAAGCAGTAATATGACAAAAAATATTTTAATAGCAAATTATGATTCTCATTGTTAATTATTATCACATCTTCACATTTGTAAAGTCACGCTACACATAGCTTAATAAAAGTTGATAGTTTAAAAGTAGACTGTTTAAAAGCTGAATGTAGATAGTTTAAAAGTTGTTGATAGACAGTAGATAGTTTAAAAGTTGTTGATAGACAGCTAGTTTAATAGATAGTTTAATGATAGTTTAAAAGTAGACCGTTTAAAAGTTGAAGGTAAATAGTTTAAAAGTTGTTGACAGACTGGAAGTTTAATGAATGTTGATATTCAAATAGTTTAATGGCTGTGTATAGGTAGATATTTGACGATAACTGAAAGTTGGAATGGCTCTAATGTTTACTAGCAGTCAGGGCCGGCCCGAGGCATAAGCGAACTAAGCGGCTGCTTGGGGCCCCCTGGCCACCAGGGGGCCCCCAATCGAGTTTCTTCTTTATTTTTACATAATAAATAACGTAAACATCGTATAAACAAGTGACATCAATGAATTAATAAATGAAACAATTAATAATTCAAAACAAGAAAATTCTGATTTCATGATCAATATACTGCCTACTGCTACTGTGTCTGCCAACCTTTGAGTCATGCGCATAAAGACACCTCGGTGCGTGCAGACACTGCATCAAGTTCAAAAATCGGAAGAGACGGTAATGTTAAGACAAGTCACAAAAAAGGACGTATCCCTCTGGTGCCGAAAACAGAAAGAAGAAAATGACAGAGGAGGAGAAAAACGAGCTAGATACAGGTATGTTTGCATGATTATTTACAGTATGTTTTGTGCTTGAGGTAGCTAGCTAACTGTCATGATCTAATATAAGCCATCACCAGAGCTAAATCCCCGCCATCAACAGAGAAATGTCTGCCATTAATATATATTTATCTAGGTGTATTTCAGATGTCAAGGATATTGGGATTGTTTTGGATGTTCAATCAAGCATGTACCCTAGGTGGGCTTATGTTGTAAATTAAAGTTAGCTAGCTAGCTGACTGAAGTGGACATTAGCACTAGCTACATGAAAACGTAGCTGAAGGCAAATTTACCACAGAGGTATTGTTTCTGATTTCGCACCTGAAAGTGTTGATAGTTTATTACTGTTCTATAATATGTGACATAGTGGTAAGTCTGATAGCAACAGCAGGCTAAGCCCAGGCTCCCAGTCCCAACCCCAACCCACTGACTAGCGCGACTCTGGGCATCGGTAACATTCCAGCTTCAAAGCTTCAAAGATGGAACAGTACGTGCGCTCTGCTCTAAGATCTTTGGTGAGAGATGGTAGTGTTTATAAGAAAATATACCATGTTGGGTGGGGAGAGACTTCTGTGATGAAAATAGACTTAAATTTGATTAAGATAGTGGCGAGTGATGTTGCGGTGCTACCCTAATATTTAGCCTGCAGTAGATCACCATTAAGCGTTCACCATACTGCAATTATGCCTCATTTGCCAATAGAATATGAATTGTTAGATGTGGAATTGCTTGTTGATGAGTGTAAGTAATGATAGCAAAATAAACTCATTCTGCTCGATCAACTATGCACTTATTTTTTTCAGGGACACTTGAAATAATTTGGAGCACATCTCTAACTCTACCTCATCAAGTGTCTGCCTCCATGGCTGATGACACAGAAGGTGAGGTTTTCTTGATGGCAAATGGTTACATAGCCTGTTAATATGACATGACACATTTAACATAGTTTTTTAAATTTATTTATGTATTTATTTAATCATTGCAGATTCGTCCACTGCGAGTTGCAGGTGCCTGAAAGCCAGGAACGAAGTAGGAATAAGTATCTATTTTTTGGGACATTTTATTTTTGATTATTAATGTTTGTCTATTTTGGTTTTATTTTGTAGTTGAAGATTGCTCATTTAATGCACATTTGCGGATTTGTTCTGCAAATCTGTTGAAAAACAAGTCATTAAACTGATGTACTTGTTTAGAACAAATACAAACAATGTTGTATTTTGTTATTTGTCAATTCAACTTCAGTAAAAAACCCTTAGTGCTTTACTTTGAATATGAAAGTTTCAAATACATCTGTGATTTTAGTACCCTCTAAGATTAAAAGGTGACATGGTTGGTGTAAATAACAACTATATTAATACATTGGTTTACCAAGCACATGGGGCCAGAAGTCTAGAGCAGAGCCCCAAAACATTTTTGGCATGTGAGCAAGGATGGATTACTGAATGAGCCTACTGAGCCCAAGAGGACCCTGAACCCCAAGTAGTTGTGTGAAGTCACTACCTCTATAAGTCAAAAAGCAAAAGGCTATGAATCTGAACAAATTTAGGTACTGCCCCTCTCCAGCTGACCATCCCAAAAATGCACCAGAATACAGGAAATCACATCTACCAAATTCAGAACGCCCCCCCCCCCCCACACACACACACACACACACACCCGTTTGTACCCACATTTGCACAAATAGGGTAGGGGGAGAGGGTCCTTATGCATCTGTGTCCAGGGGGACAGTAGTTCATAATCAGTCACTGTATTAATACATAACCTCACTCTATTCATTTATAATATAACATTATAGTGTGAAGTTGTCAATTATCGCCAAGCACAGGTGACTCCGCGTTGTGGGAGGGGGCCCCCAAATCAAATTCTGCTTAGGGCCCCCAAAAGGCTCGGGCCGGCACTGCTAGCAGTTATGCTAAGATTTTTAATTCTGCTAACCATGCTACTTAGCTAATGTTTTATAGCAGTGCTAGCAATGCTAACATGCTAACCATGCTACTTAGTTTTGCTAAACATGCTAACTATGCTAGCAATGCTAATATGCTAACTATGTTAACCATGTGACTTAGCTAACCAAGCGTATCATTTTAGTAGTTATGTTAACTATGCTAATTAGCATGTTAACAATGTTAGCATGCTAACTATGTTAACCATGTTACTTAGCTAACCTAGCTAATCATTTTTAACAGTTTTGCTAAAAATATTAACATGCTAACTATGCTAACCATGTTACTTAGCTAACTTAGCTAATCATTTTTAGCAGTTTTGCTAAAAATGTTAATTAACATGCTAACTATGTTAACCATGTTACTTAGCTAACTTAGTTAATCATTTTTAGCAGTTATGCTAACTATGCTAACTAGCATGTTAACATGCTAGCATGCTAACTAAGCTAACCATGTTACTTAGTTAACCTAGCTAATCATTTTTAACAGTTTTGCTAAAAATATTAACTAGCATGCTAACTATGCTAACCATGTTACTTAGCTAACCTAGCTAATCATTTTTAGCAGTTATGCTAACTATGCTAACTAGAATGTTAGCATGCTAACTATGCTAACCATGTTACTTAGCTAACCTAGCTAATCATTTTTAGCAGTTTTGTTAAAAATGCTAACAATGTTAGCAGTGCTAACATGCTAACTTTGTTAACCATGCTAACTAGCTACAGTCGGTAGGAGTTATAGTTGATGAAAAGTGTTGACATAGTAGACCTCTCCAGAATATATCCCGCCTCCTAACTTCCGTATCCATCCAACTTCCGGGCGTGGATTGTCTATGACAGCGGTTCCCAAACTCTTTTCCCCGCGGACCACCTTGTACATCCTGACTCAGCTCGCGTACCCCCACCATCCAACACATAAAAAAGTAACTCATTCTATTGACGCATTCCAGGCATCGTTGTTTAATTAGCCGCCCTACATGATAACATAATAAAAATGTGCAACTGGTCTATGAGCTATCACGTTAAAAAAAAAAAACAGTGTGGAGAACCATTCATTAGTCTGCCCCCCATCCCATTCCATCGTTACCTGTGTCCTGCTCTGTTTCTCTCGCTTTAATTAGGCCTTTTGGACAGTGTCCCTGTTTTTAGCCAGTTTTCCATGTTTACACAGCCTTCTACCTAGAATATACTTCAACGAAACTAACGCGCCAGATATTCTGGCTGCCCGCAGGAAATCACGTGTAGCCTATTGTGTGTAGCTTATTTTTTAATGAAAACATACCCTATTATAGAGTTTACAAATGATTTCCTTTAATTTCACGTTTCCATATCATTATAACCTGATTCGAAATTATGTATTATTTATGAATTAATTATAGTATTAATTAATTATTCATTTTTAACTCCTTTCCGCCATTGCCCTTTTCATCTCGCGTACCCCCTAGTGGCAGCTCGCGTACCACCGGGGGTACGCGTACCACAGTTTGGGAATCCCTGGTCTATGGGAAATAACATGGAGTTTTGAAAGATCGTACCTGTCAAACTCTGTAGGTGACAAAGTAGAAAAAGCTGCTGGGCAGATTGGCCTACACACTTCTGCCATCTAGTTTCCCCTGGATTTTTTGATTTTCGGTGCCGTTTAAGTAGTATAGTCTATAGTATACTACTTAAAGCAATGGTTCGGAGTAATTTTACCCTAGGGTTCTTTGCACCATGACCCCGAGCCAAACACCCTCCCAGAACCTTTTTTCCCTTGGTCAAGCCCTGGTCGAGTAGCGCCGTCAGAAACGAATGACGTTCTGCAGTCATGATGGAACCAACTTTTATCTCGTAAATTACCCCACTAATAATGCCCTGAATGGTACAAAACTTCTGCAGTAGTACAACTATGATATTTAGTCCAATAACGAGGCATTAGAAAGTTTGTAAGTGCACCAGGAGTTTATTTAAATAAGACTTGCCTGATTATCTGCTACTATACCGCTGCGTCAACGTTTCTTCCGTGATTTGGGGAAAGCCTGTAAAAGTCCTTGCAGGAAGCGATTACATCAACGTTTTTTGGTATATCCAGTTTTAAATATTTTTTTTCCGAAGTGTTTACAACTTAGTAATAACTAATAATTGTTGCAAACTGGACTACGAACAAAATATTAGTGCATTCCTGGATTTACATCCTTATGCATGCTTCCTGCCAGGACTTTTACAGGCTTTTCCCAAATCACGGAAGAAACGTCGATGCAGCGGTATAGTAGCAGATAATCAGGCAAGTCTTATTTAAATAAACTCCTGGTGCACTTACAAACTTTCTAATGCCTCGTTATTGGACTAAAGGTCGTAGTTGTACTACTGCAGAAGTTTTGTACCATTCAGGGCATTATTAGTGGGGTAATTTACGAGATAAAAGTTGGTTCCATCACGTCTGCAGAACATCATTCGTTTTTGATAGCGCTACTCGACCAGGGTTCGACCAAGGGAAAAAAATTTCTGGGAGGGTGTTTGGCTCGGGGTCATGGTGCAAAGGACCCTAGGGTGAAATTACTCCGAACCATCGCTTTAAACGGCACCGACAATCAAAAAATCCAGTGGAAACTATATGGCAGAAGTGTGTAGGCCAATCTGCCCACCAGCTTTTTCAACTTCGCTACCTACAGATAGCGTACGGAAAAAGTGGTAAGCGGAATAATAATAAGAAGTTGCCTAGGAAGAACAGTACAGTGCATTTTCATGCACTGTAATAAGAAGTCTCCGGATTTCAATAGAGGGGATGCATCCCCTCTAATAAGAAGAAGTTTCCGGATTTCAATTGAGGGGATGCATCCCCTCTAAAAAGACTTTAGCATCCCCAAAAGTATTAGCAGGGAGTCCCAGAAGTATTATATTCCAAATGTGTGAACTCTGAACTCTGTGTCTGCATACACAGCTCAAGTTGTGAACAAGCAATATCCTACAAATAATTCAAAGTTCTCAAACTATGAGTTTTATGAAGTGCTAGCAAAAACATCTGAAATCACCTTATGAGAACTTTGTGAACTCTATTAACATTTGAATGAGTGAATAAAAAAATAGAAATAATTATCCCAGAAAGTCCCAGAAATATGACTTAAATAGAAGTTAGTTAGTTATTAACAATTAATTGATAAACTTTTAGAATACTTTGAGCACTGATGCAGTCAGCATAGGCCTCTTACATTGTTTGCAGGTAGGCCTACATTTCATTCTGTTTTCGATGGCAAACGCGAAACAGCGCCAAAACAACCACCAGTGGACAAAAAAAGTATTTCACGTGTATTGTTAAGAATGGGGGAAATTACGGAGGTCATAGTTTGACGATGTCGTTCTCCCGTGCGGGCCAGATGCTATATACCACGGACATGTTTTGGGGGCCCACCCAAAATGAGGTGGCGAGCCGTATTCGGCACACCTTTATGAGTCACCCTCTTGTCCATGAACAGGCTCTCTTACTGACATTAGCCCTGGAGAGGTGGCGGCAGCAGCAGCTAGCTGGCGTGACTGTGCCGAACCTTACCAATGCCTGCAAGTGAGCGCTGGCCACTTAATGAGACAAGCAGCGCAGGCGGATAACAGTATAGATTGGACAGAGCTGAAGTCACTGATCTCTTAATGTGCTCATTATTGTTGGCAAGGGTAGGTGTGTGTGTGTGTGTGTGGGGGGGGGGGGGCTTTTCCATCTCAGAGGCTGTGAACCCCCAAAACCCCCAAAACCCCTGAATCAGTGACAACTCGCTGCTGTGGCTGTTATCAGCGTTAACACTGTTGTCACCTTATGACATCGGTGCAGGAAAAATAATGAGAAATACTGGAGTGGTCAAGAGCAGACACTGACCATACGCCCACTGTCTCCAAATGACTGGGAAGGAGCTTTCTCAGTCTCCTCTCTCTCTCTCTCTCTCTCTCTCTCTCTCTACTGAAACAGCAAAGGCTTTTATCCTTTTCTTTCATGCAGATGTGAGAGAGCCTTGCTGGTATTTAAACAGGAGTCTTCCCCATCATTAAAATCATGGTGTTTGAATACATGGACCAGCCTCCCTCTCTTGGACATGCAGAGGGTCGGTCCCTAACCAAAGAGAGAGTGAGAGAGAGAGAGAAAGAGAGAGAGAGAAAGAAAGAGAGAGAGAGAGAGAGAGAGAGAGAGAGAGAGCGATACCAGACAGAGAAAAACCTTGACTAGGTACAGACTAAGCAATCACAGTCTGGCTATTGAGAAGGGCTGACACAGGCAAACCTGGCTGCCCAGAGAAGACAGGCTGTGCACCAATTGCAACCAACGCGCCATAGAAACAGAGCTTCACTTCTTGGCTGAATGCTGCCAATGGAAAGAGATACGAGATCAATTCTTTCCTAAATTCAGAGAAATGCATCCAGACCTCCAAAACTTTAAGGATCCAAGTCTAAGAATACTATAAGGAGAGGAACAAAAGAGCGCAAGAGTCGCAGCAAGATATATAGATGCTTGCCATAAACAAAGGGAGTCACTTCATCAGTGAAGCACACAAAAAGTCAAATACACACTCTACTACGTACATGTACACTGTATGCTTTGGCAATACAAAATGTATTTTTTGTCATGCCAATAAAGCTCAATTCAATTGGAGAGAGAGAGAGAGAGAGAGAGAGAGAGAGAGAGAGAGAGAGAGAGAGAGAGACAAACATACATTAGTCCCACCTTGGAACTTCACAAATTGCAAAAACAAATGTACAAGGCTATATGCTTACATGCAAATGTGTTCAATGCACAGACCAAAACTCAGTCCACCAAACAAAGCGTACCACACAACTTGTAGTGGACGTATGCCGATTAAACATTACTAAGGCATAATAGCCATACAAAGGAGACAATCTCCAGCAAACTATTTGCAATAAACATCAAAAACAACTTGGGACTGCCGCTGACTTAAAGGTGTTAACTAGGGCCAAGGTGGTTCAAACGAGATCTTACAAACATGGGCCAATTAAGGTGCTGCCACTGGATTTTAATTGAGCAGCCAAATAAGTAGCCATACAAGTGGTTGCCACTCCCACTAGACAAAATGGCTACCTACCATAAATCGAACAAAAGAAACATTACTGCATTCCTGTAACACATACAGCAACAAAGGTGACCAACACAAAAGTGGAGTGCAACAGTCACAGCCAAAAGGGTCAACACAAGTAGACCAACTACAATTGCTGCCACAGCAACACACAAAGACCCAACAAAGTGATCTGCCACTACCACAACAAAAATGGACACCATGTGGCCTTCAACCACATCTAGTTACTATGATGCATGTAGGGAACCAGTAACAAAGTGACTGTACAAAATTGGGAAGCCACACCCACTAAACAAAGATCCACTGATCTGTGGAGTGACTATCCCACACAAAGGTCACAAAACCATTAATTAGCTGTGACTAGACAGACAAAAACAGTAACACACAAGTGACCTAACCAAAAGTGGACTGCACAACCACAACACAAAATGGGCCACAGTGTAGTCAAACCCTACACTAAAAATGTTGCCAACTTACACCTAAGCTGCAACCAACTAGTGACCCAACAAATGTGGAGTTCAGTTACCACAAGGTCACACAACACAAGTCACTGCACACTACAGTCCATCACAGCTACACAAAGACATCACCTCACCTCATGGATGGTTAATCCCGGACGAGCCCCCATTTGTTACACCCCCACCTTTATGTGGCCCTTTAGGGGTGAACAAAAACCCACCACTGACCCCAAATCCTACTAAATAACAGGAACACCTTTTAAAATGTACCCAACCAGTGGGATTTATTACATGGAAGATAAACCATAACAGAACACTACATAGACATGACACAAAGTCCAAATCAAAAGACAAGACACAATCCCAGGCTGAGAGGCAGCAAGACAGCCAGTAGTCCCCACACCAAAAGCCTCTCTTCAGGAACTGGATCCCAGAGCCTTTAACTCCTGATCAATCAGGGCCAGGTGCTCCCAATCAGGGCAATTATCTGCAGCACACCTGAACAGAGGTAGAGAGGGGAGAGAACAGGGACAAACAGCACTGGGAACACATACAGCCGTAACAGCTGACAGCATGAGAATCACACTTGGACTTTCAGATGGAAAGCTTTATATATAGATAGACAGGCGGGTGGGCAGACAGGCGGGTGGGCATAACTGGATGGTAATCTGTTTGTCGAACTGTGTTCTGCTCATGCCCTGTAGAGCCTTCCGGTGCATAAGGCAGCCTTTCTGTTGAAAAGTATTTACAGTACATAGTGGGGATAGAAAATGAAAATGATGTGCTGAGTGTCACAGGTTCACATTTTGACTATGGTGAATATGAAATTCTGGCTCTCACTCCCCCTTTTTAAAATGTTTTACTTTACGTTAAAAAAAACATTTTTTATAGCATCTTTCATGAGGCAAAAGTGCTGTGCTTTCGCTGAGGACAAGCAGAGGTGTAGAGGAACAACAATGTAGAGGAACAACTGTGTAGAGGAACAACAGTTTTGTGCCACACAGGCGTATTTGGGAAATGCCATCAACACACCCTCTCACGAGGTGTGTATCCACCCATGCATTAACCTTTATGTTCAGACCTATGCTCACCTGTGCATTATGTTCAGACCTATGCTCACCTGTGTATTATGTTCAGACCTATGCTTACCTGTGCATTATGGTCAGACCTATGCTCACCTGTGCATTATGGTCAGACCTATGCTCACTTGTACATTATGTTTAGACCTATGCTCACCTGTGCATTATGTTCAGACCTATGCTCACCCGTGCGGCACCCAGACTTAGGATAGTAATAGGGGGCTGGTAGTGTCAAACGCGGGTGATTTCTCGGTAAAAAAAAAAAAAAGCGGACATTGTGTTGACATATACAGCCTGCCTGTTTAGTGTCTGGAACATGTCAGGAGTTCACTGTACTGCATGTCTGAAAGCAGTTTGTGACAGGAGCTCAGTTGGTCACTGTAGGAATAAATATGTTTATGATGAGCCTGACCACTCACATTGTGGCTCCATGACTGTGTGTCAGTGTAGTTGTGTGTCTGTGTGCACGCACATGTATGTGTGTGTGTGTGTGTGTGTGTGTGTCTGTGTCTGTGTGTGTGTGTGTCTGTGTGTGTGTGTGTATGTTCACCTCTGGTAACTCTGTGTGGCTGCCTGTCAAATACACAATGGTGGTATTGCACACACACACACACACACACGCACGCACGCACGCACGCACGCACGCACGCACAGTTGAGCCATGAGTTAGCGCATGGCATGAGAGCGAGCATGTTCTGCTAATCACGAGCCCATAATGACGGGTCCTCATCTGTCCCAGCTGTGCCCTCTGGGGCACCATTAAGCGCTGGATTACACGGAGGGAGGGAGGGAGGGAGGGGTGACTCATCCGCCACTCTCACTTTTAATGAATCTCCTCCTCCGCCACCGTACGCTCCAGCCCAACGCAATCAGCCCGCAGGCCATCAGGCACGGCGGCTCTCGTGTCCACAGAGAGGAAAAATGCCCTTTTACAGAGATCACACCACACGATACACAAAGCTGCTCTGGTGATGTGGGACGGGGACCGGACGCGTTATCTCCCAAACTGGACACTGGTGTTTAGTGTTTACTGGAACAGTGCAAAAAACAAACACATTTTTACATGCTATGACTTATTTATGAACTAATAGCTTGAAATTGTTTTGGGAAAAACGGTAGCGCCCATTTTGATTGACAGCCTTTTTGGCTAATTTAATATAAATATAAAATGGAATATATCCAATGACCAAAGTATGGGTGACTGCAGGTGTCATTGAAATGAATTAAATCTTGTATTACTTTTTCAGTGACACCTGCGGTCCTCCATAATAGACAGATTACTGCCACTGACAGGATAGAACTAGTGGTGTAATCGAGTTAGCTGTAGTGGGTATACTGTGATGTACTGTAGTAGTTAGCTGTAGTGGGTATACTGTGATGTAGTTAGCTGTAGTGGGTATACTGTGATCAACCTCAAATGTTAATACATATATCCTTGCCTATTTTAAGTGGGTATACTGAGATGGTGATGCTTTTTAAGTGGGTATACTGTGAGTCCTGCTTATCACGTAGACTACACCACTGAATAGAACGCTTTGGTCAGTACAGTAGCCTACAGTCCGTGACATCAGCTGATGCCCATTGATGAATGAAGAGATTGAAAAAGAGTTGATACATTGGACAGTAAATGATAACCTTCTGAAATGCCAACTAAACATGTTCAAACAATAACATGGTTGAACGTCCATCTACCTTCGGAGTTCTTGGAGTCCCCAGATTAAAGTAACACAATAATCCCTCCTTCTGTTAAAATTCAACCTACTGGATACCTATGTATTGCTAATGAAAATGGGCATATTCCTGTAACAACAAAGCTTACATAGTGCAATATCAGACGTATTAACAGATGCAGTGCTGCCTACTATGAGTCAACATATCATCGAAATAATTTTGAAGCCATTTTTTAAAAATATTTTTTGGGCTTTTTGCCTTTATTCGGATAGGACAGTGAAGCATGACAGGAAGTACAGTAAGTGATGGGGTGGAATCAGGGAAATGACCACCGGTCAGACTCGAACCTGGGTCCCCGTGGGCACTCGGACCCAAACATGGTACGGGCCCTGTAGCCTGTTGTGCTGCATCATTTTGAGCTTAAAGAAGTACAGCACGTGTAAGGAATGTGAGACAGGAGAGGAAATAAAAGTGTAAGGAATGTGAGACAGAAGAGGAAATAAAAGTGTAAGGAATGTGAGACAGGAGAGGAAATAAAAGTGTAAGGAATGTGAGACAGGAGAGGAAATAAAAGTGTAAGGAATGTGAGACAGGAGAGGAAACAAAAGTGGGGTCACTGGGGTTGTGTCGGCCCTGTCTGACAGCTACAGTGCTTTAAATTCCGCTGGGAGCCCCAAATACACTCCTTAATTGGGGCCTTGCTGGATAAGCCGTTAAAAGCAAAAGTGTTTTGCGACGTTTTCCGAGGGTGCACACCAGGATAAATGGCTTCCTGGTGAAATAAGTTCTCCATTATTAAAATGGCTTTGACTAATGATGTCGGGGAAAATGTATATTATTCCCATTTTGAAATGAGCTATCTTTTAATGTGCTGCTCAAAAAATGCAGTGTGGAGGTGCAGTGTGGAGGTGATTGCCAAGGCCTTCATATCTGAGTTAGCTCTCGATCTCTTCCCCACACCCATAACACTACTAAAAATGCACAGTCTTCCCCCACACTGGCAACACAAACACAGAAAGAAAAACAAAAGCATAAATAGTTGCTGTATATTATTATACTATTATACCTCCAGCGAAAACAATGCTGAAATAAGCACTCTCCCCAACCCTCTCTCTCACTGTCTCTCTCTCTCTCTCTCACTCTCTCTCCTGCTTGTTTGGGAAAACCTTAAAAGTGAGTCTTGTACATTGAGTGGATAAAAAAGGGATACAGCACTCTTTTCACACAGTTATATGGAAAACTAGATGTACCGCATAGCGGTACAAAATATGACCGCCGCTCAGTCCTGTACAGCCGTTCCGCGAAAATAAATCACACTTCAATTTGTCTCCATATTTTACTCCATCCCCCACTCTTGAAACTTTTGTGTATGCTTGTTTGGCATGCGTGAGTGTGTGTGTGCGGCTGCACAGAAAGTAGCCTACTGGTGCTGAAAAGTTGAATAGATTGTAGAATAGCCAAAGAAGATGTAGCATTGTTATAAAACCTTTAAAATCTCTAAATCTCTAAACAATCAAAAGTAGGGCAGTTCATCACAGTTCATCCATTGCAACTGATTGATGAAAGGTCATTTACACATGTAGGCTACATTGTATTTGGGAAAAGCAAAAGGTATCAGCATAATGTTATTTATGTATTTATTTGTTTGTTTGTTTGTTTGTTTATGAACAAAAACATCTCTGTCAGTTCCATGCCGTTTTCAACAGCTATCAAAAACAAAGGTAATTTTTGGATGGATTTTTTGTGAATGTTTCTTCTTCTACATAAGATTTTAGTCATCTTTAGTTCATGTAATACTTCATTGTCAATGCACAAATTAAGTAACAGTAGTCTGAAACGTTATTGTTAATGCACAAATTTAGTAACAGTAGTCTGAAACTAAATGCTGTTTTACATGTAACCAGTGGTGCAAATAACTGACATGTCCAAATGGGCCTTGATGAAATGCGTCGCTAGACTGTTCATACACATTTTAACGGGCCAAAGTTGAAGAACTGTTGTCCGTTATTGTTCGTGCAAATATAGGCTGATTCATGTTCCCTTGCATTGTGTAACTGAGGTCCATGGCTAGTCTGGCTTTCACCAGACCAAGCTCAATCTTTTAAGAAATCAAAAAATAAATAGCGGGCAGATCAGGCTGGGTTCACCCATTTTGCTATTCTAAATGCAAAAATGCATCAGGGAGTTATGACAAAACCTTAACTAACAAACTAGATCCTAATAGAAAGCTGTTAGCTTCCCTAAGCTACAGGTAGGCTTATAAGGTAGGCCTATTTACAACATAAATTGTCAATAGGCTATGCTGGCGACACAAATAAAATCTCCTTTGGAAACCAATGGCTTACGCCTTACAGTATCAAGCGGACTTAAACTGCCATATTGTGGCGAAAAGTTGTAATAAAATGCATGCAGCTCCATGAGTTAAGGAAAGCGCGAATGAAGTAGCCACTTCTAAATGGGACCCACTACACAGTAGCTTAAGGTGTGTTGCTAAAGCAACCATAATGAAATGATGGTGTCATTGTTTGGATACTTCACACACACGTGCTTTTTAATTTCACAGACTACAACTACCAAGCTGGAATCAAAGCACATCGATTCCCCTCTCACACACCCTGCACGCACGAAATAAACAGGCGTCTTAGTCTCACGCATGTATAGGCAAAACTGTATCAGTAACGTTGGTAAATCTTCCATTGCACAGAATGATTTTTGTAGCACGTGCAACAAATGACAGTCGAAAGATACAATTACAGTGCTGCTATCAATTTGCTTGGTATATCCGCATTTCTAGTTTTCTACAAATGCAATCAATCAAATTGGCCTCCATCACTCAACCAACGCTAACGGTAACATTACCTAGGTCCTTATTGATATTATAAGATTAACGTACCTGCAGTAAAAACCAAGCATGTCCGATAAACATCCTCAGATTTATGTCGGCTTCAAGAAGAAATGGGAATTACATTTCATGTGAACATCGTCCTATCCTTATTAGACGTTCTCTGCGGTAAATTAGTCCTTGTAGGAAGCGTCCATTGTTTTTTTCAACCCACTTTTAACTTCCAACAAAATTACGTCTCACTGCAACGATGCGCCATCTAGTGGACAAACGACTACTTATCGCCAATACTGGAAATGCAGCCATGATGATGGTGATGAATATTTATTATGGCTTTCTTTTAATCCTACTGAATTTGTAATTATGTATCGGCCGTTCTAATACCAATAGTATGTGGGTGCCTGTGTGTGTGTGCATGTGTATATGTGTGCACCGCCATCTACAGGCCAATGAGTGTACAGTCACTAAATGTACACATAACCTTATTTTCTTTAGACCCCCCCATGGATGAAATTCTACGAAACTTGGCATACCCCCAGAGAATGCCAGGTCAATCATACACATAAAATTTGGTGCAGTTCTGAACATCTTAACTGAAGATAGGGGCGATTAAAGCAGAATAATATTGCATTTTCATTTTTTACCGGGGGGGTGCAAATCACAAATGAGTGATTATGGGCCAGGTTGATGTGGGCCCTTGAGACCAACATACCATAAAAGATTCTTCATCCTCAGTGCCACGGTTCAGGTAATTATTTAGGAAAAACTGCTTTTTTTGCAGTTCGGGGGGCCCAGCACGGGGGTGGAGTGGCCCCCGGGGACGAAACGAAAATTTTCCGTAAAAGTCTAGTGGGGCTACATACCCACCAAATTTCATGTGCCCCGGTGGTTCGGTGTCCCGGGTATCGTTGACCAAAAATTCAGGAAGTAGATGACGGGGGAAAAAAAAAAAAAAAAAACTTTGACAATCCCTATATGACCGCTTCGCTAGCGGCGGTCATAATAATAAACCATGTTCAGCAGTTGAAATATCATATGTTGTGTTTCATGCACTTTAAATATGCATTAACCAAACCAGCGTGCTTGCTACTGAAGATCACTATTTTGATTCGCCAACCACTAACTCAGGTTATTCTCCTGTGAATGAGGCACAGGCCTGTTTAATTCCCTGTGTATTTTTGCAAAGTCCCAGGGACTCCTAATAGACTTTCTATCAACCACCAGCAGACAGACGCTCCTCCTGGCCAAAGATCACTTCCACTTCCTCTCGTTCCACTCATCTCACAGGAAGTGTTTGTGCTTCTCTTACCTCATCCTTATTGCTGATGTATTCCCAGTTCGTTCCTTATCCCCCTCCGCCAGCTGGCCCGGAATGGACGCTGTCCAATCCCTGGCTGCTCTCGATGCAATTTCCAGAGAAGCTTAAGGGCTGCTGTTTTTTTTACAGTACTTCAGTCCTGCGCTGTTCTATGCAGAGCAACTACAGAGATGAAATGCTGAGGTCCATTCATTTTTTACAGGCTGCCTTTAAATATAAATGTGGATCCTTCGCCTTGTGTTGGGTTAAAAGCCCCATTACGCAAGAACCTAAATATAATGTTCCTCAAGAACCGGTCGGGTGGTTCCTTCGTCGCTGTTGATGTTCCCTGGCAGAGAGACTGAATTTAATATTTTGTTTTTCACAGCCATGCGGATATCGTATATGCACTATTTATCAAAAGGGATGCAGTACAAAATGGCAGCACATCCTTAATCTACTTAGAAAACTTTGGTAAATGATCCTGTTCATTAGACACTTGTCATTGAGGCTTCTCCATGAGTAATGCAAAAAAATTGCTGTGTAACTATACTTTATATTACTCTTTATGTTCATTACTCCATATTTTCATGCACTCTTTCACTCACATTCCCTCACTCACAGATGCATTCACACACACACACACAAACAAGAAAACAAGGTACATTTTGAAAGATATTTATATTTTTATGTATATTAGGTTGTTTAGTGACAATTATTTATTGAAATCATGTACAATTCTTTTACAAGAAATCAAACTATTTAAGCGATCACAACAAAAAATCTCATTAATTCAACTAACCACTGGTTTCACTTTTTTCCAGTTCCGATTGTAGTGGGCAGCAGAGTCATTATATGTTATAAATAATGGACACCTCATTGGAGACTGTATTAGTCCAATTTCTATTCATTTACTGTTTCTCTTTATACTCTCTCCTCTCTTTCAATAGTGCTTAGTTGCCACAGGATCCAGGATGTGCTGTGTGAGTTTCCACAGAGAAGCATTTCCTGCGAAAGGCACAAAACCCCTCACTGACCCTAGTCTGTCTAACAACCCTGAAATGAATTCTTGCTTTTGTGCGCCTCGCCTCGCCTCTCCTCTCCTCTCCTCTCCTCGCCTCTCCTCTCCTCTCCTCTCCTCGCCTCTCCTCTCCTCTCCTCTCCTCTCCTCGCCTCTCCTCTCCTCTCCTCTCCTCTCCTCTCCTCTTCTCTTCTCTTCTCTTCTCTTCTCTTCTCTTCTCTTCTCTTCTCTTCTCCTCTCCTCTCCTCTCCTCTCACAGCCTGCGTCTGAGCTCTGGGGCTGCCAGCCCTCCACTGGACAGAGTGCTGCTGTCGCTGGACATAATACAGTCTCCATTAATAGCCAACATCCTGCTCCACTTCACATAAATACAGCCATGATGGCTCTTTCAGTGACCCTCTCAACAGCTCCACAGTTGGCCATTAAAATGTCATTCTTCCAGGCTGTGTCCTGTGCCTTGGACTCACTGGGAAGCCATCTGTCTGACCGAGGAGGACAGGGAGGATATTAGGGAGGGGGGAAGAGTTTCTGTTCAGCTGTTTCTCTCTCTCTCTCTCCGTTCCCCCCCCCCCCCCCGCCCCTCTCTCCCCCCCCCCCCCCTCTCTCTCTGAAGGGGCTGACCTGTCCACCTACAGCCTGGACGCCGGTCGGAGCTGGCAGGCCTCATTGGGGTGGTGTGTAGCCTATGAAATGAAAAGCCACTGTAATTGCCGGTCACAGTGTTCCCTGCCCTTGACAATGTCCCAAAGACAAAATAGAAGAGCAATAAGGAGAGAGAGAGAGAGAGAGAGAGGGAATGAAAGAGAGGGAAATGGAGAAAGAGAGTGAGGAGATAGAGAAAAGGAAAGAGTGGGAGAAAAAGAGGGATTGAGATAAAGAGAAAGAAAATTATAAAGAGAGAGAGAGATAAAGAGAGAGGGAAGGTGATAGAGAGAAAGACAGAGAATGAGATAAAGAGAAATAAAGAAAGGGAGAAAGAGAGAGAGAAGGACAAAGACAGTGAGGGAGGGAGGAGTAGTGGCACAAAGATGGGATGAGAGAATGCATGGAGCGGGACTCTTAGGTGAGTTGGGATGAGAGAATGCATTGAGCGGGACTCTTAGGTGAGTTGGGATGAGAGAATGCATGGAGCGGGACTCTTAGGTGAGTTGGGATGAGAGAATGCATGGAGCGGGACTCTTAGGTGAGTTGGGATGAGAGAATGCATTGAGCGGGACTCTTAGGTGAGTTGAGAAATCCGTCACCTCCTCAAAGAGAGAACGAGAAAGGAAGAAGCCGGAGACAGACAGAGAGACAGACAGTCAAAGGTGTGTGTCCGAGAGGAAAAGAAAGAGTGTTCAAGAAAGAAAAGAAGTGAGATGCATGAGTGTCAAAGAAAAAGTCAAGGAGAGGGAGAGAGAGAGAGGGAAAGAAAGATAGTGGTGCTTTCTCTTTCATGGTAATGATCATCATTGCGATGACCACAAAAGCTGCCCTGGAAAGTCTCCTGGTCTTTGCTGTACCCAGAGGTAAGAGGGAGGAGGAGGAGGAGGAGGAAAAGGCTCTGGAGTTGAAGAGTGAACTTTCTGCTGCAGCTCTCTCTCTTTCTCTCTCTCTCTCTCTCTCTCTGTCTCTGTGTCTGTCATTAGTGTGAAAGATTTAAGAGCTGGCTGAATGGAAGATGAGTCGCTGAAACAACCTGACACACTCACATTGGAAATCACTCTGTGTGTGTGTGCAATTTAGTGCCATAAATATGAAACTAATAAGAGACAGAGAGAGAAAGAGACTGAGAGAGAGAGAGACTGAAAGAGAAAGATTGAAAAAAAAGAGTCAGAGGGAGAGAGACAGAGTGAAAGAGGAGATTGCTTATTCCTCAGTGCAAGTTGGGATGTACAGGGAAGATATCACAAAAACACACATTCCCCTATGAGTTTTTGGATAGAACTCTGTCTTTCAGCAAAAGTTCTGTACAATTGTATAAGCACAGTCTATGTCCCAGAGTAAGATAGCTCCTATCGCCGTAAGGCAGTGCAATTACTATTTCAGCAATACCATAGAGATGTAGTGGATGGAGAGAGAAATAGTTCCCATGGCAGCAGGGAAATGCCACAAAATATCCTGCGCTGCCACAACCCCAGAGACACTTGAGTTTCCTGCAGAATTGAGGGAACAGATACAACAGAAACCATAATTAGCTTTAGCCTAGCGCTAATCTGAACTCTGCTGGTGTGAGTTGCTGGTCTAACCTCAGCCATGCTTATCTCATGCGTGGAGACCAGCATCTGCAGTATGTTCTATCAAAGATAACCTAGATATGCTGGTTTTGTAAATTCTAAGACGACCAAATACAGAAATGAGGAATTTCTGCACGAGGCAGCGTTTTGTAGACACACTTACTTTAATACTCACAAAGGCCAAGTTCACACGAGCCAGACGTTTTGCTTACCAAAGCTGTGCACCATTTAAGGGCTAAAACCTGGTTGGGTGATATCCAAGCTCCTCTATGGAGTTCATGAGTATTTGGCCACTAATGAGTCAGTCTCTTTTGAATGGGGATCAGAACAAAAGGGGTTTCATTTGAACACTGTAGACAATGGAAGCACAGGGACATAGGAGAAGACAATGTTTACTGCAAGGTCATGTCTGTTACAGAACAAACGTACAAGAAGGTCTCTCTCTCTCTCTCTCTCCCTCTCTCTCTCACACACACACACACACACACACTCACACACACACACACACACACAAACACACACACACACACACACACATATACACACTCAAGCTTGCAAGAATACATAATAACCGACAAACACACACACACAAACACAAAAGAACAAGCTTATCACCAAATATACTCCAGACACATTGCACACACAGTGACATCCACAGCCATAAGTCCTGATGTGTTTCTCCCCAGCTCACTCTCACTATTCCCTAGGCATCTGCCCCTAGGAACCCCTCATCCTTCCCCACCCTAAAGGTCTTCCTTCCTCTCTCTTTCTCTCCCCTTCTCTCTCTTATCCTCCTCTTCCTCTCTCTTTCTCTCCCCTTCTCTCTCTTATCCTCCTCTTCCTCTCTCTTTCACACAAGGCTTGAGCACCATCTGGCTGGCCACTTAGAAGGGGACGGCTCCGTCCGAACGCTTCACATCTCGTAAGACGGGGAACATCATCAGAGGAACACGTGCACATGAGAGGCCACCTGCTCCGTCTCACAGAGCACACACACACACACACATCCACACCTTCATCTCCAACTCTCTCATACTCCCTCTTTTTCTCTAGTTGTTCTTCATCTGAATCGGTCCATCTGTTTTAAATCTGGCTGTTACTTCCCTCTTCACTTCTTTATCTTCATTCTTCACTTCTTTACCTGCTTTTCGTGTCTTCTTTCCTCCTGTCTTTCGTTCTTTCTTTCAATCTTTTTGTTTATCTGTCTGACTGTCTGTCTGCCCTTCTGTTTGTGTCCGTCTGTTTTCCAGTGAAGCGTAAACCTGTGTGCTCAGGAACATCTTCAGCTGGTGAAGCTGCCATCCAGCTAACAACGCCGGGGAGCACACTCAACAAATTCAAGAATAAAACCGCCTTTTCTTAAAAGCAAATCAAGTGGGACCAGATTGGTTTGTATTCAGTTATTATGCAATTACTCCAAACTGAGCAGACATTTATATATATATTTTTCCCCTCTATTTCTCTCCCTGACCCTCTACTTTTTCTCTCTTCCCTTCATCCTTCCCTCTCTATCTCTTTCTCTCTCTCATGCTGTCACCCAGTCTCTTCCTCTCCCTTCATCTGTCATCATCATTCTCTCCTCTCTCTCAATTCAATTCATTTCAAGAAAGCTTTATTGGCATGAACGTTTCAGCAACATTATTGCCAAAGCTCAGTTATATGTACACACAGAATGATAAAGTAAATAAATTAAGATAAATTAAGTAAGACATACAAATAAAATGACAACTCTAATAATACAAACAAACATACAACATTGTTGGTGGTTGTGGCCTCTCTCTCTCACTCTCTCTCTTTACCAGTGTCTCTACCCCTCCCTCCAGCTGTCATTCATTCTCTCTCCATTTCTCCTTCTGGCTCACTTCCTTTCTTCCCAGTTCTTGCCAGCTCTGTAACTTACTTTACTTCCACCTCCAACCTTCCCCTCAAACTCAGCCTCTGCTCTCACCACTCAGCAACTGCCAAGTATCGGCTGGACTGAATTGTATACAGTCTATTTACCATGCTGGAAACCAGGCTTAAAATGCATGTGAGTGAGCACTTGTGTTGAGCATTACACACACCTAAAGAAATGTATGTTACTCTTCACATTCATCCCATACTCATGGGCATATTGAAAGGATGTACTGTGTACTGACCCCAGGGGGAAATGCATGGTGTTGTTGAAATGCTTTCAGTAGTGCTTAGTTGCCACAGGATCCAGGATGTGCTGTGTGAGTTTCCACAGAGAAGCATTTCCTGCGAAAGGCACAAAACCCCTCACTGACCCTAGTCTGTCTAACAACCCTGAAATGAATTCTTGCTTTTGTGCTTGTGTATGTGTGTGTGTGTGTGTGTGCGTGTGTGTGTGTTTGTGTGTGTGTGTGTGCGTGTGTGTGTGCGTGTGCATTTGTGTGTGTGTGTGTGTGTGTGCGTGTGCATGTATGTGTGTGTGTCTGTGTCTGTGTGTGTGTGTCTGTGTGTGTGTGTGTGTGTGTGTGTGTGTGTGTGTGTGTGTGTGTGTGAGTGTGTGTGTGTGCTGGAGGGAAGGTGTAATGTCCCTGAATCCCTGACACCTGCGCCTCTCGTCTCCTCCATAAACACCCAGAATAATAGACCCAGACCCAGAGAGAGAAATGCAGTGTGAATTAGCCCTATTTACCTCCATCACACACACATGTAATGGCTGGGGATGGTATTGGGCAGATGCCTTTGTCCAAAGCGACTTACAGTATATGAACACTATATTAGTTAAAAATAATAGTTTCAAATAACAATAACAATATCAAATATCAACAATGAAAATAATGAGTTTTCATATCAACAAAAACCATAAACATACAAACCATAACTCGGTAAGAGAATGTATTATTTAAGTGCAAGGTGCTTAAACACCTTGTATTTAAACACTTCTTGAAAGTCCCAAAACTATCAGAAGAATGCAGAGCACTATGTGCATTTAAACATGTGCTCCTATGATGGAACGTGCTCCCAGCATGTATGATGTGAATGAGTTCATCATACAGGCATCATGGGGAACCAGGAAATGGTATCCCAACACGACACATCATTGAGCTATAACAGTGTCTTTGTTAGATGGGAAATATAACGAGCAAAGTGGTAGTCATCAGATGAATCATCAGTGCAGGATTCAATTATCTTTCTGCAGCACTGTGGCAATGCTGAGGAGATGATTTATACGCATAATATGACTCTCAGAATGTCAGACATCTCTGCTGTGTGAAGTTTATAGTTGTGGGGTTGCTATTTGAACTGTCAGAGAAGCAGAACTTTGGCCAAATGTTGAGATATAGAGTCAAAATGATTTTAAATATTGATGTGTAAAGCCAGAACTACTTTAAATATAATGTGCAAAGCCAGAACTATTTTAAATGTTAAGCCAGAACTAGTTGTGTGTAGTGTCAGAACTATTTTAACTGCGGTGTAGAACAAAATGTTTTCCAACTCTACTTTATATTATGGCATGAGAGCTTGTTGATTCCCACTCCTCTGGTGAAACCCCCATTAGGCCCCAGAGATCCTGACTTGCAGGATCACGTGGTATGACTGTCAGCCCCCTATACGAGACCGTGTTAGTTCCCCTATACGAGACCGTGTTAGTTCCCTTATACGAGGCCGTGTTAGTTGCCTTATACGAGGCCATGTTAGTTCCCTTATACGAGGCCATGTTAGTTCCCCTATACGAGACCATGTTAGTTCCCTTATACGAGACCATGTTAGTTCCCCTATACGAGACCGTGTTAGTTCCCTTATACAGAGGTGGAAAGTAACGAAATACATTTACTCACGTTACTGTATTGAGTAGTTTTTCCTGTGTATTTTGTATTTTTTAAGTAGTTTATAAAATCGGTATTTTCAATTTTACTTGATTACATTTTGAGTGAAGTATTGTACTTCGCTACATAAAAAATCCCATCCGTTACGTTAAAAAAAAAAAGTTGACTAAAGAAAACAGAAAGGGAGAGAAAAGAAATCACGCCCTAAACCACTAGCCTAGTGATAATGATCAGCATGTAGCCTACAACAGGACATGAATCAAGCTGGCGCCATGCAGTCTTTCTGAAAGTGATGGAGATGGAGCTGGATCACGAGATGCATCAGATTACATGTGTAGCCTAACCCATGAAAGTGTATTTTCCGCTATTTCAATGGGTTGTCTCAGTTTGTTTTAGCAGCAGCACTCAAATGCCGAGCTTAACCACATCCGTTTCTCCTTAGGGTGCATTTAATTCTGTTGAGATCCTGTACAAATCCTTTAAAAACAAGTGGTGAGCATTGGGGTTATGGCTTGAAGGAACACCTTTAAGTGGACCTGTCTCCTGTATTGAGAGTAAGCAGCGTGTGGGGACAAATGTGTACACAATATAAAGTGTTCTCATCAGAGCCATTCTGGGCTCTATCATTTCAAAGCGTGTGGTGTTTTGTTCTTTTCCATCACTGGGACTTTTATATACCATATAGGACAGATTAGTACAGAGAGATTTGCTGCCATAAATGTTGCACAAATGTTATCTATAACAAATGCATGTGTGGTCATTTTATTGTACAGTTATTATTTTGTAATTTATCTCAATACTGTGACTGAGATTTTAGCTAAACTGATTTGGCTCAGACAGACACGCACGCACACACACACACACACGCGCACGCACGCACGCACACACACACACACTAGACCATCTGGTCGAGTACTTCATGAGTATCTGTTAGTGTTCTGCAGCTTCGTCGCAGCCTCTTCCTCTAATTGATATCCATGTAGAAGGCCCCAGGACAGCTTACACTCCTCACCGCCCGCCACTCAGCCTGTGCTAGCCGACTCTCATTTCCCATCCCAACCCTGTCAGCCCCTGCCCCCATAGAGCCAGTAATCTGCACCCAGGGCAGTGCCGTGATGAGCTCACAGGGGCCGCTTGTACGGGGACGAGTGCGCTAGAGCTCTGAAGATGGACTGATGGGAAAATGATGGGAAATATCTCTCGCTGTGTTTGTGAGAGAGACGTCTCACTGTGAGATATGAGACGAGCTGTGTTCTTTCTTTTGCCGATTGTGGCTGATATCTTGGACGTTTTGAGATTTTGAGAGAGACTGTAGGGTAGTTGTTTTCACAAAGATGTTATGCCTAATGGTGGACGCCTGAGACGAAAAGGTGACATCCGTTGGTTAACTGGGCCATGGATAATGCACAGAGGTGTGTTCAAATTCGGCAAACAGAGCTGGATATTCTAATACATTTTCCCTGAATTTCTAAATTGAAGTGTGTTTGTTGTTGATGTTGTTGCTGCTGCTGTTATTGTTGTCGTTGTTGTATGCATATGTTCATCAAGAACTACCTCCTCATACCATTTGCAGATGTTCACAAACATTTGTGGCCATCTCAAGGCAAACAAAAAACTTTTTGCAAACATATTTGCTCATTTGAAAGCACCCTAGGACAAAGCAGCAATCAGTTAAAGTAAACCATGAATACTGTATATATAAGGGTGCAATACACAGCTCTTGGCCAATAGAAAGCTAACTTTTGGGACTCTATGCAAGACTCACTGGCCTACAGAGAAGGCAAAGCAAAGAAAGTTTGGAGCTTTCTCTCTGGTAGAGCTTCCAACACACACTTACACTACAGCAACTTACATCAATGACTAAAAAATATCCCAAAATGAGATGCATTTATTTTAACAGAGTTAATGTCACAAAACAAAGGGTGGAAAAAATCTAAATACAGTGAAAAAAATGCAAAGGCCTAAAAGCCTTTTATCTGAGAATACATGATTACGCTTGAGACCTCCCTTTGAAGTGCCAAAGTTGAAGGGAAAAGAAGTTTTGATAACTCTACACCGAAGCCTCAAAATCCTCCCCAGCACAGCACACCTGAACCCCCCCACCCCACACCACACCACACCACACCACACCACACCACACACACCGCCCCTCTTCTCTTCAGCCCCACCATTAAGACACCTGCTCTTAAAATAACAGGAGTCTGTGGATTAGTGTGTGTGTGAGTGTGTGTGTGAGAGAGAGTGTTAGATCCTCTCGCTCTGATCGCTGAGCTGTCATCTATCAAACACCAGCTTTGGTGCTAGAAAAGCCCTGGGTCTCTGTCTCTCCGCCATTGGTGTCGTGACTGCCGTTGCCACGGGAACGGGCGCGGTGATGGGGGGGATCGTGTGAAATATGATAAGACAGGCACTGAGTGAGATGACGGCGGGGCATCAATCTCTCCGAGCCTCCGCCAAGGACGCTGATCAATTACATTGTGTAATGGAGTATACGAGTAACTCCAGACAAAAAGAGTTAGAACTCAGGGAGCTCAGGAGTTACAAAGACTCGACTCAAAAAATTAATGGAAAGGTAAGGTGTGTGTGTGTGTGTGTGTGTGTGTGTGTGTGTGTGTGTGTTTGTGTATGTGGGGTGGGTTGTGTGTGATTGGGTTTGTTCAAAAGGCCTACATCTTAGCAGGGCCTCCTCTAGGTCTTGACATAATTTCATTTATTTATTGCAGCACCATTTTAAGATGGTCTGAAATGACATGAATGAACTCATCTCTTATGAATGGTATGATCTTCGATCTTCATGAGGACCTCTTATGTATCTAAAGATATTGCCTGGGCAAGGGGGTCTGCTTACAAGTATGACTTTGCAGCGCCCAATGAACTGTGACCCCCCCCCCCCCCAAAAAAAAAAGCAAATTTAGGGCATTAGGGCATGATCAGAACAGCTCTAGATTCTTCTGGAATCTGTTATCTTTAAAATGTTCTAGAATCAGCTAGAATCCCCATGATGGAGAGAAAATTAGTTGTTCTAGTCAAGTGAGCAAACGTGGATTATCTTTGCTCATCTTCTTTACTCTCTTTCTCTCTCTCTCTCTCTCTCCTGTGGAGTCCATCTATTTGCAGAGGTCTCCTGACGGTGACCACTTCCTTGGTCTTTATAGTGGCTTCTATCTCCACTGAGACCTGGGGAATTTATAAAGGGGAGGGGGAGGGAGGGATGATGAACTCTGTGCAGAGTCTGTGAATACTATCAGCTGTTAGCAGTCCAGGCCCGAACAAGAGCACTCACTCTCACACACACTCACTCTCACACACACTCACTCTCACACACACTCACAGGTACGCCAGGTACGCCATGCACTAGACCCATTACAGTTTGCATACCAGGAGAAAGTGGGCGTGGACGATGCCATAATTTATCTTCTACACAGGACACATTCTCACCTAGACAAGGGGAAATATGCTGTGAGAATCATGTTCTTTGATTTCTCAAGTGCTTTTAACACCATCCAACCCCTCAGACTGGGAGACAAGCTCTTGCAGATGGGTGTGGACGCTCACCTGGTAACCTGGATTACAGATTACCTGACCGAGCGACCACAGTTCGTCAGACTGAAGAACTGTCTCTCTGACACTGTGATCAGCAGCACCGGAGCGCCACAGGGAACTGTGCTCTATCCAGTCCTGTTCACCCTGTACACATCTGACTTCTGCTACAACACCGAGTCATGCCACATACAAGTTTTCTGACGATACTGCAATTGTGGGGTGTATCAGGAACGGGCAGGAGGAGGAGTACAGGAGCCTGGTGGAGGACTTTGTGCAATGGTGCAAACTCAATCATCTTCAACTCAACACTTCAAAGACAAAGGAGATGGTGGTGGATTTCCACAGGTCTAAGCCCACTCTGCTACCAGTCCCCATTGATGGGGTCAATGTGGAGGTGGTAAGCACCTACAAGTATCTGGGTCTCCACCTGGACAATAAACTGGACTGATCAGCGAACACTGATGCACTCTACAAGAAAGGGCAGAGCAGGCTGTACTTCCTGAGGAGGCTGCGATCCTTCAATGTGTGCATCAAGCTCCTCAGGATGTTCTACCAGTCTGTTGTTGCCAACGTCCTCTTCTATGCAGTGGTATGCTGGGGAGGGAGCACAAAGAAGAAGGATGCGGGGTGAATTGACATGCTGGTAAGGAAAGCTGGCTCTGTAGTGAGAGCTGAACTGGAGTGCATCACTTCAATATCTGACAAAAGGACCTTGAACAAACTGATCAACATCTTGGACAATGAGTGTCACCCACTCCACAGCACTATTGTTAAGCAGAAGAGCCTGATCAGCTGGAGACTTTGCTCACTGCCTTGCACAACAGACAGACTGAGGAAGTCATTTGTCCCCAGGGCCATTGAACTGTTCAATGCTTCACTTAAGGGAAGAGGAGAGATGGACTTCTCTGCATAGTCTGTCTGCCTCTTCACCCCTCCATGTTTGGATACTGTCTGTCCACTAACCACTTTTTACCACTGTCTTTCTGCCTCACTGTTCGCGTGCTATATTAGCACATTAGCACATATGCATAACCCCTCCCTCCATGCCACAGCCGAACTGTGGCCACACTTATACCTTTTCTTAAATAGTTATATATATAGATATATAGACTTATTCTTGCACTGTTGCACTGTTGGACTCATTCGCACTATCACCATGACCACTATCACCATTGCACCATCACCGTGACACTCACTCACACAGAGCACCTTACCTTACTATGCACAGAGAATCACAGGCTCGGTCCCTGCCTCAGTCATTGCAAGCACCTCTTGATTGATTAATCATCACTATGTGGATACTGTTTTTAGAATTTATTTAGATTAAGTGTTAGTATAATTTGTATTTTATATTCTTTATCTTCTACTGTCCTTATTGCTTAGTTGTGTTTTTATATTATATTCTTTTAATTACTTTTTCTGCTGTTGGTGAATGTGTGTGTGTTGTCTGTATGCTACTGAGACCTTGAATTTCCCCTGGGGATCAATAAAGTATCTATCTATCTATCTATCTATCTATCTATCTATCTATCTATCTATCTATCATACACACACACATGCACACTGTGCATATTCTCTGTCACCTCCCAGTGAAATGTACTACACTCATGCACACACACACACACACACACAACCACCACAGGCCATGATAAAGACAATCAAATAAAAACCGCTGGGACTAAAAGAAAAAGAAAAGAAAAGGGATAAAGACAAGAAATCTGAGGAAAAGAAAGGAGCCAGCCTGGCGTCAGCTGATCCCAGTGGGTCTACCCTGGTTAATTAGCCCACCTCAGGCCAAGGCTTGCAGCTAAGCGCCATGTGATTTTAATTAAATGGCAGACAAAGAGAAAATGAGACAAAAGCACAGAGCTAACACTAGCAACGCCTCCACAGAGCCTCCCGTGACAAGATCCATCCCTCAGATTCACCAGGGGTGTGTGTGTGTGGGGCTGTCTCTCTCCCCCTCTCTCTCCCTGTGTGTGTGTGTGTGTGTGTGTGTGTGTGTGTGTGTGTGTGTGTGTGTGTGTGTGTGTGTGTGTGTGTGTGTGTGTGTGTGTGTGTGTGTGTGTGTGTGTGTGTGTGTGTGTGTGTGTAAGAAGATGCCTGCCTGCATATCAAGCATGCCCTCCCCACCTCCCTGAAGTCCTGACCTCCTGGACACACACACGCACACACATTAACAAGCCTACACACACACACACACACACACACAAAGATGCACATAAAGATACAGCACAAGCGTGCACTCACTCACACACACACACAAGCACACTCACACACACACACACACACAAGCACACACTCACAGGGATATCTATGCCCAAGTGAACACACACAAGCCAGACCATTAGCGAAGGTGGGGCATGCTGAGAATGCAGGTGGCATCTCTGACACGACACAACTCAACACTTTTGTCTTCATTAGAGGAGATTCCCTTAGCCAGCGGCTACTCTTCAGTCAATATGCACGACTCTCTCTCTCTTTTCCTCTCTTACTTCATCTCCCTCTCCCCCTCTCTCTTTCCCACTCTCTCTCTTTATCTCCCTCTCTCTATCTCTCTCTATAAAACACCTCAATATGCACGACTCACTCTCTCCCTCTCTCACTTCATCTCCCTCTCCCTTCTCTCTCTTCCACTCCCTCTCTCTCTCTTCCACTCTCTCTCTATCTCCCTCCTCTTCTCTCTCTCTCCACTCTCTCTCAACACCTCAATATGCACAACTCAATCTCTCTCTCTCTCCCTCTCTCTCCCTCTCTCTTTATCTCCCTCTCCCTCTCGGTCTTTCCTTTTCTCTCTTTCTCTCTCAACACCTGCTGCAGCAGTAGTGCGGCAGTTAAGTCCATATTCCAGGACAATCGGACATTTGGAACCGGCGGGTTGCCGGTTCGAACCCCGACCAGTAGGAAGCGGCTGAAGTGCCCTTGAGCAAGGCACCTAACCCCTCACTGCTCCCCGAGCACTGCTGTTGTTGCAGGCAGCTCACTCTGCCGGGATTAGTGTGTGCTTCACCTCACTGTGTGCTGAGTGTGTTTCACTAATTCATGGATTGGGATAAATGCAGAGACCAAATTTCCCTCACAGGATCAAAAGAGTATATACTTATGAAGAGTCCACAGTTTCAATTCTGGGAGCTTGTGATGTCAATGCAATTGGTTCTCTTTGATCAGGTCTTTCAGAGAAGCAAACTTCCAAAAATAATTCAGTGGAAATGCATGGATTCCAGTTGCTGGAAGCAACTGAATCCATGCATTTCCATGGAATTATTTTGGAATCTGATCCCTTATCATACCTGTTTGTTTGTACTCGTCGTTCGACTTATCGTGACTAAATTCAAGATGGCGTCGAACGGTAAAATTCCTTAAAGGTAAACTATGCAGTATTGGCAATTTCCTTACTGTTTTCTCGGTTTTTGCTTCTTTTTCGCTGGCTCTGTCTTGACGAATGTCTGAGAAACTCCATCGCTACCTTTTTCTAGCCGGTGCCTGGCGTGTATGTGTATTTGAATGCAGTAAAGCAATTTGTTACACTCAGTATACTTCCTGACACTGAGGCAGTCGGCCCGCCGGCCCACAGTTGCAAGGGTGGTTTTTCCGCTCACAGGCGCTGACACGGCCACCATTCAAAGTCATATAACCAATCCAATGACTCTGAAGCTGTTAAATGAAGATACATTAAGCTAAAAAACTTGCATATTAAGCTAAAAGACCTGCATAGTGTGCCTTTAAGGTACTGTTTGTATAAATAGTCTTGTAAATAAACTACCAGTGCTTTTTCAAAGTTCTCCATGTCTCGTTTTAAATGTCAAGGCCCTCGGAAGTCTACCAATGAAGTATGGAGCTACTTTGAGCCTCGTAAATGGTGTAAAACAGTGATTTATTTGCATGGCTAGGCCGATGCCTGAGGCACCGCAACGAAACACTGTTGGTAGCATTGGCTAACTAGCGCCAGATTTCTGAGTGCAGGGGACAAGCCAAGGTGAGCTATGAGACATACGTTCACATTTGGTATTATGTTTCAACACACTTTAGGTCAAGATCACACCGGAATTCTCCTTTAACACATTCTTTGACATTTTATCTTAGAATTGGAAAGTCCAGACCCTTTTACCTATATTTAGATATCAAGATCATCAAAATGTAATTATCCAATCCCAATCGAAAGTCAAAAACCAAGTATAATGGCTTTCAATGGTGGCCATCTTGGAAAATGGCGACCATATTGCGTGGCTAATGTGCTTTTTGGATAAAGTGGGTCTCAAATAATATTTGTGCCAAGTTTGATGCTTGTATCACAAAATAAACGATTGTTTCACTAATCTGCCGCACTACAGGTAGCAATGCCAGGAGAGTCTCAGAATATACTCACAGTCATCAACTTCTGCAGCGATGCACACATACATATGCATACGCTCAACACCTTCAGTAGCCAAGCAGGCATTTGCATCAAAGGCACGCATTACGGCAACAGGCTCATGCTTAAAATATTAGTTTAGTATGCATTCAGTAACTTGTAACACCAGCAGGATGCCAAAATTGAGAAGCTAAGCATATGCATAAACTCAACATCTGCAATAGCCAGCTATTTCAGAAGCTAAGCATATGCATAAACGCAACATCTGCAATATCCAGCTATTTGAGAATGTATGTGTAACAGGGTGATAGGAAGGGCCAAGGGGCCAATCACAGTAGCCTGACTACGCCACCCTGAGGCCTAATGCATCAGGGAATCTTTAAGAGATCGTACCTCTTAACCAAGACAGCTCTTTCAGGTTTGAATATTACACAGGTGAGACATGAATTCCAGGAAAACAAAGGATTTATTAATACACAAAGGTTGGGAAGTGGAGATCTGAGCTTGGCAGCTATGGAAGTCCACACAAATATCATACATGCAAGCATCATAAAAGGTTCACCTGTTACACAGCAAAGGCACACAGCAAAGCTATAAGCAATATACCAGAAACACCACACGTGTGCTTATACTAGCCCCCCCTCAGAGCCACCTCTCTACTAAATAAACATAAAAGTTACACAAACAAAAGGACAAGACAAGCAAAACAAAAACCAAACATATAACCAAAGCAAAACCAAGACAAGACAAGACAGCAGCACGACCCATGTTACCCCAGCAGCATGACTGTGCTGCCTAAAAGAACAGAACACAGAAGATTAAACAATGAAAACACCACAATATACATAACAGAAAACCACAAATGTCTACGGGGAGACAGCATACCTGACAGCAGCACAGACAGGGGCTACACCAGTGGCACCTACATTGCTACTGGCTGCTGCCCCTCTTAAGTAGCACTCCACTGGTGCCAGATTGATTAATTGCCATTTGCCCCACACCCTTCATTAGCACTGGCAGGTGCTATTGGAAATAACAGGCAGAGAAGGTCTACCTGCTACATATGCTCAACTCAACATCTGCAATAGCTATTTGAGAATGTACTGTATGCATAAACTCAACATCTGCAATAGCCAGCTATTTGAGAATGTACGCATAAACTCAACACCTGCAACAGCCAGCTATTTGAGAATGTACGCATAAACTCAACACCTGCAATAGCCAGCTATTTGAGAATGTACGCATAAACTCAACACCTGCAATAGCCAGCTATTTGAGAATGTACGCATAAACTCAACACCTGCAATAGCCGGCTATTTAAGAAGGCAAGTTAAAGACATATAACGGAGCCAGACAGAGCAGAAACCTAAACAGGAAATATTATCTACCATGAGAGGTTGATTGATAATAATTTCTTTAAAGCAACACCAAAGAGTTTTTTGTACCTTAAAATAATGTTTCCAAAATCGTTTCGGTGGTTCATCAACTCGTAACAGGTTGAACGGCACTTCTGCATTCACTTCGTGGCCCTCTATCGGCTATAACCGCACTATGTAAGTTTGCAAGATCGGGTAGCGGATCTTTAGGCCTAGTCCACACGTACCAAACCGATCTTTTTTTCCTCCGTCTTCCCTGGAACCGTATCAAGAATATTTGCGTCCAAACGGATCCATCTCAACACGACTCAACAGGTTACTTCATACCCCAGGCCTATAGGTGGCACTGTTTCTTTACAGAAATTGACCAAAACTTGCAAAACTTGCGCTTTACAAACAGACAGAATAGGCTACGGTGAAATGGCTAGTGTAAGGAAACCAGAATTGTTTGTGTGGACTGATGGTGAACTGTCAACTGTAGTCAACTGTAAAACTAATAAACTTTATTTTACGTTTGTGAAGGGTGCAGTCCCGTCCTTTATTTGGCTAACGCAGGTAGGCCTACTAATCACCTTTACTTTCTTTGGTTGTAGGATAGTCCGTGATTCACATTAGTTTTGGCTATCACCGCAATTAGGCTACTAAACGCAAGGCTTACCCAAGTTCTAGGCTATTCTGTCGCCACATTTATAATATTGCTATAAAACCTTCGTTAGTAACAGTCAATACTTTTGCCTGCATCAAATCGTGCATTCGCATTCAGTGTGCTACGATCGGCTTAACGTGAGTTTTAAGTGTCTTTGTATGCTTATATCTGATTTCACTCGACTGTGAATGCATGTATATATGTTGTAAGACATGTAAAATAAATGAATGACACTGGCACTACGCACAAATTAATGTAGCCTAAACTTACACCGCACTTTCCTTTACTTAAGTTCTCTCGCGTCACTGACAGTAGCTAAAAAAACACCGGGAAAAACAGTGTTCAGTCCACCAAGTCATAAGCTATCGGCGCTGCGCAGCACCAGTTGTGATATTTATCTTACGGAGTGTAATCGTAGGTAATGTCATGTATGAAAACTAGTATTGTTAGGCAATACTATAAGTGCAAGTCCAGGGCAGCTGAGGTGTGGCGATGACATCATCGATACGCAAGCAGGATGTGCGGTTTCGCTGTCTAAACGAATTCAAAGGGGCTACGGTTTCAGATTTCTCCACTCTGGGACCAGGTTTCAGAAAAGTGCGGTTTCGGGCAGTGCGTTTACAGGATTCGTTTGGACGCTCGGCCAAGACGAAGCAAAACCTCTGCGTTTAACCTAAAAAGCGTCTCCGTGTGGACAGGCCCTTAGTTCGATGGAATGACACATAAGAAACTACCAACCTGGTCTCATTAGGGAAACGTTCCCCTGGGAACGTTTTGGCAAACCCAGCCAAACGTTCCACCAGACACGTTTCTGAGGTGCAAACTAGCCAAGCAACCCAGCGGGGGTGCTAAAGAGAGACGTTTAGACGTTGTTTACTACAGTTAGGTCTGGTCAAACTAAATTGTAGCTTACAAATTTGACTTGCATCTGATGTCTCGCAATACATCGTACTTTCATAAAATCATGCAACATATTCTACCTTGTCTGTGGACATCGTTATTTCCAAAGCCAGTGCTGGATAAACAAATAGTGCGTGCGACAGAGAAAAAGTTCTTTGGTGTTGCTTTAAGGTGCCATGTGTAATGTCCGTCAAAAAATCAATTCATACTCCACATTCCATAAAAGATGGGGGCAGTATACCTCCAGAAAGTGAGTTGGTCTACCCTAGAGTAACAACCGAGACACGTGTATCAGTTTGGCTGGTGGTTATGTTGCCCGCATACCGCCTCCCATGGCCGAAACTGGTATTATGACACCTGTCGGGCTGTGGCTAGTAATTTAGCATGCTAATTCAGGTTGATATCTCTGTAGCACTATACCTTGTCATTTTTTAAATGACATCATCGCCCTAATTTCTTCTCATTCTTTTGATGCGTGTAGCTCATTTTTTGGATATTTTTGCCTCAATTCTTACACATGGCACCTTTAAAGCAAATATGACAATAATGTAAGCTTTCTGAAAGAAGCAGCTATTTGAAGTGAAAGATGTCAGCTTTATTCACAGGACACAACAATGAATGTATGGGTCTTATAAAAGACCTCTGAAGTTCAACGAAAAAAACAAAAACACTGGAGTGATATGTGTGTGTGTGTGTGTGTGTGTGTGTGTGTGTGTGTGTGTGTGTGTCCGGTTGCATGACTGGATGGCTGAGTGAGTTTGCTGTTTTTGGATCTCCACCCTGCACCCTCCGACATGAGAGCCAGTGCAGTGAGGATAATAGCCAGAGAGCCTCCGACTGTCAGCAGCAACTCACTGTGCCAATATAATGAGGAGAGGGGTGGAGGTGGGGGGGGCGAGAGAAGAGGGGGAGAAAGTGAGTGAGTGAGTGTGTGTGTGTGTGTGAGTGAGAGAGAGAGAGAGAGAGAGAGAATGTGAGAAATAGAGAAGGAAAACATGGAATGTGAGAGAATAAGTGTGATAAGAGGGAAGAGAATGAGAGAATATGAGAGTGAGAGATAGAGAACGAGAGAGAGAACGAGTGGAGAAAGACAGAGAGAGAGAGAGAGAGAGAGAGAGAGAGAGAGAGAGGAAGCATCATGCGGGGCAGTGGTGTGTGACTGCTGCTGCCCAGTACACTTCTCCAGCATCTCTCCTCAAAAATATGTACAAAGGAGGCAGATGTTGACACACACACACACACATAAAAACATACAACAATACTGTAGGTCTCTTCACTCACTACACCTTTACACTCTTAGATGAGAAGCGAAACATATACATTTATTGGGTTCTCCAAATTGAAAGCCATTTAAAGGTGAGGAACAGTATCATAAAGGTTGCCGTGTAAAACCTCAGAATCTATATCAGAGCCGGACAGTAACAGAGTACATTTACTTGAGTACAGTACTTGAGTACAATTTTGAGGGATCTGTACTTTACTCGAGTATCATTTTTGGGGAGTACTCATGACTTTACTCAAGTACATTTGATGGGCAAATATTGTACTCTTTACTCCACTACATTTCTATCCATAACCGTGAGTACCCATTACTTCTTCTAAAAAAAGGAAAAAAGAAAAATCTCGGAAACCCTCAATTTGTTGTTTCCCTCTCAAACGTGATTAGATTGTGCAGGCGCCACTGATTGGGACAACCTTCAGCTTTCCGCCAAAGTCAAATCCATGGTCAGATTTAGATAAGAGATGAAACCATGGACGAAACAATGGATGAAGACGCAGCAGGTCCATCCCGGCAATGTGCCAACCCGTGGCCCCACCTCGCCAGACTATTTCAATTTTCTGAACAAGTTAATGATAGTTTTCGCTTAAGTGTTTCAATAGTATTTTGTATTTGAAATATGTATTTTACATGTATTAGAAATACTCCCCATCCCTGGCAACATGGTAAAAAGATGAAAATGACTTGATTTTACTTTCAATTTCTTTTACATTCTCCAAGGTATTAACATTAACATTTTTCATAACTCCATGTAGGACGCTTCTGTACATAAATGTAAGCACTGTGGCAGAAGTAATGCAATATTTAGAAAATGTACTCTTGTACTGTTGATACTCAAGTACTTTTAAAAACAAGTACTTCAGTACTTTTACTTAAGTACACATCTGACTGTTGTACTTTTACTTGTACTTGAGTAAAATTTAGTAAAGGGTATCTGTACTTTTACTCAAGTAATGAAGCTGTGTACTCTGTCCGCCTCTGATCTATATCATGGTAAGTGCAACCTTGAAGGATCTGCTGTGAGAACAAGCAGTAGATGACTGTATTTGATGTACACAGTACTTGTAAGGATTCTGTGTATAATCTAAAGCTTGAAGTTATTTTAAGTTATATTAAGTACACTCTTAGCACCAGTGCAACCTCATAGCAAGAATGTCCACAATGGCTCCACTACAGACAAGAGAGTAGAACACAGATGTGATATGTAGAATCTTCAAGAGTTCTTAAATGAAGGTAACCCAAAGAATGAAATGCCCTTAAAAACTAAAATTATTATAACTGACTTAATAATGTTAACCTTTACACTCTGTGGAGACAGGAATCATGGTTATTTGATAGCAGGATCCGCCACTTAGTCCAGTTGACAGAAAGGTGAACCCGGAAATGTAGAGTACACCAAAGTTTTATGATAGAAATATATAGTTTGGGTCCCCAGTATGCAGAAACGGCCAGATGCTAATTTGCATATGTTGGGCAATTTGTGTAATTAAGCTAATTAGCATAATCACCTATATTGATCATATTATAGGAGCTGCTTAGCCAAAATGGACAATGTTAGTATGTTTTTAGGGGTTACTGGAGATGCTGAGTCCATATCTGACATGTTCAAGATTCAAAATCACTAATTTAAACATGGTTTGGTCACATTCTTACTCTCATTAAGCTGATTTTGCTGAGTTTTGGGGGTGATTTAGACAGATTTTTGGAGGATAAAAATGTTCAGCGTTCAGGAATAATTTGGATCCTCAAGTTATTTCTGAATTCCACAACAATTTTGGATATAGATATTCACTGGCCCTCTGGGGTGACTCCCAATTTAGTAACAAAGGGAAGAACTACCCTGTACTAATCCTCCTCACTGTCCTCATCCGTTGTCCTGTCGTCATCTTCTCCAGAATCTTCATCCCTGTCCTTCTGCTCTTTTTGCTGTGTATTGCAACATGTAACATCACAGCCTTTGCATTTTTAATTAGTAGGCCTACAGGCCAGGCCTGCAGCTGCACAGCTGCACTTTCCAGATGTACACAGTTTTAACCCAGCTTTGCAGCTGATAACATTTAACAAAGCAGGAGGAGCAACAGGACTTGAATCGAGGGTGGGCGAGTTCCTCTCTTTTCTTCATACCTGTCTTCTTACTCCATCCAAACACGGTGAAATCCACAGCCGGTGGATCAGGACGGTCTGCTGCTTTCCAAAGCAGCACCTGTAGATGGGCACGTTTTCCATGGAGGAGCAAGTTGCGTTCTGTAGGAGACAGTGTCTTCAGTGCTGGAGGAGCTGGGAGTGGGAGACCTCACCGCTAGGTGGAGGCCTAAGCAAAAGGATACGAAGAGAGCCCTTGTAAGGGGTACTAAGAAGCTTACAGAGGCCTTCAGTAGAAGCCACGGGAGGAGACCAGCCATCACCTGGGCCTGGCTACGGGAGGAGTACTTGCCTGAAGAGGATCTCGATGCAGTGACCACGGTGGAGAAGGACTTTACGCGACCGGGAGAGCGGCCTTGGAAGATGAGGTGGTGACTCCGGCCTGGGCGCTGACTTCACTGCGAGAAGATCTGGAGCCCCTGCCCCCGCCGACGGCTTTAGGCTGGAGTTGGCGGTGGCCCTGGCTGCGGAGCAGAGCAGAGGTGGAGCGGCAAGGAGGTAGTGCCTTGAGGACGGACGGTTGGCGGAGCCGTTTGAGGCACGACGGTTGGGCAACTTCGGCGGAAGGGCCCTCTGAAAAACTGAACTCTAAGCCTTTGGGTGCGTGTGGGAGGCACCATGCTGTGCTGTGCGGGCGCCTGTTCGAGTTGGCCTGTTGGCCGGCGCTCTGATGGCACGAGCCAGAGAGAAGGTCTAGGCCTTGGTGGGACCGTGGCGGAGTGGAGCGGCCGGGAGCAGCGGAGGACAGCTCTGCGACAAGGCAGCAGCGGAGGGACGGCAACGCCGGTAGCTGTAGCCTGATTGCGCAGCCTGGTCCGGCTGCGATGGAGCTGAAATCTGCTGCCCCGACTGGCGAGACGACGGAGCGCAGCGTCAGAGGTGCGGTGCCAGTTACGGTGCTCAGTGCCGGGGAGTCTGTGGCAGTGGAGGCTAGGCCCCGCCAGGTGTTGGAGGAACGTTGTGGTGGTGCACACTGCGAAAGTGCAACCTGAGGGGTTCGCTGAAGGGAGCGGCGGACGAGCGGCGACGGCCAGGTGACTGCCAGCACGCCCGCATTGGGCCGCTGGTGGTTGTGGTTCCCCGGGGTGAGTAGGGCTCCTGCGGTGTGTGCACCCCACCTGCTGTGGCAGTGCCAGAGACTTTGCTGGACTGAATGTGGGAACGCCCGTGCAGAGGACGGCAATGGGTTGTTGGGGCAATGGGTTGTTGTGCCTATATTTACTGTTTATTTACCTGTTTTAGCGTAGCATGATTCCCTTTTTAGTTCTACCTTGTGTCTGACCTTTCGTGTTGGTGTGGCTGCATCCAACCCTGTGTGTGTAAGGTGCGAGTGTTCTTGACTTCCCTAGCGTGTGCCTATGTCCCTGCTCCCGACCTTTAATTAAAGCTTTTGATTAGACAACGCTGTCTCATTAATCGTTACACTATTAAATCTGCTTAACATCATTAGCATGCTGCACATATTTGTTTAAAGCTCTTGCATTCAAGTTGAATGATCATCTCAATACCAATGTTTCCCAAAAGGGCCTGTCCCAAGGAGAACAGTATTACCTTAAACACACATGAGGAAACTGAACAGTCCAATCAGTAGACTATGATAAGCAAGCCAACTATGCTACTTTGTTTACAATATTTCCAGACTTCAACCAGACAGCAGAATAAGGTAGAGTTGTAATAGAAATAGTAGGCCTAGGCTATAGGCTAATCTGCATAAAGTGTGCTGTCATAAATATCAGACATTCAGTATCCTGTCTTTTTATATCAGGATATAAAATAATACAGATATATTATATTGTAATCCTCTGGTGTTCTAATGAAGGCTATTGAAATGTCTAGCCCCCCCTCCAAAAAAAAAGAAAAATCGAGGTTTGTATCAAACCGTGGGTCAAAAATCGCGATATGAATCGAATCCTGAGGTTGGTGTATCGTTACAGCCCTATCCTCCAAAAATCTGTCTAAATCGGGCCAAAAAACTCCGCTTAATGAGAGTAAAAATGTGGCCAAACCAAGTCTAAATAGTGATTTTGAATCTTGAAAATGTCAGATATGGACTCAGCATCTCCAGTAACCCCTAAAAACATACTAACATTGTTCATTTTGGCCATGCAGCTCCTATAATATGATCAATATAGGTAATTATGCTAATTTATGCTAATCAGCTCAATTATACAAATTGCCCAACATATGCAAATTAGCATCCGGCAGTTTCTGCATGCTGGGAGCCCATACTATATATTTCCATCATAAAACTTTGGTGTACTCAACATTTCCGGGTCCACAATGGGGCTCTATGGGCTGTCAACCGGACTAACTGGAAGTTCTACTGACGTTATAGTTGACTGACCAGTATGTTGTAGAAGAGAAACTCAAGACTCGAGTCCCAAGTTTCCTCACTACAGTGTACTTCTGTAACACTTGGGGCCCTATTTTAATGGTCTGAAACGGAAGTGTCTTCGCGCAAAACGCAAGTGACTTTGTGGGCGGATCTTGGGTGCTGATGCTATTTTACCGGCGGGATATTGACTGTTGCGCCCGACGCAAATCTAAAATGGGGTGGTCTGAAGTAGCTACATTAATCATGGGTGTGGTTTGGGCGTAACGTGCAATAAACCAATCAGAGCGTCATCTCACAATCCCTTTAACAACAGGCACGCTTGTTCCATAGCTGATTGCTATTATGGTGGCGTATTTGCCAGGCGCAGCCAGGAGCGTTCACATCGCTATAATCACTGTTCAGTTGGGAACAGTTAGCTATTGATTTTTCATCTTGACAAAATGTAATACAGAATTGTCACAAAGACATACTTTCCGATGTTTTGGGATCGATCATTCTCACTGAATCACGAGGTTATGAATGCATGGTGATATATTTGCAATGTACAATGTAATCTAACATTACCTCTCTATAGACAATGCATATCTTCCGTCAGTTAATCTGGGCATTTGGGTTAAATGGCATCGGCATGCAGTTCAACATCACGTCTCCTTAAGTCCTCTAACATTTCCTAATTTATGTAATCAACACATCAGTGATTCGTGAAAATGTGTACGCTAGATTTATGCCTATTTTTTCACATGGACACCACACTGATTTCCCTCGAGTGGTAATATTTTTCTTTGAAATTATGTATGGTTTACAGAAATGTGGGAACTACATTGTATAGATGAGAGGAGCTAAGTGTGCGTTGCGCAGCACAGGCGGCCAAGCAAGGGCTTCGTTTAAGTTGACCTAACTTTCAACTCTGCACAGTATCCCATTAACTGCGTGACAGTAGACTATTTACAATATTGTGTGTAAAGCAGAGTTTGTAAACACATTATCATCAACTTAATTCACGCACAACATTTATTTGAGCAGGAGAGAGAATAACAATGAATGGATGCAGCAACTACAGAAATTGTACAGAAATTGTAACCATACTTGCTGCTTTCTTGTACTATCTGTTGCTGGTTAACAGCACATGAAAAGCTGAAATAGCATCTGCATTTTCGCCACAGACTTTAGACCAGGGAGTTCCTGGTCTGTGGCGGAATTGTTTTCTGAAACTGCAAAATATCAACAGTGAACGTTTGCGCCGGAACACGCCCCGTCTTTTCGCTGAACCGCCCCCGTGGGCGCAATCGAATTCCCTAATTTACAGGCATGTACCTGTGGAGGGAAAATTCCAATATGCGCTGACTGCAAAATAGGAAAGACAAACGCGCAAGTATACAAAGTCAATTGCGCCGGGACGGAAAATAGAGCCCATAATGTGTAATACTCATGAAATTGCCTGTTATTGTTACTAACATGTAACAATAACTTGTAACAATATATGCTCACATTCAAAAGGTGTATTGTACTAAATCATTTGTTAAATATCAAAAACCTAGCACCTTGATATAAAATGAAGCTTCAGGTTCAGTTGCTCTATTTATACACTGTGGCAGCAAGGTGAGAGAGTGGATCTCTGGAGTGCCTTGTGGAGACTCAAGGTGATGGACAATTAACTAAATTAATTCGGTACAGAGGGGAGGAATCGATATCCGGCGCTTCAATTACACCATGAGTGCTCTGTCAATGAGCTGAACCGAATTTCATTAAAAAGTTACCAGAACAAATTTGAGCTAGCCACGTCTGGGTGCACTGATTTGAATGGGAGACATTACGCACATCTCCCATGCCAGTATGGCAAGCTTCAACTCAGCCGTGAGGAAGGTCATCTAAAAGGTGTGTAAGTGGGTTTAACTCTAATCTCTAACAGACACACACACACACACACACACACACACACATACACACATATACACACACACACGTAAAACGATAACAGCAAATGGCTAACATACTGCATGTGAAGCCTTGGCAAGCCTTGCTGTCCCCAGTGAGTCAGCTCTTTCAGACACAGCATTCGTTGTTTTTCTTTTTTCTTTTCTTTAAAAAAAAAAATGAGGAACTGAGCAGGAAGCCTGAGATGAAACAAACACGTTTATGTGGTTATGCAATGGCACAAAAGGCGTGTGAATGGGCAGGAGGCACCAGAGTGCAGGCAGCCCACTGGAGATGATTTAGGCCTCCCCTCTCATCAACAACAGGCCTTTCACAGCGTCTTTCAGAACCAGCAAACGCTGCTGTCTTCACTGAGGGATGAAGAGGAGAGTCGGGGGGGGCCCTTCTCTCCTGCTCTCTCTCTCTCTCTCTCTCTCTCTCTCTCTCTCTCTCTCTCTCTCTCTCTATCTCTCTCTATCTTTCTACTCTTCCCTTCATTAGATGCCCTCACCTGCCTTGTGAAGTTCATCTGTCAGCTCCATGTCTGTCGGATCATAAGGTTTCTCTCTGTCTTTCTCTCCCTCACTCACTCTCTCAGACACACACACACACACACATACACACACACACACACACACACACACACAAACACACACACACACACACACACACACACACACATATACACTTACTTTTGTCTTCTTCTTCATACACATAGATAGATGCACTGACTGCTTCACATTTTCAGTGTGTCTTTCCCTCTCTTTAGTCTTTGTCAGTCTCTTGTTCTTTCTCTTTCTTTTTGATTTCTCTTATCATTCTCTTTTTCGTTCTTATTATTATTTTCATTTACTCATATTGCTTCTGCATCACTCTCTGCTCCCCCCCACACACTCTCTTAAATAGACAGCAGACTTTCCTCTCTCTCTCTCTCTCCCTCTCTCTCTCTCTGTATCGGTCTCTATCTATCACTCACTCTGCGTCAACAGGGTCTCACAGCGCTCCTTCTCTCTCTCTCTGGCGTTCTCTCTCTCTGACGTTCTTTACCTCCAGCCAGACGACTGATGAATAGCTGCATCAGAATTCAAACTGCTGACAAACAAGAAGGAGGCTGAACCCCATAATAACTTTTCTCTCCCTTTCTCTCTCTCTCTCTCTCTCTCTCTCTGGCTTAATTGGAAAGAGGAGCTCGCCCAACTTATTTCCCTGCCTTTGAAGTGCAAACTACTCAGACCTGTGCTGATGAAGGCTCGGGGAAAATTTCCACACACACACACACACACACACACATACAGAGCAACTGGCCTAAACAAGGACGCTGAACATCTTGGCTCACTTCTCTCCTTAATTCACACAGGTCTCCTGTTAATCTTGCATCCTCCAACTGCATAGACTGGGGAGTAAACATCTTTAAATTTAGCTGTGACACGTTTTTGATCCCCAGAACATTAAAAGAAACCCACTAAAAGAGTTTTTCCCAGCTGGAAATAACACACTTTAAGAGAAGTAGTTTACTAGAAAAAGATGAGCGTCGATAGAAAGGTTCGAAAAGAGGTGTCGAGGGAAATCAAAACATTTATCTCTATGAACAGATATACACTAGGGGCTTCATCATAGACTAGTGCTGTAGGCAGCAATCAGCTATAGGCATGGACAAAATGGCTAAAGGCTTAACAGGCTAGATACTCCTATGAAAGCTCTTCACCGAAAATGAGAGTTATTCATTTAGCAAGTGCTTTTTCCAAAGCAACTTACATTATATCAATTACATTACAGACATCCCAACCTGCAAAAAGTAATTTCAGGGAGGTATATAAAAAAAAAACTTTACTTTAGCCTACTTACATACTGAAATACAGATGAATAACCTATGTTTGTTAATTAATTATTAATTATCTCTAGTCAGTACACCAAATAAGGACAAGCTGTAAGGCAGGCTGCAACCCAGAGCTAAGCCCAGAGTATCAGCTCAAGTATCAGCACAAGAGCAGATATAACACCGGAAACCAGGATGGTTTTGGAAACTGGGACATTCACGTGTAGGTCGATCAAAAAAGAAGAAAAAAATACCCCACAATTTAAGACAAACACAATTCCTCCCCAACCTCCCCCTGTTAAAAGTGTGCCAATAACCAGACATCACCAATCAATATCCTATTTAAGGAACATCTCAGTAGAAGGAGAATGCTGCTGTTACAGCTCTTAAAGCACACCTGTTATTTGTATTGGCACTCTTGGGATGCCTTCAGCCCAGTGCAATGTGTGGACCGTAACTAAGTGCTTTCTGATGATAGCACTAATCTACTTACTCTGCAGAGAGACTGAGAGGCTGTTTGAGAGGGGATGGGGGTAATGCAACACCTGCTTTAATATCTGCAGTAGCAATCGCAGATGACTCTGGCAACAAAAATGGAGATTTGTGTTGTTGGGTTGCCAGATCGCAACAAATAAATCCTCGGAAGCAGCACAGATGGAGCTGGATTGGACTATAATTTGACATTGGGGCATGATGTACTCCGACAGATTAAGATAAATGAAATACCCCAGTGTTCGAGGTGCGCCAATAACCAGACATCACCAATCAATATCCTATTTAAGGAACATCTTACAAGAGGGAGAGTGCTGCCGTTACAGGTGCACAGGTCAGTATTAGCCCTCAATACTGGAATGTCTGCTGTCCAGTACAGTGATTGGAGGGTAACTAAATGCTTTTTGATAGATGTGCAGCACTAATCCACTAACTGCTGAAAGTCTGAGAGACTATTTAAAAAGGGAGAGGGGGGGGGGGGGTTGTTGTAGCATCTGTTTAATATCTGCAGTTGCAGATGACTACTATAGAGATTTGTGTCATTGGTTTCCCCAGATAGCAACAAAATAAATCCCAAGAAAACATTCAAGACAGGGAGCTGGGTTTGGCCCTAATCTGACATGCAGACGTACTGATGTAAATCAGAGCCGAGTTTGAATCGGTCTCATAGCCATCTCCTATCTGTCAACAGACCTGGATCATCTCACCTCAAGAGGTGCCTGACAAATCAGTTCATCCGAAGCATGCACCCTGCAAGAAATGCCAATGGTTCTGCACCAAAAAATATATTTTAAAAAAGACAGAAAGAAACAGTCCCTACCTCCCATATTAGTGCATAAGTGTTATTAAAAGATGTTAATAGAGTTATTATAGTGAGTTTAGGGTTATGGTAAATAATGTGTATTCATTTTTGTATGCATGAAAATTAAACAGTGGTATTAATTAATGCATCCTGCTTTACTAACATGTCTGTATTTCAAGTTGAAACAAAACACACAATTATACCTTAATAAACACAGTGTGATACAGTATAATATACAGCATTAACACAGCCTCAAATTCCGGAACCTTTAGGCAGCTGTCTTCAACAGCTCTGGCCACGCCGAGTTCTGTTGATGTTCAGCCTCACTCAATACAAAGGGCCTGCTCGAAAGCATGGAGATGCTCAACGATGCGTCACCGCGACAACACCAGGAAGACAAAGCTTTCAGAGAGCCTAAGCTCTCTGGTAATTACAAAGTTAGTGGAGAGGAAAGAATGAAGTCATTTTGATCCATTCCCTTCCGTTCAGCCCACTAATGGCGGCGCACGACAAGGCATTATCCTGCTGCTGCTGATGCTCTCTCGCTCACTCACTCACTCACTAATTTTTCCTTCATTCTTTTTCGTGGAAAAACAAAAACTCATTTGTTTTGCAGAGCAATGGCTGCTTGAGATAAGGCACTGAGTGCTTGCGCCTGGCATGGTTATTTTTCATGTGAAATATTCTGACTGCTGTTCATGCGTCTCTGTTGGGATTTGTTGTGGAGATGTATGTAGTCTGTGGAGATCCAGCTTTTTCACACTATGTGATTTAATGGCCTGTGCTCATTATTATTATTGTCGTGTTGCTTTTTAGGCATCTATTTGCTTAAAAACAAACCCGAGAAATAACACACTTTAAGAGCAAAAATGCACATAACCAAATGCAATTTCTAAACTTTTCTTGCTTTGACTTTAGGATGATGGAAGCTCTCCAAAGGACACAACATGGCGTCATATAAATTACCTGCATTATGTTAGATGAATGATGAAGCCATGGCGGGATTCAAATTCAGTCTTTTTTGACTGTAGTGACAGGAACACAATCGAGCTGGTTGAATTCTCTAAATGTTTAGCCCTTAAAGGAGTACCATCACACCGGTGTGACGGGAATATTGGGAAATGAACGTTCTAAAGAATATCTTTAATAACACGGGCAGGACATTGAGATAGCCCAGCAATACAAGTATCTGGGTTCCATTATTGACAACAAGCTAACTTTTACCCATAACACAGACATGTTGTGTAAAAAAGGTCAGCAGCATCTATACTGTCTTAGGAAGCTGGCAAGGTTTAATGTAGATAAATCCCTGATGGCTCTCTTCTATAGATCTTTCATTGAGTCAATACTTACCTTCTCAGCCATCTGTTGGTATGCCCTGCTCAATGTGAAACAGAAAAATGCCATTTCTAAAGTAATTAAGGTGTGTAGTAGAGTCACTGGTGTCCAACAGAGAAGTATGTCAATGCTGTATGAGGAACAGGCAATTAAGAAGGCTGAATCCATCCTGTTAAATTATACCCATCCTCTGCACAGCGAATTTGAGATCTTACCCTCTGGTTCCCGTCTTAAATATCCATTAGCCCGAACCAACAGATACAAACACTCCTTCATACCATCTGCTGTTCAGTTACTGAACTCTAGGACACGGAGATAACCCTCTGCCCCATACACTTCTCTTTCTATTTATTATTTTTAATTCTGTGCTTCGACTTATTTTAATTCTGTGTTTTGACTTATGTTGTTGAAGCGTGTGTGTGTGTGTGTTTATGTGTGTGTGTGTAACCTTGCATGCTACCTCTGCAAAATAATTGCCCTTCTGGGACAAATAAAGTGTTACTACTACTATCTGGGTTCATTGAATTCAACATAGAATTTTAGAACCTTCAATTGTTGCGGAACTTAGAATGTTCAAAACTTTGATGTTTCCTTTCAAATCTCCGGTAGGGCTGAATTTCCATGTTCCTTCACGATTCCGACGATGTCAGGAACAAACGCCAGACAACGTAACCCACATCATAGCATCCCCCTTTGTGTGATTACACCGCTTTGTGTGAGCCGCCTACAGCCAGATTTTCTCAGCGCCATGCTTTTCTCTTCCTAATGAATCCATCTTTCCTTGTCCTAATGACATTTTCCGTCAAACTCAAAAAAAGGAACGGAATAATAAGGAGCTAGTTCACCTGAGCTATGTGAGAGAACTGCAGGCATGGACCCTCACCAGATGAGGAGTGGAGAGCAAACAGTGCACCTGACCTGTGCAATCTTTGGGAAAAGAGGTTTCTGGAAGAAAGATGTTTGAAAACCAGTGGTCTTCAACTCAAGTGGTGTCTCCAGACATCTGGCTCATCTGACTAAAATCTTTAACAAAACTTCCATAATCTTCAGTCATGTTAAATCTGTTTTGTTTGAACTTTGTATCTGGGTAAGGCAACATTTTCTTCAAATATAATATATGGATATCCAACTGAATGAATCAAGGAATCAATCAATACGCTTATGTGGAGACTCTCTTGATAATCATTATCTCTATACAGGACATAAGGACTAAGTTTGCTCTCGAGCTTTCATTATGAAACCTTGATTGTTATTATTAGTCCTGAAATTACATCACATCACATCACATACACAGACGAGTCAATCGCAGTAATGGTTCAAAGCACAGGCAATACATGAGACACATGTCAAATGGGGAGTCCAAATGTCAAAACATTCACTCTCATCTCTCATCCAATACATTTTTAATCCGTCAGTATGCACTGGCATCTTCCTGAGCGGATTTTGTGCAAATCACCATGTGAGTGAGGTTTACCTGCAGCCTACCTCAAGCAGCCTACCTGATGTAGCCTACCTGATGTCATTCAGTCTGACCTACATCTCCCCTAGAGGAGGTGGGCTAAAATGGTGACAGCTAAAATCTGCTCCCTCACAGCAAAGGCAGACTCCCCCACACCTCTCTCTCTCTCTCTCTGTCTCTCTCTCTCTCTCTCTCTCTCTCTCTCTCTGTCATCCTGTCCTGAAGCCACCAAATAAATAAGGGCTGTGCGGCCGCCTAATCCGCCAACAACAGGTCGGCGAATATTAATAGAATTTTTGCTTTTGTGCTGCTGGCTTCCATTCCCATGCTAATGGTGTGGAGGTTGGAGAGATGAAGGGTGGTGAGGGGTGGGGTGGGAAGGGTAAGGTGTGTGCCCACGCATTAAGGTGGTGGTGGAGGGCGGAGGGTTGGGGGTGCTTAGGTCAAGGTGAGTGAAAGCTCCGTGAGCCGTGGATAACCATCTGCCGACGTTCGTATTTTTTCCGTTGGCTGTATTTATTTACTTATTTTTTGTGGCGGCAGCCTGTGGGGTCCGTTCAGGAGACCGGTCGGGGGGTTTAATCGACTGCAGCAGCAGCTCACCACCCACCACCCATCTCTATTCAAACACAAATTAGCTTGCCACGTCCCGCCACCACACACACACACACACACCCTCCCATACACACACACCTTCCCTTAGTCTGGGCGTCAGTCCGCCCCGCCAACAGCGTTACCATCTCCGTTTCTGTTTATTCAGAGAAGGCAAATATCTCTGACTGACAGCGTGAGAGTGAGATATTGAAAGAGAAGGGGGTGGAAATGGCGGTAGGCGTGGAGAACTCTCTCTCTCTCTCTCTCTCTCTCTCTCTCTCTCTCTGTATGTGTGTGTGTGTGTGCATTTCTGTATGTTTTATGTAGGTCTGAACAGTGCTGTTGAATATCAGAGAGGTTGTTTATTTTATAATTTGCCATGGGTGGTTAGCTTGCTTTCACATTTCCTTTGAGAGGAAGAGATAAGCATTTGATGTTTTGCAGCGCACAAACCAATTTCGAGAGAGAAAATGTAGGTTGTATCTGCACCACAAAGAACGGAAACCTTTCATTCATTTGATTTAATTCCCCTACGTCCAATGAAATGCCATGATGATAAAAAGCTAAATTCAAAACCCATTGCAGATGCACTACCAGTTATACATTGTAACACAAGATGAAGCCTACAGACACACTTATCAAACAAATCAGATGCAAACCTTGATGCACCAGAGCTTAGTTATAAGTACATTTTATGAAGAGCAGTGATCTCTATGCTAGAGAAGACCTGAAAACCTTGCATGGCCAACTGGGTTTTACAGCCTCCTGAACAACAAGAAAAATCAAGTTTCTCTGACGTTACGGGAGACCTCGATTTAAGCCCTTAGATATACTGTCCTTAGATATTATACTGCCCTAATATATTATACTGTCCTAAGATATTATACTACCCTAAGATATTATACTACCCTAAGATATTATACTGCCCTAAGATATTATACTGTCCTAAGATATTATACTGTGACAGACAATAGACCTACCTCTCTGCTGAGTGTCTGTTTCTGCCTACTGTAGAAATACAGGAAATGTGGAAACAAACCGGGTTCAGAGGGCCGTAAAAACCATTGGCTTTCCCAAAAGACATACTGTAGTATTGTGTAAAATGGCCGGCACATGTGCTGAGAGAATGAGCAAGAATATTAGTGACAGGATGTTCTCTTTTCCAGCTACACTGATGTGGGTGTGAAGCATGTGTGCACACATGTGTGTAGTAAAACTCTATGAATTAGCCTACAAGCTCATTAAATATGCTGCTCTGCCAGCTCCGAAACTCTTGAGAACGCAAAGGGTGTTGGGAAATTGCAAGGTGGGAAATTCACATAATGAAATAATTCACAAAACTGTTTCCTCATTCAATTTATGTGTGTCTTGACCTAGAAAATGGATTATGTTATATTAGGTTTTTCAAAAAGCTGGAGCAAACCCTCTGGTCATTTCCTCTGAATAATTACTACGGTAAGTGATTAGATGTAAGACATAATATTGTACATGAATCACAATTCAAGAATGGAAATTCATCAGTAGGAATGCATGCTGCACGATTGTATTCGTTTGATGGGTGTGCAGACACAAGGGACAACAAATGAAGTAAAGACACGGGGCTGAATCTCCCACAGCTGAGTTTATATTTACTAACTTTACTTTTCCTAAGGCAGCAGTAATGTAAGTCAGTTTAGTATATTTTTGGGGCTTTTTGCCGTTATTATGATAGGACAGTGGGGAGGCAGATATGAAGTTAGTGAGAGAGAGAGGTGGGGTGTGAGTGGGAAATGACCCGGGTCGGACACAAACTCGGGTCCCCGTGGCCACTTGGACCCGCATGTAGTATGAGCGCTGTAGCCAGTTGCACCACAGCGCCTCCCAGTTGTTGTCAAACTTGCAAGCTTACTATTCACAAGGCATCCAAAACACCACTGCAAACATAAACAAGGTGTGTCATTGATACTGTCTAATGGGAGAAGAGACGAAGTACATTTTGCTCTTTGGCTTGACAAACCTGTTCCATGCCAAAAGTGTGTCATCATATTACTGTATGTCCTCCTGTCGCATTCCCTGGTCCTGTAGTTCGGTTGTGGCTAGAAGGGATACAGCTAAGAACGGAAGTTACATAACAGATAGTGAAATATCGCAAAATCTCGACGATACCAGAGCCCGTTTACGGACTGTTACTCAGGGGCGTTTCTAGACTTTCAGGACAACCTGGGCTTAGCCCGGCTGGACCGGATGTAAATGTAAAGATTAGCTGAGGATTTTTTTTATATATATACAGTACATAAAAGGTGTTATTATAGTAGACAACAGACAACTGCCCAAATTATTTATTATTGAATTACTAGGTACATACACGTTTAAGTGTGAGGTTGCATGTAATGTATCATTAAGCAAATGTTCAGCACCTCCTTCTGTTGATCTCCCTTCTCTCCATCACCTGACTGCTCTTTTGTTGTTTGATATGCCAGAGATCTACTAAAAAGACAGTAAAAATCATGGAATCAGATCATTGTGTGGCAAACCAACAAAAACATACTACTATACTACATTGCAGGATACAAAGAACTTTTGAGATTGCAATGTTCAGCTCTAATTACAAATGCTTTGCTTATGCATTTTCATACATTTCAGTGGACATTTAAACACATTCCCATGGAACATGTTCATTTCCATGAAACTTGGGTTTTGTAATGCTGTTTTATGTTTATGTCATCAGCTTTGTAATCACTTTGATGGTTAAATGGCTCATTACAGGGTGAATGAAAGCTGTCTCAGCCCCCTCTAGATATTTAATGGTTTATAGTTTGTAAAACATCTCCCTTACGGAAAAATCCTACATTGCAGCCCTACTGTGTATCAAAACTGCAATTTTTTGCTTTAGTGTTAGAGAGTGTAACATCCTCGTCTGCTCCTCAGAACATCAGTACAAATGTTCAACAACGGGGGAAAGCATTTAGCCCTTCTGGCTAAATTTAGTTATTTAGAGCTGAGTGTAATAAATCTCTCTCTCTCAAAAGGAGCACTGAAATGTGTCGTGCCAATTAACCTGACCAGATGCCTTGCTGCTGCCTTCCGCTTGCTTAGCCTACTAGCAGGGCTCAAAATTGCACCAGACAAATGCTGGTAAATATTAAAGTTGGTAGATTTCAGACAGAAAATACGGATTACCTATTGAATGGTGGGTGAATTTCGCCACTTCATTTGTCAGTGAATTTATTCAAGATAGTGAATGGTAAATATTCACATTTCAAAAAGTTAATTTTGACTCCTGCTTAGTGTTTACTAATGATAGCTTGCTAGCCAGCTAGCGATAGGATAGGTAAACAACATAATAGCTGGCCTTTATGGAGTTGGTCGGAGAGGACTAAGCTTATATTTAAGTTTGCAAACATGAATTCTTACCCTTTGCCTTTCGTTTGAAAAAGCCAAACAGTTTCAATTGTTTTTTGCTGGCCATGTCACGTCTGCTTTCTCAACGTACTGCAACCTATGACGCTGCACCACCCAGTGAGTTGACAGCAGTAACGTTAGTTGAGAGCACAGATCCACTGAACTCAGACCAGACCGCGAAGCGACCCTCTGCCGCTCTCCACCCACCCCCAGCCCAGCCCCGCCCCGCCCCGCCCGGCCCGTTCTGCTTCTCCTTGTCAGAGTTTAGTGTTCGGGATTCCTTGTTCTAACAGGCTACAAGGGATAGAATGCACAACGAAATAAAAAAGTTAAATAACATTTTTTTGGCTACCCGGGCTGAGCTCAATTTATCCCGGGCTGAAGCCCCGGTAAAATCGGCTGGCGACGCCCCTGCTGTTACTGTAATGATGGCAGCTTTCTTCTCGTCATAGGCCTACAGGAGTTTTGAGAAGTAGGTCTACCTCAGTAATTACGAGGAAGAAACCATGACTAAGTTTACAGTCTTAACTAAAGACCGCAGTTTTGGTCAGGAACTTGCATACTTGACTGTAGATAGATTTATGAGTAAAGTTACCAACATTGGCCGTAACACACTCACCCATTTTAGAATCACATTCTCTCTCACTCACTCACTTTCTCACAAACACACATACAGACAGAGAGAGAATGTTAACTTTTGTATAATTCCCAATTTTTATTGATGTATTTGCACTTTTAAACTTGCTGAATTCTACAAGGCAAATAAATTAAGTTAAAACTTAGTTCCCCGGCCCCATTCGTCTTTGTAAGGAAATGTTCTATTTTGTCTTTATTTTGTCAGAATGCACCAGAATGCTTTGTTTGTATGTGAAAATCACAAACCCCACCCCCCTAAAATTAAATAAAATAATATTGGACATATTGTGACTCTCTAACTCTTATCTTATGTAGCTGTAGAAGCAAGTCTCTCTGATGTTTATGTTACTGTTTCTGCACTAGCCTACAATGGTACTGTTACCACACTGCACATAACTGTACTGTACATATCTGTCCATATGGTTCATACCATATTTATTCAGTTTTTCTTATAATATATTCTGTTAACACTGCATATATCTATATTATTATGACCGCCGCTTCGCTGGATATAGGTTTAGTCAGATTTAGTCTTTTTTTTTTCTTTTTCGCATGCCCAAATTTCCGTCAATGATTCCCGGGACACTGAAAGACCGGGGTACACAAAACTTGGTGGGCATGTAACCCCACATGGATAGCATGGAACCATCTTTTTTCGTTTTGATCTGTCGCCCCCCCCGCTGGACTGGACCCCCCGAAAGGAGGGTAGGGCAGACACAATTTTCTGTGAATATCTCGAGAACCGTAGGGTTTAGGAGGACCATTTTTTTTTGTATGTTTGCCTCCAGGGGTCATGTTAACCCATTTCATGTGCACACATGTGCACAAACAGATACACACACACACACACATACATTCACAGTAATCATACGTATGACGTATACACAGTAGACATATGTACGCTTGCATGCACAGGCACATGCGCAGGCACACACACAAGCACGCACACACACACACATACACACACACACACTCACACACACACACACCCACACACATAACATAACACAAACAATCAAGAATTTCTCAGAATTATGAACAGATGGAGGTGGGGTTGTATAAAATGAATTTTACATGTAAAATCTATGAACTAATCATGTTTTGGTACTTGTTGTCTAGCAGATACCAGTGAGAATTTAGTGTGGATAATGCAATTTAGTGAGACAGTTAGAATCATATAGACCTTTCAGCATGATTTCTTTTTGTGGAAAAAATGTGCTGGACTGGGCGGCGGTCATATTTTGTACTGCTCTGCGGTACATCTAGTTCATAATGGTACTGCCAATACATTACATAGGTATACTGTACATGTTGTGTTCTCTACAGATGGAGTCGAGGCTCCATGCAGAAGTAGATATTGCATGCCAGGTTTCAAAAGTTACGATCTCAGTCCAATCATTAGCAGCTCCATCACAGCAAGTTGGT
>NW_027468718.1:36226271-36246271 GCF_046254945.1 Alosa pseudoharengus
TTTGGTAGCTTTGGCAGAGGTCTGCACTCTTTGTGTGTCCATCTAGTTTAGTGATGGACATGTCTTTTTCTTAAACTGTGTCCTAATAAAGGCTTTTAAACACTTCCCTCCTCGTTGTTACAATCTGGAGTGCCTGGACTCTTGTTTCAGAGCGTCTCCAGTGAGTCCCTATACAAACCACTAGCATCAGCGGAGTGTTTAGCAGGGGTGTGCAAACTCAGAATCGGTGAGTTCTCCTCTGGTGGTGTGTCTATTTCAGTCTATTTGTTCCCACTCGCCATGTACTGTTTACATTATTTATAATCAGCAACAATGTCTGTTTGTAGCAGTAAACACAATGCACAAAGAACATGGAGAGAATCCCAAAGCAGATACGAGTAGACCGCTCCAGCACGGCTTGAGTTAACATAAGGCGTTTTAGCCAGGCTTGAGCAGACACTGAATATTCATGTGTGGAGCTAAGCCATTCGATAGCACTCGACTGGCAACCAAGATGCCACTGGTTGTTGGTGACACTTGCCAAAACACACACTGAAATCCCCCAATAATCCAAAGTCAAATACCTCAGTGGAAACTGGCCTAATCAAATGCACTGGCTCGTAATGTTCTCCCCGTCGGGATCCTCGATCTGTTCTCTGCTCGGAGAGGAAGGTGGCTTTGTTCAGGGGAGATATGAGTCGACCAGAGGCACCTGTCAAAAGACGCAGGCTGTGGGGGGAGGGAGGGGGGTCTTCATTGCAGGCGGTAAACATTTACTCAAACACCAACCGAATAAGCTCCATGTGAAAGGCATCCAAATACACCGGGAGAGGAGACAGAGGCCACTGGAGCCCAGCTAGAGTTTGGGCTTTTTCCTTTTGTTTTTCATGTCACGTGATTGTCACAGATGGGCTCTGGAACTCTGGACTTCCTCTGGTGGACTGGTGGTTGAGCTGTGCCCTCACAGTCTCTCACGTCTCAAGATATCCAGTTAGATGCATTAAAGTGTTTTTAGTGTAATTGTACCCTTACCATCCCCATCTGTCTATCTATCTATCTTACAACCACACACACACATGCACTTACGCACACACACACACACACACAGGAAGAAGAAGAAAATGAAATTGTGTTTTTGCAAGGTCATATATGTAGAGAAGCATGGTACCAAGTGATTGTGAATGTGACATTGAAAATGACTTTCACATTAACAAAATGCCACTTAGAATCATATACATTCTTATTGTGAACTATAGACATTATATTCTTTTGCATGTTTGTAGGAGGTGGATTAGGTAGGATATTCCGTTCCCCGGGCAACCTGATAAGAGTTGCAAGTGAGATTTGAATGGTATAATTCAAAACCATATTATCAGTATTTTCCATTACCTGAGCAGGGACCCCTTTTATGAAGTATGGAAATTTATCTGTATAGGTTTTCCCTGAGGGATTTCATCCCAATCTCGCCGCTTTTCCATGAGCCGACGCTTTTGGATTTGCTTTGGGCTGGGATTCAGTGTTCCTTGTCCGTCAAACAGAGATGGGATGTACAACCAGGCGGATGTCTATTTTTAAACGCCCTTCACTTACATTCACTTTTCCACTTCCTGTTCGCTGCTATACTCATTTTTTCCATTTGCAGACGTTCTCCTCCATCTCTCTTCACTCTCTTTCCTCCACCTTTATGTCTGCTCTCTCCTTTCTTCATCTCCTCTCTCTTCACTCTCTTTCCTCCACCTTTATGTCTGCTCTCTCCTTTCTTCATCTCCTCTCTCTTCACTCTCTTTCCTCCACCTTTATGTCTGCTCTTTTCTTTATCTCCTCTCTTCACTCTCTTTTCTTGATGTCTATGTCTGCTTTCTCTTTTCTTTATCTCATCTCTCTGTTTGCCCTCTCTCCTCTCCCTCTCTCAAATTCAAATGCTCTATTGTTATGGCAGGGATGGGCTTGTGCTAAAGCAGCATGTTCCTTGGTAAGTGGTGAAATACCCAGACATATAGAGAGGGCACTATGAAGAAATGAGAAGCACTGGCGCTCAGCCATTATTTGCCTTCCTCAGCCATTCTACCATCGCTCATGTTTTGTACTTCCTTTTTTTCCTTTTCTTTCACTCGTTCATTCATTTATTCCGGGGTTTTTTTGTTTCTTAGCTCACTCTGTCTCTGCTTCTGTCATTGTGTCTGTCTGACTACCCCGATCTCTCACACACACATAGTCCTCTGTTTCCCTGTGAAGGTTCATCAGTCTTTCCTCCCATCAGATTGTGGGTCCTGTGAAAAGGTCTACAAAAGATGTGTACTATACAGAAGAAAGAAAGAAAAGACAAAAGGGAAATCATCAAAGGCTGTATTTGCAGTTCAGTTCATTTGCAGCGACCGAACAGCCTCATTGAAGGAGACGGAACAGGAATGGTGCTGATGTCCCAGAAGTGTCAGATCTCCAGGAGGTAACCTTCACAAACTCAGAGTGTGCCTCGTCAGCACTTCCTTTCAAAAATACAAACTTACTGTAGTGATGATGGTGATGATAGGAAAATGGAAATTGTGTTAGTGATCATCTGTAACTGAGCACTTAACATTTCAATAAATAAACCAAGTTGGGCATTCTTCAGTCCATGTCAAATACAACATACAGTAGATCTTAATACAACTGATTTTAGTGTGACATAAAACCATTCATTACTACACTCTTAAAACCAATGTGTTGTCCCTATCTAGACATAGAGATGTGTTGAAAAACAAAAAGTTGTGTTTTTTTATCGCAAGTTGTGTTATTTTCAACACATTGTGTAACAAATAAAAAAAATAAACAACACAAACTATGTTGTCCCTACAGTATCTGTTGTCCGTATTTGGATAGAGAACATTCGTTTTAAGAGTGTATCAGGCCAGTTTTTCTGTCTCTTTTTTTTATAGGTATTCAGGGCTTCATTGCATTCCTTTAAATAACAGACATGAGCCAAAATCAGCATTTGGAAGTGTGTTTATATCAAAGTCAGAGAAATGGCAAAGACTATAGATCTTTAAAAAAGGATACAAGATCAATGTGCTGTGACAGTACTATACATATCCATTTGTATTCCAACTTGATGCTTTAATCTCTTAAACAACCTGCAACAATCCGTACAAACACAACGTTTACACAAACAGAAGAAGAAAACTAACCTGGATAGACTTACAGCATTACTGTAGGCAACATGCACCAAACATACAGTGTATGTGATTCTGCTACAAACTTGTCTTGTCAGCATGTCACAGTATCCTGGTCATTTGGGACATGCTGATTTTAATAATACTGCAAGTCTACTGAACGAGTGTCAGTTCTCTTCCTTTCTTTACTCTACATTGTACCATAGAGCGTCATCACTCAGACACTACCCACCCAGTCCCACACCTCTCCAACTCCTCTAGAGCTCATCACTCAGACACTACCCATCCAGTCCCACACCTCTCCAACCCATGAGAGAGCTCATCACTCAGACACTACCCACCCAGTCCTACACCTCTCCAACTCCTCTAGAGCTCATCACTCAGACACTACCCACCCAGTCCCACACCTCTCCAACTCCTCTAGAGCTCATCACTCAGACACTACCCACCCAGTCCCACACCTCTCCAACCCATGAGAGAGCTCATCACTCAGACACTACCCACCCAGTCCCACACCTCTCTAACCCATGAGAGAGCTCTCTCTCTACTAGACAAACACAGCTCAGCTTGGTTTTGGCATGATACCTACTGCATGTCTCAGTACTGCATTAATCTACATGAGGGGACAGGATGCAGGCTTCGGCACACTTCCTGTGTATCGCTGTGCGTTGGGTAATATCTGCAGGCCTGACTGTGCATGTGCTGCAGGCCAATAGGAACTAGACAGCATGGAAACGGTTGCTGCTACACCGACCTGCTCTGCTCTGTTCTGAATGCCATACTGCGTGCAAGCGCCAGACACAAATGCAATGAGCAGTCGCTAAAGATCCTGATCTCAGTCCGACTACACGCTTTATTAAATTCCCCATGAATTCTGTGCCAGATCAAAGCCATATTTGTGTATTTCTGCGGCATCTCTCTCGCCAGTGTGGGCCTCTCTCTGGAGAAGCGGGCGGGAGAGAGGATGGGTGCGACTGATGTAACCTCCGTGGCGGCGGGCGGGACAGGGTGGGTGTGGGGGCTGGGGCTGATGTAACCTCCGTGGCTCTGCTGGGGAGCGCTGCTGGGCCTCTGCCCTTAATGGGCGCTGATGAGAGGTGATGACAGGGACTCTCGGCACACTGTGACCCTCCTGTTCCCTGCCTGGCGCTGATGCCACCTAACGCTGCTCTCATGCATAATTTAAAACACCGCTGCACGGAGCTGATGACAGCACCTGCCGGCCTGCCCACAATGCAATGCAACGCACTGCTCTCTGCCCAGGCTTCACTCCTCATGTCTGCTGTGTGTACTAGCCAGCTCCCCTTATCTCTACCTCTTCCTGTTCCTTCTTTTCTCTCTATCTGTCTCTCTATCTCTCTATCTCTCCTCTTCCTCTTTGTGTGCTGCTGTCGTTCGGCTGTATTTAGCAAGCTAAAGTATACATACATACATTAGATAGACTCAGACTATGATATCATGGTTGAAGTCAGCCTTTCTTAATGAATGGACAGTGAACTGTTTTCAAAATGTTATCAAAAAGACAACTCTTCATCTAGGAGCCTGACTAACACCTGACTCTGGCTTGGTTAAGGTTGAGTTTTGGCTGAGTTCTGGTCTTAGTTCTGTCCCAGGTCTGGATCAGATCCGTTTCGGAGACAGACAGCTGTCATTAAAGGTGCAGTCCGCAATTATAATCCCACACACTTTCATTTTCAGACTATCAAAATAAAAGACATTGACACGCAATCGCTAATTGAATTGGCACTGTATCAAAAGGTGGGGTCACATGTTTTGTCATATTCAATGGATTTTCATCAAACAGTCATTTAGCTGTCCCTTCAGTATTTGCCACCAATAAAAGGCAGGTGCTTGTGTACAGTTCTTAGTTCTGTGTACAGTTCTTAGTCATAGTTCTTTAAAGAGAAACTATGCAGTTTTGGCAATTTCTTCGCTTTTTGCTCGGAGGTTTCTCTCCCCCTACAGCTTCAGAGTATATATTTTACAACACTCCTCGATCGTTCAATCTGTTGTTTCCTCTTTCCCTGTAACGGTTTACTCGCTTTCTGCTTCGTTTTGCTGGCTCCGTCATGACAAATGTCTGAGAAACTCCATCACTACCTTCTTCTAGCCGGTGCCTGGCGTGTATGTGTATTAGTGCAGTAAAGCAATTCGTTACATCGCAAGGCTGCGAGACTTTCCGTCTCTGAGTCCGGCATCCTATAACCATCCTATAGTCTATAACCATTCCAGTGAGTCAAAGCTGTGAAGTTAAGGTTATTTAAGCTAAACAAACTGCATAGTTTCCCTTTAAATGGGAAACAAATAAAGTGGCTTGGACTCAGCTAAAAACATTCCCAGCCAATTAATGCAGGAGCACGGAAGCCAAGGATGTAATTTGATTGGCTGTTGAACTCATATATCAACAATCTTTTGCTAAACCGAAAGTGAATTGCAGACTGCACCTTTAAGGAAAGTGTACAAAAGAGACAGGCTAGCACTAACATTTGGTCTTTTGCTGTGATCCTCTTAGCGTGCAAAACAAGTGACTGGTGATTTGTGATTTTGTGCATGTGAGTGTGTGTGTGTGTGTGAGAGAGAGTGTTTCCTTGGGCTCTTGTATAAAAAGTGAACACGATGCTCGTCGTTGTCCTCTGCCATCTGACAAGCCACGCATGAGATCCAAAGACCCAGCGAGGAGGGAGGGGGGCTGACTAACTCTGGACCACATGTGTGCCGGATCTGGCCCAAATCAGGACCTGAACCGTGGTTAGCTGCGGTTATGCTATGCTAGGAGTGATTTTTGGTCATCCGTGTCCAATTGAATGTGAGCAGACAAGTGCACTGCAAACGGAAGTGCCTGCCTTGCGTTGTTGTCCTCCCACAAAAACATCGAGGCAAACAGCAAGAGGGAAAACAACAGTGAGAGAAAAAGACAGGGGCAGTGCACTCTTTAGAAAATGTTCTCACTTGTTTTTTTTCCTTTTTGAGGAAGCTTTTAAGGAACCTTTTTAGGTTCCTCTTAAAAATTGTCTCAGGAAAGGAAAGAAGCTTTTTGGAACCATTTGGCTATCAGCTTTGGAGCAGTTTGAAGCGTTAAAAAAATCCCTTTTCCAAACACAGAACCTCTTTCCACCAGTAAAAGATGCTTTGCATGGAAAAGTTCAGTGTAGAAGAGACGAGTGGTGAGATCTGGTGGAACTGAGGAGAGTTGTGTGTGTGGGCTAGTTTTTACCACTTTTACATTTGAAATCCACAACCGCAGCAGGCTAAAAACAATTCAGAATCGCTAACGAATAACCATTCCCAGTTAGCCATCGATGACAGCAGACCACACACCTGCCGCTATCTCCATATGCATACCGCCGGCAAAATCACTGTGAGAACGCACCCCGCGTCAGACAGTGGTTTCGATATTCTCGATGATCTCCACCAGAGACTTGGAGGGGGAGAGGAGCGAGCACTCGTCCTGGTCCCAGCTGGCCGGGCTGGACTTCCCGTCTGAGCTCAGCTCATCTTCCTCTCCCACCTCCACCCCCCGGCGCACATCCTCCTCCTCTTCCTCCTCCTCTTCGCACGAGTCCTCCTCGCACGACTCCAGGAAGTTGCCCCCGATCGCGTTGATCCCAGAGTCCTCGGAGCTGGAGGGGGAGGAGCAGTGGTCCATTTTGGGGCCCTGGGCTTTCTCCATTGGGCCGTTGGAGCTCTGTGGGGGCGGGGCCACCTCCTGAGTGTTCTGATAGGTCGAGCTTGGCGCCTGAGGCTGTAGCTGAGAGGGGGGTGGAGTCGGGGGTCGGGGGTGGGGTGGGAGGTGAGGGTGTTGGTGTGGGTGAGGGTGGGGTGTGGGCGGAGCCACAGGCATCATGGGAGGCGGCCTCTGCACGTAGCACATCTTGCCGTTGATGCGCTTGACCACGTAGTCGTCGATGAAGAGGTCAGAGATGACGCAGTAGCGGGGCGACTCGGGGCAGGGCGGCGGCAGGAACCAGGGGGCGATGCGCAGGAAGCGCTCGGTCAGGGAGATGGAGAGGTCAATGGTGTCCGTGGCCTCGGATGGAGCTGGAGGCACAGTGGTGCTGGGGAGCTGGCCCACCCTCGTCATCGGCTGGTACACGTATTTACCTGCACATACACACACACACACGCACACGCACACAGACACACACGCACACACACACGCACACACACAGAGTCAGGATTTCACTTTGTCATGCATGCAAAATCTGCCTAAGTGAAATCAGTACAATATTATTCAGAATCAGAGAATCAGAGTAGGTTAATACATGTATATATTCTTATGCTCTACAAAATGCCACATATATTTATGAACAGGTTTTTCAGAGACAGACATTAATAGTACTGCTAAACATGCTGTATACTGTATACATTAGCACCATATTTTCTATTGTCTACCCAGTGCTAGGAAATGTACAAGACAAACAGCAAGAACAGCAGCAAGTTGAGGGCTGTACTGGTCCGTTTCTTCAAATGTGGCATTAATCATTTAGGAGGGTGTAAGAGCCATCAGATTATTCCAGTCACCTGAACATTAGATAACAGATAATTTCACCTGTTTTAAATGGCACAAGTACCTCAAGGACATCACTGAGACATAGACACAAAGCAAAGACTTCACAATGAAGTTTTGAAAGTATTTTCTTCAAGGTTCCAACGAGCAACTTAAACTTATAGAGCACTTGGCATTAATGCCGATCATCAAAGAAAGAGTCTTTTTAAGGAGCCACCTGGGACACCCATCTAGCGTAATTGTTTGAGAGGTGGCAGCTTGGTAAAGTGCTGGATGATTGACTATTGAGACGTCTGCTACACCTCCCATCTTCAACCTGCGGTTCTGATGCCACGTGCAGCAGAGGAACGTTCTCTGAGGAGCTTATTTAAATAACGAAGAACACAAAGACTTAGAGCTGAGAGGCGTTGACGGGTTCTTTTCGGAATGAGAAATGCTTTTTCATTATTCTTCGGGAAAAATTCAATACACCGGCTTAGTAAAAACCTGTAAGGGACCGTTCGTTATTTATAAACGAGGTCACCGGAGGGATTTTGAGTGCTTCGATCAAAAGTTGCATGACCCTCCCCTGACTGCTATATAATTTTCAACGACCCTCCAACAGCATTTTCAAAAATGACATGACCCTCACCAGCCAATTGTCTACGTCTTGTGCCGACGCTCTTACGCGCTATGAAAACACATCAACAATATGCTACCGCCCTAAAACCAACCTCTGCTTTCTGATCTTACACATCACACTTCACCAAGATGGTGGCCATTTCAGTAGATTTACTCACTAACATTGTTGTGGAAACACAATAAGCATGGAAACTAAATGCACACTTCCTGCAACTGCATTAGCCTACTTGAAAAGTTACTCCTCTAGTAAGTATTCACATGAAATAAAACAATAAAGCATTGAGACCATTCAACAAAGCACACTGGGTAACAAATTCAACACATGAACTTATTGCTATGGACTCGTCTCTAGGCTTCCTCAGTCATTGTAAAGCTACCGAAGCTGAACATTATCCAAAACTCAATTTCTCAGACGAGCGTCAATTTGGGAGCTTGCTACACTCCTTCCTTCTCAAATGACTTGAAAAGGCCGTTTGCACAATTTCACAACTAATCACAGGCACCGAAAAATACCTAACATGCCAACTTTTTCCGGGTTTATCATTTGAACGTTTCCCCGCTGTCTTGCCGTTTTAATATTTTCCCGTAGAATATCCCATATTACTGTAATACTCTCATAACATTAGTCCTGCATTCTGGCCTGTCTCTGTGTTGTCCTGTTGTTACCCCTTGCCCTTCTAGAGAAACAGATGTATTCAAATCATCGTTTTGCTTGCTTGAATGCGAACTCAGAGTGACGTTAACCTAGGCCTATTTAAGTTAACGACGTGGTTGTCGTGAGAGCATGATTCATTAGCGCTTGCAGTGTTCGGCCGTAGGCTATGCCTACGTGCGCACCTGCCAGTCTACTCAGCTAGACAAAGAATTCCCCCTGTATATTCACTCCAAGTTGGCCTACCATAACTTACCAACTACACTGTAGACCATAAACTGGCTATTTATATGACCAAATGTATTTGTTCAACTTTTATGAAGCAGAATTACGCACTGCTACTTGGAACGTAACACATTTTTGTTGGCAGGAGAGAGAATGACAGCGAATAACAAATTGCACTTGTTGCTGGTTACCAATAAATACTATATATTTTTTTGCAAACAACAAAAAAAGAAAGGATGGAGATAGCAAAGCTAGATATGGGCAGGAACAAGGTCAATTGGTAGAAATGCTTGTCAAAACGTTAGGAGCTGGATGTGTGGATGAATGAAGCACAAGTATGCTTTATGTTAAGCATGCACACTGTTTAAAGTTAGGCTACACGGTAAACGACAAGTAAACCAAAGTTAAATTTAGCTTTTTTAGGGCTGGATAAAGTTGACCAAATGGATATAGGCTGTTAGGCGTGAATAAAGTAGGCTACTTTGTTGCTCCAACCCTTCCAACGTTAATGGGGACGAATGTTGACATTTTCCGTATTTTGCGTGAGAAACCCGGGGAATTCCCTTATTTTCATTGTTCAATGTTGACAGAGCTATGGAACGAAAGAGAACGTTATATGGCGACAGAAATCAACAATCAAACAAGCCACTTTGATTTTTTGCTGTTTTCATTAATACAAAAGATGGGTGACCCTCCCTCCTAGACAAAAAAAAGTTAGGTGACCCTCCCCTCAACAAAGAATAAAAAGACATGACCCTCCCCTATTTTCCTCCGGTGACCCCGTTTATAAATAACGAACGGTCCCTAAGCCATGTAATCACACACACACACAGGGTGCGATTTGTAGGGGGGATGGTGAGGGTGAGGATTCCCCCCCTCTGGTTTTCCTATCCCTACCTCTGCTAAATTATTTTTATCGTCGGGAGGGACAACATTTATCCCCCTCTGCCCCTCATATTGATTAATGCTACTTCATATAAGTAAAGCGCTGCAACGTGAGAACAGTCTAGTAGGCTAGCCTACATAATAATCTGACATCAGAAACTCACCGTCACCGTCAGCACTGATGCTGCTGACACAGTGGCTGCGTGATAACTTTATTTGGCCTTGATCGTGCAGGACATTTCAGAATGTCGAGTGTGTAATCCATTATAAATGGCTAGGTTCAATGGAAAAGTTAGCTGGGCAAATGAAAGAAACGAGAAGGATTCAGTGAAGCATAATAATGTTTTAGAACCTTCAAATTCAGAAAACTGATGCAACTGAGATGGAGGACAACTGCACGTAGAGTAGAACGTATAGCCTATTGTCCGAAGGAACTTACATTAAATGAGGAGATATTTGCTGAATGTCACAAAAAGTGTTACAGAAATTGCTTGGCATCGCTTATTCAATGGATCTCTACCGAAACACCTGTAGTTTGCGGAGGACGAACGAGAAATCACTCGTTTGATAAATCAGCCAGTAGTAGACAAATAACTTTTAGAAATAATCTGTACTGCAAAAACGAATGTTGGTGGGTATCTAAACTATCTATAAATTGCCCTATAACTTTACTCTCCAAACTCTTCACTGTACTGTAGGCAATTAACTGACAGTATGATAGGCTATTTATTTTCTGTAGGCTACAATAAACACATTTATTTTTTCAACTTTTGCAATATTACGCACTTGGCTACTGAACGCAAATCAGCAGGAGAGAGAATGCACGTAGCCTACGCAGCGTGTAGCGCAATGTGTAGGCTATTTGGTTACCAACTAACACTGTTAGCCAATTCACTAACTTAAGACTTCAGTGCCATCATATACAACGTTTTTTTACACAACAAATACAGAAAGGATGGAGGCAGCAAAAGAAGAGAAGTCATTTCAGATGGGGCAAGAACAAGGTGAATTTGTATGCTTGTCAAAACGTAGTCCTACCGTGCATTAGAGGAGCTGATCATCATACCAAGCACACTCGCTGTTTAAAGTCATACACCACGGTTGACTAAAACTAAAATGTTACAAAGGTGGCAAAAATAATATAGTGTATTATTAGCCATGACATTACTAGGCTATGAATCGTTCGTTCATTTTTTTTTTTTTTTGGGGGGGGGGGGGCTACAAACTTATTCAAAATCATCCCCCCCTCTGTTTTTTACACAAATCGCACCCTGCACACACACACACACACACACACACACACACATCTGTAAGCCATGTAATCACTCTCTTTCTACCTTGTGGACTATATGACTTTATAAAGTATAAAAGGTATATAGTATAAAAAAGGCATTTTATTTCTACATGTCTTTGTTGTTTTGCTCTGTGCGCTGCAGCTTCTGAACGCCAGTGAGAGCTCTGGCCGCTGGTTCTCAGCGAGCACCGCAATCATTTCAGGACTTTTTCTCTCAAGGAGGGACCACTTGATTGGTTCCGTCCAAGCGGTTCCCCTGGGTTTGTGTCTGGATCAGCACCAGAACCCCAGCATGCGAGGAACCACTGCAGAGCAACCGGAACAGAAAAATGCAGCATTGCAACTAAGCTCCACTGAGGTTATTAATAATTCACCTGAATAAAATACTGTGGGGGAGAATAAACTTTCTATCTCACATTGTGATATTCTACTATGGTCTTGTGTAATGCCATATGGGACATTCATCTTCTGAATAAAAAAGTATGACTGTGCTGTCAAGATAACAGACTGCTGGTACTTGAGGCCAGGTGTAAGCCTGTAGTGCGGCTTGTTCACTCTCAAGTCCCTGCCTGTGTCTTTAATCTTTAATGTTTGTGTCAATAGAGAATCTCCAGGAGCTCTTCAGCATGCTGCCGGGCGCAACTCAAAGAATAATCCATGCAAGATAAACAGCCGGCGGCGCCATGATACTTAATAGTTTTGCGCTGGTTGCCTCTAACCAAAGTACAATCGCAGTCTCTTGCCAGATAGTGGGTGACTGATGAGGGGATCTGGGCCAGCCCTGTCCAAATCTGGCAGAGAGCTGACTATCTGGGTAGCCTCAGTTAAATTATCGCTCCCAGAGTGGTCTGGGTAGCCTTGGTTAAATCTTTGCTCCCATAGTGGTCTTTGTAGCCTCCAGAGTGGAGCTCTGTCTCTGGGTAGCCTCGGTTTAATCATAGCTCCCAATGTAGAGCTCTCTCTCTAGGTAGCCTCGGTTTAATCATAGCTTCACAGTGCAGCTTCTGTCTGGGTAGCCTCGGTTTAATCATAGCTTCAGTGCAGCTTTCTCTCTGGGTAGCCTCGGTTTAATCATAGCTCCCAATGTAGAGCTCTCTCTCTAGGTAGCCTCGGTTTAATCATAGCTCCCAATGTAGAGCTCTCTGTCTGGGTAGCCTCGGTTTAATCATAGCTTCACAGTGGAGCTTTCTGTCTGGGTAGCCTCGGTTTAATCGTTGCTCCCAGAGTGGAACTCTCTCTCTGGTAGCATTGGTTTTTATCATCGTTCCACATTGGCGCTTTCTGTCTAGATAGCCTCCGTTAAATCAACGCTCTACAATGGAGCTTTCAATCCATGTAGCTTCAGTTGAATCATGTCTCCAGAGCGGAGCTCTCTGTCTGCAGTAGGTAGCCTCAATTTAATCATAGCTTCACAGTGGAGCTTTCTATCTGGGTAGCCTCGGTTGAATATTGTCTCCAGAGTGGCGCCTTCTGTCTGGGTAGCCTCGTTGAATATTGTCTCCAGAGTGGAGCCTTTTATCTGGGTAGCCTCGGTTGAATATTGTCTCCAGAGTAGAGCTTTCTCTCTACCAGAGGCCCTGCTTCAGCACATACATCCAGCCAGTTTCTCTCAGGGAGGTGCAGTGTGCAGCTTTGAAGGGCCAGTCAGCATGTGTGTGTGTGTGTGTGACAGAGAGAGTGTGTGTGTGTATGCGTGTATTTGTGTGTGTGTGTGTGTGTGTGTGTGTGTGTGTGTGTGTGTGTGTGTGTGTGTGCTGCTGTGTCAGGGTAAGTGCACAGTGGAGAGTGAAGGCCACCAGGGAGGAAGTAGACACACACAGACAGGCCTCCTCTAGGCTACTGAAGGACCCTGGCAACTACCGGCTTAACAGAGAACACTGACAAACAAACACACACACCCAAACAAGCACACACTCAATACACAGTAGTTGGAGATGCACATTTGTCTGTAAAGAGTTCCCAGAACCCAACCGTACCGACAGACCCTCTCAGAATGTGTCATGAGACATTTATCACAAACAGGTTCTAATTTGTCATAATTCACACATTCATAATTCACCAATCACAAAGCCGGCTCCATTTCTTTAAATGCCAATTGTGTTGTATTCACTTCAGTGAACCTGTGAATACAACACAACCAGTTTATAGCCACAAAGCCACTCTCTTGCTATTTGATTCAAAGGGAACAGCAGAGAAAATGAGAAGGTGTTCACAGATTTGGGAGAATTAATGATGTGCTTTTATGTGTGTGTGTGTGTGTGTGTGTGTGTGTGTGTGTGTGTCAGACAGAGAGAGAGAAAGAGAGAGAGAGAGAGAGAGGGAGAGTGTGTTTGTGTGTTTTTTTTAAGTATGAAATTTGAGACTTGATTTCTATACGCATTCTATATGCTTTGTGCGTGTGTGTATCCCGTCATTAAAACATTCAATTACAGCTTCTTCTCCTGACACTTAATAACCTGAACAGGTGTATCCTGCAACATGAATCTTGCAGCACATTCCAAATCAGCCAAAACATATGGTCCACCACACTTGTGCTGTGTTGTGTTTACAACTCGGGGCTGTTCCAACTTTTAAAGCAGGAAGTGAGTAAACACTTGTTTTTTTCACCTGAACAAATTTGTTCCAGGGTCTTGCCTGGGAGGGTACAGAAAGAATGGGTGACATAATGATTGACAGCATGGGAGATTGCGGGTGCAGTGTGTGAGTTGTGTGTGTGTTTGTTTGTTTGTTTGTGTGTGTGTGTGTGTTTGTGTATTTCTGTGAGTGTGTGTGTGTGTGTGTGTGTAGGTGTGAGTATGTGAGTTTATGTCTACACAGCTCTCTAATGAGAATCCAGAGTGTAGTGACCCTTGTTTGTATGTGTGTGTTTGTGTGTAAGTGAGAGGCAGGGAGAGAGATAGATAGATAGAGAGATATATATAGAGAGAGCTAGAGAAAGAGAGAGAAAAGGAGAGAGGGAGGAATGAGGAATGGAGAAATGTGACTCTGAGTTCTGCTAATGTAGCGGTAGCCAGCTGGTCCGTCTGGTTGGTTTTGCTAATGTACCGGTAACCAGCTGGTCCGTAGTCTGGTCTGGTTTTGCTAATGTAGCGGTAACCAGCTGGTCCGTAGTCTGGTCTGGTTTTGCTAATGTAGCGGTAACCAGCTGGTCCGTAGTCTGGTCTGGTTTCGCTAATGTAGCGGTAACCAGCTGGTCCGTAGTCTGGTTGGTTTTGCTAATGTAGCGGTAGCCAGCTGGTCCGTAGTCTGGTCTGGGTTTGCTAATGTAGCGGTACCCAGCTGGTCCGTAGTCTGGTCTGGTTTTGCTAATGTAGCAGTACGGTTCTACTGAGTTCAAAAGCGCTTTTGCACACCTCTTTTGGGACAGGTGCGTCGGAAAAGGTAGAGGTCACCAGTAATGCGTGTTGAAGAAATCCTGCACACCTGAGAGAAGTCTGTGTGTCCGAAATGTTGTGTGAAGCATAATAAAGTATTTGCATGCGTAAAGGACAGTGTGCAGGATTTCTTCAACACGTTAATGTAGCAGTAGACCATTGAAGGACTGGGGCTAATTGCACAAAACAAATCATTACTATTCTATCAAATAGGCCTATCAGAAACATGCCAAATACCGGTATTGTTATTATGTAGTTTATATAGTGGTAACATACTCAAGTTGTTAGCCTACCATGAGCTTTGGTTCGGTTCGCTAGGCAAAACGTAACAAAAAAGATGGCGCCGACCGGCAAATGACTGATGGTATTGTTTGTATACAGTCCTTTTTAATAAAATATCTGTACATTTACAAAGTTGTCAATGCTTCATTTTATATGTTAGGACCCTCATTATACAACCAAAGTGTCAGGCTACTTTGAGCCTCATAATTGGTGTAAAATTCACAATCTTTTTACCATGAGAAATGCCTTATAGCTACCAGTGCATTTTGGAAGCATCAGCTAAAAACAGGCTAGTTTAGAATGCATCAGATTAGCGTTTTTTTTTTTGCTACCCAACGAACGTTCGAACTCATTATCATGCTAAGCTTATTCAAAATCTGCTGCTGGTGGTGGTCCCAGGCCTGCTGCAGTAAATCCCTAGGGCTGAGTGGGGCAGGTGGGGAGTAGAGTGGGGCAGGTACTGGGCTAGGGAGGGGGAGTAGAGCACAGAGTGGGGCAGGTACTGGGCTAGGCAGGGGGAGTAGAGCACAGAGTGGGGCAGGTACTGGGCTAGGCCGGGGGAGTAGAGCACAGAGTGGGGCAGGTACTGGGCTAGGGAGGGGGAGTAGAGCACAGCTGTCAGACATGAGGCCAGATCAGGTCACAGTCCTAGCTCCTCTAATCCCCTCTCTGTTCCTCCACCCACTCACTGAGTCCAGGACTGCACAGCTACACACACACACACACACACACACACATACACACACGCATGCACACACACACACACACGCACACACACACGCACACACACACACTCACACATAAGCCTACAGTATTTATGTATACCTTACCTTCACACAGACAAACCCATATACACACATACACTGCTAACACACAAATATGCATACAGAGTCAATCAGATGTTCTACATTAGCAGATGCACACAAACACACACACACACACACACACACGCTCATTTGTCCCTCCATCACATGCACAAATAGACCCACCATTTCAAAACATGCACACATACTGCCTGTACACACACACACACACGCACACACGCACACGCACACACACACACACACACACACACACACACACACACACACACACACACAGAAACTGTCACTGTCCGTCACCCCTCTAACTTGCCTTTGCACATGCACATCTCTGCATGAATAATGCACGAGCCCGCTGCCACTTTATCCGTCACGGTGATGGAGAATTAGTCTTTCTAGGTCTCTCCACTCGCCTCACCACCCCCCACACACACCCCCCTTACAGCTGAGGGATTATTCAAGGTCGACCCTTAACACACCATCCCTGCCAGCTACCACACAGCCTCTCTGTCCCTCTCACTTCCTCTATTCCAATATTCATCACTCCATCTTAACTCCTCTCCTCTTCTCTCTCTCTCTCTTCCTTCAGTCATCCTTGCTACCTCTGGTCACATATACATATTTACCCATCAGCCACCTCTGTCTGCAAGAGGCTATTACAAAAAGCTGCTGGAGAGAGGAGAGAGATAAGCTGAACATGCTTTATAGCAAGTGTCTGCAGGTGCAATGTAGTCTGTACTTAAAGGAGAAATCCAGTGAGTCTTCACCTAGATCTCCGTTTCTCGAGGTCACCGAGAACAGTTGATACGGACAAAAAAGCTCACAGACGTGCTTTATAGCAAGTGTCTGTAGGTGCAATGTAGTCTGTGCTTAACTAACAACAAATGCAAGTTTCAAAATGTTCTCAGGTTGGGGGTTGGGTTTAGGGTGTGGGTTGGTAATGTGCATTCATTTGAGAAGCTGCATGGACACTGCGAGTGCTATGTAGTACATACTTAATCACTAACAAGTACACTGTACTTCTTATGTTAGAACATAAGAGGTTATGTACGTGAGGTTAGTAATGTGTAATAGTATGAGAATGTGGGTACTATGTTTGAACACTTCGGATACTATGTAGTGCATACTTACATTAAGAGAGTGTACTTCCCATATTTTATCAAGGAGGACATAGGGACATGAGGATCATAGCAAGTAGGCATATATGAAAATAGTGTATGATAACAACACACTAGTATTACGTACAGCACAATGTAACTTGGACTCATCATTAAAGTGGTGCAGGGCACTGACACAGAACAGACGCAGCTTGTTGAGCTGAGGTTAAGGAGCAGGGCACTGACACAGAACAGACGCAGCTTGTTGAGCTGAGGCTAAGGAGCAGGGCACTGACACAGAACAGACGCAGCTTGTTGAGCTGAGGTTAAGGAGCAGGGCACTGACACAGAACAGACGCAGCTTGTTGAGCTGAGGTTAAGGAGCAGGGCACTGACACAGAACAGACGCAGCTTGTTGAGCTGAGGTTAAGGAGCAGGGCACTGACACAGAACAGACGCAGCTTGATGAGCTGAGGTTAAGGAGCGTCTCCACCCTGCGCCTCTGTGCAGTCCGCACCGCTTGACTTGCCTGCCTCATGCTGATTCTCCAGTGCTCAGGAGGCCAGAGCTCCGTACATTATTTATTTGTGACATACAAAAAAGGCACTTCCTTGGCATCACGCGGCCTCTCAGCTACACTACCCTGTGCTGTGCTGTGCTGCGCTGTGCTGCGCTCTGCGGTTATGTGCTGGCGGTGATGTGGGTGAGTGTATACCCTGCTGAAAAAACCAGCCTGACCAGCTAAAGGTGGTTTGCTGGTTGACCAGCTTGTTGACCAGCTTGTTTGACCACCCTATGATGGTTGACCAGCTAGACCAGCAAATCTCTTGCGAAAACATACCTTCAGCTGGTTTACCCACCTAACGATGGTAATTCAGATGGATTTGCTTGTCGTACCACCTCAAGCTGGTCATTTTAGCGGGTGTTGCTGGTCTACACTGCTGGTTTAACTGGCCGTGCCAGCTTATGTTGGTCAAACCAGCATGACCATCTTACACCAACAATATCAAGCTTGGCAAGCTGGTCACCAGCATGACCATCTTGCACCAGCTGTATCTCACACGACAGGCTGGTCAAACCAGCATGACCAGCTTCCTCAGATGGTCACGCCAGCATATCCAGCTGGTGGTCCAACCAGCTACACCAGCAAAGACCAGCAAGAGCTGGAAGAAAACCAGCAAAGACCAGCTAAAACCAGCTAAGACCAGCTACCAGCATAAGCTGGTTTCTAGCTGTTTTTTTCAGCAGGGTATATGTTGGAGTGATTGGAAACGTCTCCATCTAAATGCCACTAAAAGGTTATGGGCGGCTGTAACTTTGTCCCCAAGCCTTTGGATGGAGGAGGCCCCCCCCCCCCCCCCCCCCCATCACCCCCCACCCTCCAACATGAATCTCCCCGCCACACTGACATTCATTAGCTTGTTGCCATCGCACAGCAATTCAGAGTAATGGCTTCATATACATCCTAACAGCTGCCTGGGGGGCAGGAAGCACAGCTCAGTGAGAACGGCTCTGGAGGAGACAGGCAATCTCACAGCAGTGGAGGCAGAAGGGATTATGGCAGCCCAGCGAGGGACACAATTAAGCAACGCTGGTTGGAACAGTTGCCAGTTGATAAAATGGTTACAACGCTTGTTGGTAAGGACGGAACAAACAACTCTAAAGTTTCAATTAACTTGTTTTATGACACAGCAATTGAAGATATGAGAAGCAACGTAAGAATCACTTTATTTGAAAGAGCCTGTATCCATAGGTGGGATATTACTGTGAAACCAACATAAAACAGCTGCACTATTAGGAAGGCAATTAGTTTCATTACAAAGCAAATCTGGTAATCAATTCCAAGAGTTTCCAAACGCTGGCCACAACAGGGCCGTGTTTCTCCGCAGGATGTGGCCATCCCGTCCGCACTGCTGTTTGGGAGGTTATGCTTTCCCCCACAGCTCTGCCAGCCTACAGGAACACAACAGGGGTGCATATCTTCACTAGAGGAGAGGAGAGGAGAGGAGGGGAGAGGAGGGCAGGGGAGGAGAGGAGAGGAGAGGAGAGAAGAGGAGGGGAGGGGAGAGGATGGGAGAAAAGGGGGGGGGGGGGGTCTGTCTTGTTTTGCCACAAGCAGCTGCATCCGTGTGAAACGCCCCTGGAGAACCGGTGGGGAACCAAAAGAGCGCCGTGTGTTTCATTTGCACCCACCAAACACTGGCAGGAACCAGGATCTGAGAGAGGAGGAGGAGGAGGAGGAGAAAGAGGGGGGTGTAGCCCAGTTCACAGGAATGAAACACGAGACGCAAGACCAACTGCCAAACCTCCTTCAGGCACATCCTCATCTAAAGCAAAGCTGTTCATTCACACACACACACGCACACACACACACACACACACACACACACACACACACACACACACATGCACACACACACACTACAGACTGATCTCATGCTACGTGTGTATACATTTATGCTAGACTTTTGCTACTGGAATCAATGGCAACATTGCCGTGAGCGAGAGTTGAATGACAAAAAATTGGCACACACACACTCACACATACACACACACACACACACATACACCCACACAGAGAGAGACCACACAATCTCGTAGCGGTCCAAACCTAAACTTAATATGCTGGACTGCATGCCCTGTACTCTCCCTCAGGTGCTACTAGTTCCATGTAACAGAAGCGATACAATCCATAGTTCCCTCTGTAGGAGCCCTCATATCTAGGCCTTCAGTGGGGGACTTTTCAACATTCTACTTATAGATTCTGTTCCTCAACTATGTAAGATTCCAAAATAGAGAAGTGTGACGGCAGTTTAACTAGATCTAAACAAACTTTCAAAGTTCGATAGCATTGCATGTAGACATGTGGTATTATTTTTATCTCACTATTGTTTTTAAATATAGGCTGTAGCCATTTAAATATGTTTTATCTGTTAGAATGTAGCTTACCCACATAAATAATACAAATTTAATGTTATATCATAATAAAAATTTCATGTTATATTTGACGGACCCAGATATTCTTTAGAATACTCATTCTCCAACATTCTAGTCACATTCTGTGGCAGTACCTGCTACACACACACACACACAGGGCACACTGAAACTCCATCT
>NW_027468718.1:36251271-36406271 GCF_046254945.1 Alosa pseudoharengus
GGAGAGGCTGAAACTGACTGACAAACTTATCATACAAACTCTGGAGATAACGTGGGTAGGATTGAAGCAACGATAAACGAATGACGTGGATTCCTGTAACTGTCCATGAAAACAGAATGCATAGCAGGTAAATAGCGTAGCAAATAGCCTGGAAATGAAACGGCTTTAAAAACATGTATTTCACATGTCTCATTGGAGTGAACACAGAACATGGGCTGTGGCGCAAATAAATGAATTAGTGATCTGCATCTCCTTCACCAACAGCTAAGTTTGTGCTAACCCATTCGCACATATAATAGCCTATGTTATGTTTTCTCCATTGTTAACGTGAGATATGTCATGTAGGCCTACTGTAGTGATAATGCATGTTCACGTCACATGAGCCAGCTTGTTCTGTGGGCTGAAAGTATTTCTGTCCTTCCCAAACTGCGTTAAACTGGTGTGTTAAGTAGACAGAATTAAAAAAAAAACTCCTGGGGAACCCCCCGACACGACAAACACATGCACTTTTGAAAAGCTTTTAAACGTCCATATGTGTACCCATCTTTTAACAGCCTACAGCCAGTTTTGTAAAAGTTCAACGCTTCTTTTCGTGCAGTAGGCTAGCCTTTTTGATAAGCGATGTCATGGGTTGGCTGACGTGATTCGAGGACTTTCTGTTCCTGTTTATGTAAAGGTTTTACATTGGCTCAATAATGATAGGCTACACTGCATGTTATTAACCAAAAGCGCACGCTATGTAAATAGGCGGGGCAGATCGCGGGCCGGGTATCATTTAATCATAATTGATATGTGCGGTTGGGGGGGGGGGGCCTTAAAAAACATATAGCCCAGGGGCCTCGGGTGGTATTAAGGCGCCCCTGGTGGTCAGAGATTGTTGAAGCGGAGCTAGTAATCAAGGATCTTTGGTGCGATGATCCCTGATTTTTTTGGTCACCATAAGAAATTCATCACTTTTTCAATTGTTTTTGTTTTTTTCTTTTAAGATGATTAGATTCATTGAGAAGGAGAAGTCTGTCAGTGGTTTGTAACAAATAGGCATATGTGCAGGTGATTCAGAAATCCAATCCTGACACCTAACAAAAGATTCTTTCCCTTCTCAGAAGAGAATCCCGTGCTACGATGTTTTGCTCAGTACAGTATGTGGTGGAATGCTGCTGTTTTAACTACCTGCACTGATACACTCACATGTGATTTACATTTGCATTTACTCATTTAGCTGATGCCTTTATTCAAAGCAACCTACATTATATTATATTACAAGGGCCAGGATTTACTCTGCCTGACGAAGGTCTCAGATCGAAAGCTTGCAGATTTTGATTTAGAAACTACTGCACAGATTTGAGTGTGTCAGACTTTTTAAAAAAAAAATTTACTCTGAAACACAAATTCTAACGTCCAGTCTGAGAGTCCTGAGAGGCCCCCGGGGCACCATCTGTGTTGTTGACCCTGCCCAGCCTGCCCTGAACCCAGCGCGGTGTGTAGGGGGGAGGGTGGTTGGCATGGTCCTCCCCAGATATGCGCTAATTTGCCCCCGACACACCCGCCTCAGACATGGCGTATTGGCAGGGCCACTAAAGAGGGCAAATTTACAGTAATGAGAGTGTCGCCACTATACGCCTGAGCACCAGCTGTAGGCCCGGGCAATTAAATGTGTTTCATTTATTCTCTTAGCCCAGACAAGCTCCATGGCTGATTGGAAATCAGTGGTAGGCAGGGGAGGAGGGGGTTAGGGGGTGTGTGGTGTGTGTGTGTGTGTGTGTGTGTGGGGGGGGGGGGGGGGGGGTTCGATGAGGAGTGGGTTTGGGGGGGGGGGGGGGGTGGATGTGTGTGGGGAAAAACAACACAAGGCACCCGCAATCAATGGGAGGCTGACCATTACGGATGAGAGTTTGGGGAAACTATTTTGGTAAGGCTGTTAATCGGAACAGTGATTAGCACCCTCATTCGGCAGACCAAACGGAGTGACTTTTTTCAGAAAATTGAGTGGAAAGTACTTTGAGAGCTTCCATTTATATAAATATATTATCACAGTTGTCTTTATCCAAAACAGCTTCAAAAACAGAAAGGACTGATTTACCTAACCCCCACCCCCTCCCCCCGTTATAAGGTTGTCATGACATCTGTCAAAACATACTTTAAAAAAATATAGTCATGCCACCGTTATGATTAAATATTAACACTGTAATAAAATAGTCATGATGGATGTTAAGTGTTTATTATCAGGCATCTTAAACTGTCATCATGTCAAATGACCAAGACATGTCATGATAAAAACAGGAGGTAATGATACTCATGCATACCTCCTTGGTGATGACTAAGAATGTGATATCACATCTTCCATGACGTGTTTTTTACTAGACAGTACAAACTTCAGTACCAAAGTCACCTTCATATCCTCCCATGACTTGCCCAAAAGTAAGATGGCAAGTGAAAATCAAGTGTTTCATATGAGGCACAAATTCAGACCCAACCAAGCACAGCCAGCTCCTAAGGTGTCAGTCAAATATTAATCACCGGAAAACAACGCTCCAAACCCAGTTAGAACTAAGCCAATGATGCACTTGTCAAGCGCAGGCCTAAGACCATCATAAGAACTTTTGCACATTTTCTAACAGATCAGAGCAGCCACCCACAGCTCCAGCAGCAAGTAAAACCTAAACACAGCAGCTATACCGGGCTGGTCAGACAGCCCCTATAACAGAGATGTGTCCTAGTTTCGCAAACCATGCTGCGCCTGCTATGACTCGACAACTGATGATTTATTCATTCACGTAAAAAAAGATGCACAGCGCTTCTCAATGGAAGCACTGCAGGCCATACGTGTGGATGTGGTGTGAGTTTCACCCCCCCAAACCCTCTCTGGCGTGATCCAATGTGCTAAACCCCACTGCATTCAGAGGAATATTATTAACTCCTAATGCATCCCACTGAGCTTTATTCAAATTAGGGCTGTCAATCGATTAAAAAAAATAATCTAATTAATTACATACTCTGTGATTAATTAATCTAAATTAATCACATATATAATTTTTGCTGTGAAAGTATTTTAAATATCACTGTTCAAATAATTGCCATAATAATCTATGATATGACCTAATATGCTGAGGAAATAAATTCAAAAGTGCTTTGGGATAAAGTTTTTTTTTTCACATACAAGGCATTTCAGGCCACAGATATAACCTTGGGGACATAATGAAAATAAATTAACACTCCCCTCAATGTCAACACTTATTTCTTTGCATTGATGTGCGACTATAGAGTTGATGAACTCCGGTGATATGCAAATTCCTTGCTGCAGACATTGCAGAGGACTTTATTTTCAACACTTTATTTTTTATCAACACCATCAGGTCGTTTTTTAAAAGTAAATGTTCCAATCAATGATCCAGGCAGCATGTTTTCTTCTCTCTCCTTCATTTTACAGTCTAATTTTTACTGACTAGAACGGCTCGGGGTCAAAGGTCATACGGAATCGATTAATCTGCACTAATTTTTTTAATCAGGTATTTTTTCTCAAATGAATTAATCGAAATTAATCAGTTATTTTGACAGCCCTAATTCAAATCTAATCAACAACGTCTTCCATTGCAGCTGGACTGAAGAGGTCATGTGACTCCTGAGCGAGTCTCGCTAGCTCTGACGGATCTACGCGGGATCAGTGGCAGATCTGCTTTCTGTCAGCTGCCATCTGGACAGTAAGAACAACTTGATGGCACTATCCACAAGACAGGGCATGAATGAACAACTAGTGGATGGCTCCAAAACTACATTCAACCAAGTGCAGTCTGGGTGCCCATTTCCACTAGGCACAGAGGATGCTAGAGAGCAGCTGACAGAAGGCTACAGGTCTGGCTCTGAGCTGGCCCTGATCCCACACTACACACTACCTATTCCTTAACCTCTCTCTTAACGTTATGGCACGATTCCCGACACGTTCGTACGCTAAGTATATCTTCTGTAAGTCACACGTTCGTAAGGTTGGTCTGGACCATTCGTAAGCTCTCTCTTAGCGTTGTTTGAGCTCTCAAGACGCTAGTGGAGCAGTGTTTAGAAATCAGCAGCGCAGTACAAGTCAAACTATGGTACAGTATGTTGACAATGTTGTGGCTCAACGATGATTTTATGTTATGAACATTTTAAGACTATTAATAAAATATGTTCGCAATGGATGCAGGCCTATTTATGAAGTTTACTTTATTTGGTATCAGAACTAATATGGTGGTAATTAGCCTAGGCTATTTAGTAATGTAATTTAAGCGTTCAAATTGGCAATCACTTTTGATAATTAAAAGCTGGCAAAGAATTTGCCTCTAAATGGCTAAGATCTATAAATGGGTAAGCATGGTGGTGTCCAGTAAGCGACCAACTAGGCCTATGGCAGCGATCCAACGTGTCCTTATATTGAATCAAAAACGGCGCCGGCCGCGGAGCCGTGTAGCCCATGTCGCTCCATAGCTCATTTTTGTTGTTGTTGCACAAGTTATTCCGAAAGCTGGAAAACAGTGTCACCTTGTGCAAGCTCACCTCGTCCAGCAAAACTTCAAGTTCCTCTGACGAGAAGCGTGGTGCCCTTTTTTAACGTTGCTTCCCCACCATACTGTATCTAACTCTCTCTGTTCATTGTAGATAGGTTGCTTTTTTATTGAAAACATTAACCAATGGCTACCGCATTAAACAGAAGTAACCGCAGCTGCTTGCCAATCAATTCTAATTGTAAGGTACCTTACCATTAATATAAAAGTGTATTACATCATTTTTAGAAGTCGTTAAACCCATGTCAAGAAGCGGCACAAGTGGCACAACGGGATAAGGAGGGTGGATGATTAGCGAGGGATAGGCCTACCCGGTTAGTCTATCCGTCACAACATATTGTGTGAACATATTACTGACAATTTGATCATTTAGTTAATAGTTTATATTTTACTGATAACTTAAAATAAATGTTACTGGAATAATTTGAGGAATGTTTCATTTGCATATAACGTGTTGTCTTTTTTAACGCCGTCATGCACCTTCGCGTAAAGTAGAAAATTGATTCCTGAGCAATCGATGCCAACTAATTCAGCACCTTCACTTGGGACATCGCCTTTATAAGGTCGAACGTAAGAGGCAGCGTGTTAAGAAGCTTCCTAAGGGACACTTCGGGGAACACACTTAGGAACATAAACAACTTTGGTAAGATATATATTTTGAGTCTTCTTAGCGCGCTAAGAGTGAGCGTTATCGGGGAACCGGCCCCAGAGCGTTTGGACACTTCAGATTGGGGTCAGTCAGATCAGATGTCCGCCCACATCCAGTGCCTCCCACTAAACCTGCAATGTCCTGCAGGCAGTGGTAATGCTCACACCAGATAACTCAGGGCCATTACCGAGTGATTGGCCGAAATGCAGGCTTAGGTAGAGACGCTGCGCTGCGCTCCACTCCGCTCCGACGAATTACACGGCCACATCCACTGGCATACAAAACACATCCCCTCACTAAGCCCAGATGAGCCAGCCCCAGACTATGCACATTGTGCTCCTACAGAAGGGCAGGCAAAACAGCTGACCCAGGGACAGTCTATAGAGATAGGTTCTATTGAAATATTATGCGGCTGTCTAATAGGATGTGGGCCCAGAAGTAGAGGTTGAAGGATGAGGTGCGGAGGTTAAGGTTAAAAAATGAGAAAGGAAACATGGCACTCATGAAAATGTTTTTTTTTTTTCAACATAAATTCAATAGCCTTGACCAGAACTACAGTATTGACCAGAGAGTATAAAGTCAGAAATAGCCTATTTCCTGACCCCTCAACTGAATGCAGTGTGCTCCAGTGAACATTTGCTTTTGTTACATGTCTCAGCACAATAATCAGCCTGAGTTTATGCTAATGTCAATAATGACAGTTCAGTCATTTGTTGAGAGCACGTTTACTCGCTACAGAGGCCGGCGCACTGACACAATAAACGTGCTCTGAATAGCAACTGCTTTAATCGCTTCCTAGCCTAAACTGTGTCAGAAGCCAGAACTGCATCCGTTATCTTACTGTGAAAGTAACGGTTCCTGACAATTCACTGAAGTGTGTCTCCTCCGAGACCTCCTACGGAATAAACAGTAGACAGTGGATCAATCAAAGCTGAATGTACTTACAGTGACACCATCCGAGGTGGCAACACCAGTGCAACTTGAAGCACTTGCCGTGACTGTGCGTGGCGCAAATGGAGAGGCCGTCGCATGGAAGGAAGTCCGGTCTGCCAGCGCAGCTCTTGGCAAGGGCTTGCGCCTCGTCCAACTTCTCGCTCTTCGTAGTCTTGTGCGCCCCCGACGAGGCCATGTCGTTCTTTAGAATCCAAAATCAGAAACGGTGAAGAAAGGCGCGCATCCGTGTTCACAGTCGTCTACATCCTGTTTTCTCTACATGTCTACTAAAGAACAAGAAAACAAAAGCAGACTGAAACAATGATGTGACACATGACAGTCAAACCCCGAAAGATCATTACCATTAGGTTACATTTTATATTTGTGGCCATAAATAATGTTGAACTAAATGCCTTTCCATTTCAATTCTGCTTAAATTATAATAGTCATGAGGTCAATTGTCACGCTACCCAAACCGTCACAACTTATCTTACCCAGACAACGGCGTTTTCCGCGTAGACAAGACGTCGCGGACGTCCGTGCTGAACTGTTTCCGCCGCTCCCTCAGTTCCAACATCTGCTCTTAACTTCACTATACGGCGACCGATCACTGCCGATGCGACGCTTCATCAGACCATTCCGACACTGGTACTCCACCGCGAAGCGCCACGAAGAGGTCCACAAAGCGAACAAAAAGGCAAATACTTCTGCATACCACAAATACAAAAGGCAATGTTTCCAGACACAGGCACACTCTTTAGGACTCACCCTTGTGCAAAACAACAGCTATGCTTAGAGTTTCTCCCTGCATGCCAAATTCCAAACGCAACAGTCGGCACTCGGCACAGCTCCACGCCTGGCGACAACCTCCGAGTGAATGCCACTCAGCTTCAGCTGACGCTAAACTGGCTGGACACTCGCATCCAGCGCGTCTCCCACAACTGGCTCGCCGCGGAGTAACGTCACTCCCCGGTAGGTCGCGCTGTGCGCTCACATACTTCGAGGCGGACCCTGCCTCTCTCTATCAGAAGCATATTCATGAAACGTCACTCAGTATTTCTGCACGGCGCGCTGAGATTGAGGATATATATTGATAATTGCTAGAGACACACTTCTGCGGAGAGGGCAGCAGCGGCGGCTTATGAATTTACATGCTCCATTTCACGCAGCGATTCTCTCCCACACGGCAAGTTCATCTAGTTACAGTTCACCGAGGGGAGAGACGTGCATGTTTAATGGAATTTAATTAAATTGCCGACAGCCAGACCTGGCCGGGGGCTAAGGGACCTGATTTAATATCTCTTAAAGCAATAAACAAATGGACGTTAATGTAATAGCCAAAATATGGATTGAGCAATAACAAATAAACTAAAATACATCTTGTCTTCTACCTAAAACATTAGTCTTTCAGCTCAACGGCTCACCACCATTCAGATTAATTGCAGGAATATAATAGACGTTGGTAACCAGGCTTGGAGCAATTTACAATCAGCTTTCATTAAATGGTGATTACTGACGTCAAAATTCATCCTCCTCTCCCGTCGCAGATGGCACAGGAACGTCTTCATCAAGCGGGTTATTAGCCCATAGCAGGCGTTATGGAAGCAAGGCCGAGGGCACTGAGGTTGCAGGTTGCGCCCGTTACGGATGGGCAGCGCAGCTCCCCGGACTCTCTCTCCGCTCTTTGCGGGAACATTGACAGGTGCTTAGTCAGCATGCTGGAGGCTGAGCGGCTTGAGATTCTGTGCAGGCGTCGAGCATCTGTCTGCCTCCATGGCGACAGAGGAATGATGTCAGAGAAACTCAACCTGGCAGCAGGGTGAGGGATATGCCATGGTACCCCGTATACATGGGCATGCACCCACACACACACACACACATTCACACAGGGACATGCACACACACACACACACACACACACACACACACACACACACACACACACATTCACACAGGGACATGCACAAACACACACAGACACAGGGACATGGACACACACACACACACACACAGAGGCTTGCACATGGACATATTTTGCTTTGCATGCGCACACACACACACACATACATACTCATACAGACACAGTCCACCAATGTGCCCCAATCCCTTACACCAGCGGTTCCCAAACTTTTTTCCCCGCGGACCACCTTCTACATCCTGACTCGGCTCGCGTACCCACCATCCAACATATAAAAAAGTAACACATTCTATTGACGCATTCCAGGCATCATATTTAATTAGCCGCCCTACATTATAACAAAATTAAAATGTGCAACTGGTCTATGAGCTCTCACGCTAAAAAGAACAGTCTGGAGAACCACATTAGAATGGTTAGATCATAGACTGTATATATAGATATATACAGTCTATGGGTTAGATAGCATCTCACTGCGAACAACGCACTGAGGCTTTGGGCAGTCTTTCTCCCGATCCACGTGAAGCCGAGGGCTATATGCCTCATCATACTTTTGTTTTCTTCGCGCAGTCTTTCGGTCTCGTTCTTTCTTTTATCCCCCTTCGCTCCATCTCCACCTTCATTAGTCTGCCCCCATCCCATTGTTACCTGTGCCCTGCTCTGTTTCTCTCGCTTCTCCTCTTCGACCTCTTTAATTAGACCTTTTGGACAGTGTCCCTGTTTTTACCCACTTTTCCATGTTTACGCAGCGTTCTACCTAGCCTATACTTTAACGAAACTAACGCGCCAGATATTCTGGCTGCCCACAGGAAATCACGTGTATTTTGTGTAGCTTATTTTTTTTAATGAAAACATAGCCTATTATAGTTTACAAATGATTTCCTTTAATTTCACGTTTCCATATCATTATAACCCGATTCAAAATTGTGTATTATTTATTCATTAATTAGAGTATTAATTAATTAATCATTTTTAACTTATTTCCGCCATTGCCCTTTTCATCTCGCGTACCCCCTAGTGGCAGCTCGCGTACCACCAGGGGTACGCGTACCACAGTTTGGGAATCCCTGCCTTACACTGATGTGATAAAAAAAAGTATTCTATTATATATTGAGTTGATAAGGACCTTCTCAGATTTATTCCAATGTTATTCTCCCCCTATCCTCTCTGTTGCGTGCGGCTGGCGAAGACGTTCAGGTTAAGATCCTAAAAATACATCTCACCGGCACCATGAACCCAGCTAGGGTATGGAGGCCCTGAATAAAATATGATGATGGGCGAGGGTGGAAAGTTTATGCCTTATTTATGTGCATAATTTTTATATGTAATGAACCATGAGGCAAGGTTTGGGGGGGGGGGGGGCATTTGGCTGTGCTCACTGTGTCAGGTTGCAGAGGATGCTGTAAATATGTAAATATGTTCTCGTCGACTCGACTTGCCGTTGTCCTTAACTGGCCTCGTGTCTTTCCAGGACAGCCGCTGAGTATGTGGCAGTATGTGGCACTGCTTCTCAGTCGTCCCACTGACTCAACATCAGGACCCGCAGTAATAGGCACATAATAGTCTTCATTCAGACAAACAAGGGTTCATCTACTCACTGCAATAAGACCTGAAGTCTCTTCACATTGTTGTTGTTTTCATCCCACCGGCAGATGCATGGACACTGACTAGAAGGCACACAGTTAGGAGTTCATTGCAGCAATAATAGTCACCGAATACATTTACTTTTACATTTATTTATTCAGAAGACGCTTTTATAAGAAGCAACTCACAAAATGAGGAACAACATTCAAGCAACAATAAATACTACAACACAGAGGAGACCTTAGATAACAATAAATACTACAACACAGAGGAGACCTTAGGTAACAATGAATACTACAACAATAGATCATAAAACCAAAGGACTAGGAGTGCAGAAGTAGTCAAGTGTATCCAAGGAGATGATAGTGTTAGGGAAGTGTATGGTTAGTGGTTTGGTAAGTGTTAGGGAAGTGTACAGGTATGGTTAGTGGTTTGGTAAGTGCATGGATTGTTAGTCTTAGGAGAGGAAGTACTTTTGAAAGAGTTGGGTGATCAAGAGCTTTGTGAAGAAAGGGACGCCCCTGAGTAGAATGTGCACAGTTAGGTGTTCATTACAGCAACAGTAGTCTCTCTTAGTTCCTGATCTCCCAGCTCCTGACTGTAGTTAATCTTCCAAGTGCAATAGAGGTCAGCCTCTTCACATCACGATTTGACTTGGTTGCTACTGGGCTAAAAACATAACATCGTTCCTACCGATAGTGATCACACAATATAACTTTTCCCCTCTTTACCACACTGTTGTGACGGATGACAGATGTCTGTTTTATCTTTTTGTATTGTTATCTTTGATTATTTTAGCTTTTTGTGTTTGAATGTACTGAATGCTGCTACTGATGTAACACTCAGATTTCCTCTGGGATCCATAAAGTGTTTCTTATGGTTATGGTTATGGGATTTCAGGGAACAGGGAACAGATTAAAATGACAGGGAACAGATTAAAATGTTGGTCAGACTATAATAAGGAAAATAGCAATAATAAACAACAATGTAAATTCAATCAATAGCCTAATGAAATAAACGATGAAAATGAGGGCAAAAAGCAATAATAAACAATAATGTCCATTCAATCAATATATAAAAACAATAACATGGTAAGACTACATTAAGGAGAATATCAATAATAAACAATAATGTCAAATTAATCAACAGCCTGATGGAAATAAAACAATATTATACACACTATAACGCATAAGAAGCGCTTAAAGAACTAAGTGCATGTTGAACAGATATGACTTTAGACCCCTCTTAAACAACCCAAAACTATCACAGGAATGGATCTGATCTTGTCTTATCTTATTTCATCTCATCTCATCTTATCTCATCTTATCTTATCTTACTCAGACAGTCTGTCACTGAGTGGCAGGTACACAGTCAGGTGTGTGCTCCTAAAACCTATACTCCTCTTCCTCTCCTAAAACCTATACTCCTCTTCCTCTCTCTCTGTGTGTGCTCCTAAAACCTATACTCCTCTTCCTCTCCTAAAACCTATACTCCTCTTCCTCTCCTAAAACCTATACTCCTCTTCCTCTCTCTCTCTGTGTCTCTGCCCTCTCAGGTCCCACGTGACGTTTGTCCTCACAGATGCACCATGTCGCATAATTATCCCCAAACTGCTGAGCACTGATGAGGCATTCTCGGGAGACAGAAGAATCCTCAGTGAGCCCAGCGTTGTTCCTGATAACTGCTGATACCACCCAGATCTGCCATTGTCCTTTTACCAGATGTGCTTCATTGTTTCATGCGACCATATTTAAGTTGTATAACTATGTTTTTCCCCTCTACTCCAACACAACAAAGTAGATCTTCCCATCATCTCTGGGTCCCATTTGGCCCATATGATTTGAATATCTCACATTGTTGTATCCAGGCAGATGTGTGGATGAGAGGAGATATTCAGGTGTGTGCCTACAGCAAGCACAGGTCAGGACTTGGACACAAGCTATCCCTACTCTATAACTACTACTACTCTGTAATGTGGTGGAGCATGCAGCCATGGCCTACTGGTTAGCACTTCAGACTTGTAACCGGAGGGTTGAAGTGCCCTTGAGCAAGGCACCTAACCCCTCACTGCTCCCCGAGCGCCGCTGTTGTTGCAGGCAGCTCACTGCGCCGGGATTACTGTGTGCTTCACTAATTCACGGATTGGGATAAATGCAGAGACCAAATTCCCCTCACAGGATCAAAAGAGTATATATACTTACATACATACTTAGAATAGCTTCCTGCAGACTGCTGTGTGAGCCAGAGCGATGACCAAGTTATGCTCTTACCTGTAATGTGATGCACAATTGACACAATTGCCAAAGCCCACAGGTCTAAGAGAATATCAGATTTTTACAAGTCTTACTTTTGCCAATTGATGAGATATTTAAACTATTAGCCTGGCTCGTTGGGGTTGTTTACTTTGCCCCAGAGATCTAGGGTCTGAGGTCAGATGGGGTAGCTGAGGTCATATGGGGTAACTGCTCTGGCATTTGCTCTGGCCTTCTTGTTTTTGCTCTCTCAGCTCCTGTTTGACTCATGTTTGTCCTCATAGATGCAATGAGGTGGTGTTTTTCCAAAGCGCTGAGCTGTGATGAGACAAGCTTCTTTTGGTGCGCATTAGTGTCTCCCTTCAAAGGCTGATTCATAGTTTGCATGCCTATTTTCATACACACACACACACACACACACACACACACACACACACACACACACACACACACACACATGCGCCATCATCAAAGCTTGAGAACAAAGACATTCTCTCTATCTGGGTCTTTCACAAGACAAGAAGCCCCTCATAATGATGCCTGATATTAGTTTGTGGAGTTTTCTGTTCTCATCATCATCCACCATAACAAAGACGCTTTGCCACTTTTCCTCTCTCAACAATTCTCCAAGGCCCGCATCATCAAAGCCTGAAGGTCTACTTTGACTTGGCACCCAAACATTCCCACCTACCTCACCCTGGAGCCTTTGCCATCATAGAAACAGTCTGTCGTAGCACGCCGCCCTACCGCTGTGAGTTGTGTGTCTCACACCGACAGTGGACGCAGCATCTGCACAAGCACTGCTGGCACTCCCAGAGACGGAGAAGAGGCGGAAGGGAGGAGCAGAGGACACACACACATGGACGGGATCTCATGGAGGGACCACCGGATGAGACTTCCTGTGCTAAGGGCTGTGCTCCCCTCAGCTGTTGTAACTAAACTGAGAGAGAGAGAGATCAAATTGACTGGCTTTAACGATCACGTTACAAGGATGGTTGTAGCAATACTACACTTGTGGGGAATTCAGCCCAGGATAGTGGTGTTGAGTATGAATGGCCATGTGAGTGTACGTTTGTGTGTGTGTGTGTGTGTGTGTGTGTGTGTGTGTGTGTATGTGTGTGTGTGTGTTTGTGTTATAATACTAGTACCAAAAATTACATTGTGATATACAAATATGCTATATGATTTACATTCTAAAACAGACCCAAGTTTATACAAGTTTTTTTTTTAATTGGATGTTAATACATCTTTGTCCCTCCTTATACAATGTACATGTGTAGTGCATGCATGGCTGACTTGCTTGACTATCTGCCCACTGAGCACTTAAAGAGCCTGTGCCTTTTCAACTTCCTCTGAGGATTATAAATGTGACGGCCAATCTCCAGTGACGTGATTACAGGGGACAGGCTCTGTGATCCATAGCTTAAGCCAGTTACATTCATCTTTCAATCTCGTAACTAGGTCAGGGCCACGTGCTCTTAAAGCAGGGCCGGCATCAGCTGTGTAGCACCGTTTTCCCAGTCAGTTGACCCCTGACAGCCTGTACAGTGTGATATACAGGGATGGAAAAATTGAGAAATTAAAATAAAGTTAAATAAAAAGATGAATGGTCATTTTACTCAATGATGTGTGAATGTGTGTGTGTGTGTGTGTGTGAATGTGTGTGTGTGTGTGTGTGTGTGTGTGTGTGTGGTCTGATTAGATAGTGCTTCGTTGCTCGGTTGATCTCTGCAAATCTCTGTGGCACTGAACCATCTCTTGCATGGCTGAGATTATAATCCAGAGCAGAGGCCTCATCCCGGCTGACTGGCAGCATTTATAGATTGCTGTGTACATCATCCTTCTCAGATTCTTACAGCATATTGCCAATAAACGTTTAACTCTCACTGTTAACGACCCCGTCTATAATAAAGCGGCAGGAGAGGGCGGTTTGATTTGAGCGTGCGGTGTGTTGCATTACCGGCGCTGTTAATCTGTAAATGGGCCGGGCCGGACTTTTGATTTGTAGTGAGTGGAAAAGGCTGCTGCTGCTGGCAACGCTGACAGATGTACGCGGCAGATGTTGCCTTTGGTGGCAGAAGAGGAAGTAAATCTCTCCGGCAGGCGAGAGTCCAGCCAGGCATCACTGTGGCCGATTGTGTAAACGTTTCGAGAGAAGTTGCAGACAGTCTGCATAAAGGACACAAGGTTTAGGTGTGTGTGTTTGTTTGTCAATGTGTGAGTGTGCATGTGTGTACATGCATACTCTTTTTCAGAGACAGAGAAGTAAGAAGTAAGTGTGTGTGTGTGTGAGAGAGAGAGAGTCATTGTTTGTATGTATTTATTACAATGAACTGTAATACTGTATATTGTAGTATGGGCATTTGGAGGGGCATTTGAGAGGTTGAATGTTCTGACCGCGCGTATCTCCCACCAGCCCCCTACCCACTCTCCTGCACAATATGTGGAAGAGGAGAAGACTGAAGGAGGCAGCATGCTTCTTAACCAGGAAACCGCCTCTCCCTCCCTTACGCATCACAATAGCTCACCTTCCGGCAGACTGAACGCTTGTTATGTCATAGGCGTCACAGTCACTCCAAAGGAGTTTCACTGAGTGAAGGTGGAGATGGAAAGAGGGGATGGGGAGTAGACGTGGGAGCTGATGATGTTTAATATTCAAACGATGTCTGTACCTTTTCAGACTCTGAATAATGCATTAATGAGCCAGGAGAGCAGTGAGCTAAAGTGACAAGATAACCATTCATCTCTTCAACAGTTTACAGGACTTTCCCCCGGACTGCTGTATCTGTCCAGCTCTCTCTCTGGTCTTAGTGGACAGCAGCTTGGTTTACTTCAAATTAATGGGTCTGTGTAACTCGGTCACACAGTAAACCCTCCATGACAAAGCATATTGGTTTAGTTGTGAATTCTTTAAAAGGCTCTAGGGTGTGTGGCTCTGACTTTATGTGCTTTGAAGGTACTCTAGGCGATGTTGGGCAATGCCACTGTTGACGTTCAAACAAAATGGAGAGCTAGCTCACCCCTCCCGTGCAACTGAAACTCTCCTGAACACGCATCTCGTTGGCTGGAACCATACGGTTTTATACACTGCTCAAACAAATTAAGGGAACACTGTTTCATAGGAGTATAGCATCAAGTCAATCACACTTGTGGGATATTGATCTGGCCAGTTATGTAACAGAGGTGGTTGTGAATCAGTTTCACCCGTTTTGGTGTCAACAAAATTAACTACAGGTGCATTAGAGGGGCAACTATGAGACGACCCCCAAAACAGGAATGGTTTTAGAGGTGGTGGCAACTGATAATTTTTCCATCTTTATCCTTCTTATATTTTATCCTCTGTTTACAAACAGAACCCTGAAGCAGAATGAGATCTACATCACATGCCGTGTTCGGTTCGTTCACAGTTTAGTAGCAGGCTGACATCTACTGGACAAGTGCTGTACTGCACTCTCTCACTCAATACTTAACTGTATATCCTGCATCACATCCAAATCTCTTTCCTGAAAGGTGCAGTCAGGGATTTCGCAGGAAGTAGCCTTTTGTTTGTGTTTATGTTAATGACGCCTTTGTACAAAAATAACCCCATACATTATATTTTAACCAAGGAATAAACAAAACACGCCAGAGAGGTATGTCACCCCTACCTTCAGCATTCCCAGAGATATTCCATGCTGGGTTTCAATTTTGTTTGGGGACAGGCTGCCCCCACTTTGTTTCCAGTTTTCGGAGCCTGGGTTGCCTACAGAGACCAAGTTATGTACTCACGGAATGGGCAGTTAGCAGTCGTGAGGAGATTGCTGAATGTGAAAAAAATGGCTTAAATTATGTAAAATCCCTGACTGTACCTTTAACAATACTTTGTCCACCTTGTGAGTGCAGAATGATGTTCAGTAAAAAGTATAAATGAAGGGCTGTTAGACCTGACCTGAGTAGCTCATCTACTGAACATTATATTGTAGGTATAAATGATAAATCCATGATTATGCCATACACATTAGATATGAACAGGAAAAATTAGTCATATAGTCGACATATTGTAATTAGTCGGGATGGAATGAACCAACTAAACACTGAAATGTGTACATAGATCTTTTCATTTCCAAGCTGTCAGTTAGAGACCTTTAAGAAATATCTGTCACTAGATATCTGACAGCCCCTTGACTCTGCTGGATGAAGCTTACACTGTATATGTACGACTACAGTCCTGTTGCGCTCACCCCCATATTCTGTTGAGGCTGGTTAAATCTGCGTTCCCCTCAACCTGGACCAGCATCAGTGCACCTGCAGGGAAAACAGGTCCACAGAGGATGCTATAGTTACAGCCCTCCATACAGCGCCGACGCACCTTGACAAGAGAGATACATACTGTACTGTATGTGAGACTGCAGCTCGGTGTTCAACACCATCGTCCCTAACCAGCTGGTCACCAAACTCCTTGACCTGGGCCTTAGCAACAGCCTGTGTATGTGGATCAAGAATTTCATACCGGACCGCCCACAAACAGTGAGACTGGGGACCACACCTCAACCTCCTGGCTTGGTTTTCACTCTGACATACACCATCAACTGTGATACCTTATAGAAAGAAATGTGTGCATCTCCTAATAATGTCAAGTGAATTCATTTAGGCACAGGTGGACTGCAATCAATTTGAAGAAGCATCTCAAGGACCATTGATAGAAGTAGGATGCTCAATTGCAAGTGTCATAATAAAGGCTCTGAATACGTAAATGGAATATTTCAGTCTTTTATTTTTTTTTAATACATTACAAAAACTCCACAAAAAGGCTTTTTTGTATTGAGTATTGTGTGTAGACTGATTAGATTTTGTTTTAATTGAATCCATTTTAAGGTGAGGTTGAAATATAACAAAATGTGGAAAACTTGAAAGGGTCTGAAAACTTTCCGGTTGCACTGTTATGTAGGTTAGGGTTAGAGCACTTCTTAGAGCAATACATTATGTATGGACAACATAAGTATGTGATATTACATATTGTTACATAGGATAAATATTGTTGTAATATACAATAGCCTATATATATATATATATATATATATATATATAAACACAAAAATACACATTCAAAAGTAATATACATTTGCATATAACAATCTCCTCCTATCACTCCTATCTACTAGTAGCCAAAATATAAAATGTGCAATTAATTACACTCAAGGCTACACATTTTATAGCCAAACACAACGGTAGGCTAAAGTAGGCACATTTTATTGCCAACATTGCTATTCAAAACAAAGGAAATTATTCTATTGAAAAGAATCCTTCAGATGCCATTTATTTTATGCATAATTAGGGTTGAACTGTTAGAGGCTAGTGGTTCTACAAACAAGAGAGTTTTAGCAAAAAAAAAGTGGAAATTATAACAGCAAATGAACACAACGCAAGTGGCAACAAAGGTATATGTGGGATAATGGACTCCATGGCGTTCGGTTAACAGAAAAATTATGCACTTACAAGTTGTGTGTCGGGGCCGCATTACCACCTGGAACGTGCATTATTTTTCTGTTAACCGAACGTTGTGTCATCCATTATCTCTTACATGTGGTTGAGCAATTCGTTAACAGCTGTGCCCTCTATATTTGAGGCATCATCTTCTCTGGCTTTTTAAACTTGTCTCCAGTTGAGGGATCCCCCGATGAGTTCCCATCAGTCCTCTAAATCTTAATCTCCACTGGCTCTCTGTGGCTTCCCGTTCTGTAGGGACTGAACCTTATGATCGACAAATTGTAAAAAAAATTACTAATCTGATAACATGTACCTTAATGGATACACACACACACACACATTGAAACATAGACACAAAGCTGTGCATGCACGCACGTGCACACACACACACACACACACACACACACACACACACACACAAAGAAAACAAAAATGTAGATATGGACCGCACCCTGTGATTGTAATATTGCATTTCATCTTTCTTGACACCTTTAGCAAATTGATTGCGTCCTCTTCCAGATGGCCATATTCCACCCAGCGAGTGAGACCATCAACAGCAGCGTTACAGCCGGCAGACAAGCTGCAAACAGAGACGCACCGCCATGTCAATCACAATCTTCTCACACAGACTAACACACCCAGACCCTGGCAAACTTGTACAGAACAGAATGGCCAGGCAGAGCAAGGAGAAAGTATAAAGATTCTATACAGAGACAAAAATAGAAATCAAAACAGAGCAGAGGTGAGAGGTTAAATACCTGAGATTTTCCAGACTGGGGCATTTCTGGATAAGTTTGATGATCCTCTCAGCCCAGGTCTCAGTCAAATTGCTCACCTTCAGCTTAACATCCTTTATTCCATTAGAGCACAGCAACTTCATTAAGTCATTTATATGGTCATCTACCTCTGGTTTCCTGTAGGTAAGTAAAAAATATGTAGGTTAAGTAAAAAAATTAAGTTTACAGTTAATTAGTTGATTAGTTAAACATTGTTCTATACACGCTGTCAATTCTTCACTATTTTCTTCAACAGATAGGTCCACGCTTCGACTTGTAACCGGAGGGTTGCCGGTTCGAACCCCGACCAGTAGGCACGGCTAAAGTGCCCTTGAGCAAGGCACCTAACCCCTCACTGCTCCTCGAGCGCCGCTGTTGTTGCAGGCAGCTCACTGCGCCAGGATTAGTGTGTGCTTCCCTTCACTGTGTGCTGAGTGTGTTTTACTAATTCACGGATTGGGATAAATGCAGAGACCAAATTTCCCTCACAGGATCAAAAGAGTATATACTAATACTTATTCAGCTGGGTCACTGCTTTTTGTTTTGTTTATTTTTGTCATAGCACATGTAATCATAACATGGATTTGTTTGAAGGACAATAAGTCCACAATATTATAATACTTTATCACTTTCACACATGTGTAGATTAAGAAAAAGCAACAGAACACACATGGTGGCTTGTTATTGTAAATTATTTCAAAACGGATAGTCAAGGACACTGTGATCCCATTCCCTCTTGTTTTGCTTTGCTGATATCTGATGTCTGAATAATAGCAATACGAGGATATGAATTCTGATCAGATGAAGAATGTCTCAATGCTTAATCCATTTTTTGGTGATTCTCAAGAAAAACAACTTAGCTGTTCAATAACAAGAACACACACTATGAGGTACTTTAAGCAATAGGGGCTCTGACTGTGTTCTCCCTCTCTGTTAACGTCTTTAGAGTGTGAAATATCTTGATTGTGCTTACTGTTTGTAGTATATAACATATTTAGAGAGTAAAGCATCTGTCTAGGTTCCTCTTACCTGTCTCTTAATGTCTTGAGAGTGTGAAACTTCTTGAGGAAGTGTATCCAGTCTGCAGAGTGTTGCCCATATAGGAGAGAGATGTGAGAAAGTGCAGGATCTGTGTAACTTGGGTAAATACTCCAGTCGTTTGCAGTCAGTCTGAAAACCACACATACAGATATACAGAAGCAGGTCATCACATAAAATCAGTTTTATGACACTATTACTATGTTATTAGGACTAGAGCAGGTAAGTGCAGGTTAGGGTCGTCCATATGACAGACAACATATCACCCATTGCCATGCTGAGGGTGCAGTCCCACCTAAATTTGTCTCCGTCTCTTTCCACAGATATCGATGAACAAAGATCCATAACACCATCTTCGGCTGAGTTAATGTCCACCCTGTGTTTTACAAAAAAAAATATGTTGGGGTCAGGTGTTAAGGTACTATATAACATTTTTCCTTAAATTTCCTTGCTTGAATTTCCCCTTGGGGATCAATAAAGTATCTATCTATCTAAATCAAATAAAATGAAATGACTCCACAGTCAATGTAATTTCATATACGACAACTTAATCAGTCCTCCTGCTTTTCCTTACTGTCTGACAATCTACTGAAGCACAGATAGGACTAGAGTGGATTTTAGAGAAAATGCTAATTGTGGCGTGGACAGAGAGATGTATCAATTTGACCGATCCCAAGCCCCGCCCCCTTTTACTATGTCACAATGAGGACTTTGGAGGACCTCGGTCAATTTTGAATTTTCTAGTGTCCGTTCTGTATGACAATACGCCAGTTATGCGAAGGCTATAATGCTTCTTTTGCGAGTAGCCTAAGAAACTAAATAACTAAAGAGCTCAAAAAGGTTCAAAGATAAGCCTGAGATACTTGTAGAAGTGACATCCGATATCCTGACCGTGTAAAACGTTAACACACATAGGCCTAACTTTGCATAACTTTGGATAGGCTGCTACTTTTCAGTAGCCTAAAGAAATCTGAGTGTGTACGAAAATGTTCCCTTTATTTGTGTTCATAACTACACACAAAAACATAACTAAATCTGGTTTCCACTGATGAAACGACAACATAAGCCTACGCAAAAAAATATACCTACCTTGCAGGAACTGAACTCGCACATTCATACGATTGGAAGACGCGCAAAAGGCTACACCTTCAATCACGTATCGCCTTACACACATCAAGAACATACTTTCAGCTTTGCTACATTGCCATGTTTAACTTGGGATAGAAGACTGTTGACAGAAATAGGCTAATGATCATTTTTTCAACAAACGCAATACTAGCCTACTGCGATGCATTATTGATGGCTGAACGAGAGATAGACAATGTCTTCTAAAGATCGAATCATGTGCTGATTCAAAACTATGCCTTGCTATAGGCTATGCAGTCTCGAAATTGCCAATATTAGACCTAGCCTACTACATTGCCCACGTTTAAATTAATTATAGCATAATGATGAAGTCTAGTCCAAGACAAACCACGTCTGCAAACTGCAGATAGCCTATGCGTGATATGGGTTTGAACTCGGATTGGGTTCTTTTCAATACACTTGTATCATGTTTATTTGAACTCTTCCTTCTAAAGCAGCCATTCAAAAAAATAAGTAGACTCTCGGCCTACCGAAGAGAAGCTTCTCTCCACCTCCCCAACATGAGCTGCTTAACAGGCTAGTCACTCTCCCAAGTTGCGTGAACTTGGATCTGCAGCACTTGGTCCCGTCTTACTAATCCTCGAAATATGGTTAGATTTTGTTATGGACACGTCAACACCATATGTTCGCACAGACCTGTTTATTGAATCAAAGTCACATCTGCAGCAAATAAGGTAAACTACCTGCTCGGGATAACGTGCTAATTGTTTATCCAGCATCCCATTAAGATCCACGACACCGGATTTTTTTGTCCTCAATTTGTGGTGTTCCACCTCGTTGATGACAGCGGACATTGTGAATGTGTCCTTCTGCATACTGAAGGCCTTTCTGACCTCTGTTTTTTGAATATATCAATATTACTTGACGCCCAGAAATCCAGCATACACTGTTGCACTGGGCTAAATGGGGGTGCTGCGTCCCCATGTTGAACACGCGTTCTCGCACACTTTCCTGCAAACTTGTCCGACTTAGCAACAGTAACTATGGGACTGACAATGGGAGGAGGGGCTTGGGATCGGTCCTGCCACTCTTAGTAACTGTTGCTATGTCTGTCAAACATTACAGAATCTTCACGTTGGAATGTTTATAATTAGGTTGGATTTGTAAAGTCAGTCAACACACACACACATAATTCTATACCTGAAGGAGGTATTGCTAAAGTATGCCACAAGTAGGGTTACACCTCAGATGCATATGCAACAACCAAGTCCAATAAATACATCTGTGTTTGCCAAACATGATTTCATTTTCTTGTCCAATATCCACCTAAGGTTTCCTTTCTGTAACATGAAGGTCACCCGATTCACACAGAAGACAGTTTAGCATGGTCTATGGAAATGCTTTTAATATAGCTAGCGACACTATCAAGACACTAAACTGTACACACAGTTTCACATATTGTTTTCCCTTATGTGCACATATGGAGCAGGCAACTAGAGGCGCAATCTAGAGAAATCCACTGATTAACAAAGAGAGTACAGGTAACAGTCAGGGGCCATTTCTTACTTTATCTTTTCCTTCCTGCCTTTGATGGTGGAGAGGATCCTGTTGGCCCAGATCTCAGTCAAGCGGCTCACCGTCAAATCCACATATTCCACCCCAGGTAGAGAGAGCAGGCGGTGCACAATATTGTCAAGTTCAACGTTTCTGCACAGCAATAAATCACACAGATAAATATATAAAAATCGAAAAGTATTTTTTTTAATTTTATGTTTGATTTTATGTTGCTGGGCATAATATAATGGACCATGTCTTACATTTCTGTTTCTTTTCCTGATGAGTGAATCTTTTGAACAATGTTTGTACACTCAGATATTGGTGCGTCTCTACACAGCAGGATGAGCGACACTTTTGAGATTTCTGAACCGCAAACGGCAGTCACCCTGAAATCCAGACACAAGTATATTATTGCCAAATCAAACTAATGATATGCTATGAATCAGAAATGTTAAGGCTAATCTTTCATAAAACTGCTTTTAGTTATTCTTTTTTATACTTGGCATTTAAGGTTTGCTGTCCTGGGCCTATGTAATAGGATTTATATAACAGGATACCAGTTATAGCTAAATCGGTTAACTTTAGTTACCCTGTTGTTATTCCTAGCGTTCCTCTTATGACAGAAAAACACAACTTCTAGAGTCATACCTCAAGCAGCTATAAAGTTTCTTCAATGAAAGGGAAGAACAGATATTTTGTGGGTCTATCTGTTCCTTTGGAATGGCCATTAACCTGCATAAAGAGAAAGATTCCATGAGTGATACCACAATGATAGTACCAACACCAGTTGATCATGTCTATACTGATTACTTTTAGAGCACTTCTATATACCGTATTTTCTGGACTATAAGTCACACTTTTTTTCATAGTCTGGCCGGTCCTGCGACTTATAGACGGGTGCAACTTATATACAGGTGCCGATCATATAATTAGAATACCATGAAGAAGTTGATTTATTTCAGTAATTCCATTCAAAAAGTTAAACTTGTAAAATGTATACTTTCTTTTACTTTTGATGATTATACTAATGAAAACCCCAAATTCAGTATCTCAGAAAATTAGAATATTGTGAAATGCTTCAATATTGAAGACATCTGGTGCCACACTCTAATTAGCTAATTAACTCAAAACACCTGCAACACTTTACAGTTGTCCAAAAGATGACCATTGACACCTTGCACAAGGAGGGCAAGACACAAAAGGTCATTGCTAAATAGGCTGGCTGTTCACAGAGCTCTGTGTCCAAGCACATTAATAGAGAGGTGAAGGGAAGGAAAATATGTGGTAGAAAAAAGTGTACAAGCAATAGGGATAACCGCACCCTGGAGAGAATTGTGAAACAAAACCCATTTAAAAATGTGGGGGAGATTCACAAGAGTGGACTGCAGCTGGAGTCAGTGCTTCAAGAACCACCACGCACAGACGTATGCAAGACATGGGTTTCAGCTGTCGCATTCCTTGTGTCAAGCATCCGAAGCTAGGGTTGGGGGTAAACGATTATTTATTAAACGATTATTCGGGTGATTAGTTTATCGATTAGTTGACTAATCTAACGAATATTAATGTAACGATTATTTTACTGTTTCTCGATTAATAAAAACCTTAATGTATCTGAAATAAATACCAAAATATTTTTAATAATATACTTTATCAAACAGTTTTGCACAGCAAAAAATCTTCTGCTTTACACAAAATAAAATAAATAAAACATTTGTACTGTTATACAAAATGAAAGGCCAGCCTGTTTACTCTTTTACAGTACCAACATAACTTGTAGTGCAAAAAAAACACTGTGCAGTGCACAGTAGGCCTATAGACATTCCTGAGAGTGTTTAGCACAATATAAAATTCCTGTTTTCAGTTTTAGTTCCAACACTCATTCATGAGCACTGCGCACCAGCTTGTGTGCAGCCCTTGCCTGGACAGTGCTTAGTTCCTTTATGGCCTCCTTACACAACAACATGACAAGATATGGGAAAGATTCTTGAAAGTAGGGCTGCACGATTATGTGCATGAGAGTTCAAGGGTGCAGCACGCACATCTAAATAGTTGAGTACTGGGTGCTGGACAGGAAAGCACAAGCATGTAGAAGAACGTTGAGTCCGCACACCAGAATCTGCTCCTTAGCGTTTTTTTTATTCTGGTGTGCGGACTCAACGTTCTTCTACACTGCACGATTATGGCCAAAATGATAATCACGATTATTTATCACGATTATTAATTAATTTTAGTGACAAAAATATTTTTTCGATAAACATATTGGACTTACTATCTGGCTCAACCAAATTCTTCCCCTCACATTTACTCCTCTAAATTACTGCAAATATAGACTTGACTGCGACTTCCAAACTTCCAAACAAATTTTTTGTGCGTGCTACTTTGTTAATATTTGGGGAAACGTTAACGGCCCTCCGGGAATCCTCCCAACGCTCCCCATTAGCCACTTAAGCTCTGCTTCTTGTTCATGATTTTAATAGTTTAGTCCAGGGGTGTCCAAACTTTTTGACTCAAGGGTTTTGAAAATTGGCCGGCGGGCCACACACAAAAAATAATAATAATAATAATAACGTTTTGTATTATTTAAATGACAAAGTAATTTTGTTGTAGAAAATTAATTTCTTAAGAAATACTGTTAATTTGATGCTGTTTAATTCATTTATAAATGGTGCACTGTCACTTTAAGACTCTTTGCCAGCTCCACTCAAATATAGCCTATGGCTAGTGCTGTGCCTATGGCTGTGCCCTCTCACAGTTTATAAATGGTCAGTAGTGGGAACTACTGTTGCCATCGCGCTCTCTCCCTCTCGTGCACGCTCAAATGCGTTCCCAATTAAATGGAGTAGCATAACTTAGTTAGATCTGCTGCAATCGAGATACTATGTATCTATGTAACTATGTATCTCGATGTAACAAGCTGTTTTGACATTGACATTGTAAACGTTCTCTAAGAAGAGTGTAAAGCAGTTTGCAGTAGCCTAAAGTTAACCACAACGTCATCTATCGCTGGAAAAAAATAGCGAGCGGCCTATGATAAACTAGCCTAATAAATGCTCGGCGGGCCGGATAGTGCATGGCAGGCCGCAGTTTGGACACCCCTGGTTTAGTCATTCATTGATATGTAAAACACTGACATGTAGGCTACATTTTCATTATTGTTCACTCGTTTTGAGTAGGCTGTGTCTTGAAACGCATATGCATTGTAGGTTTCACATGTAGCTTATAAAATATCCCATCGTTAACTCTTATTATAGGCTATATCGGAGGAAGCAAACAAGGACTAAAATGAATGTGATAAAAAAGGCATGTGTGGTTTACGTCATGTGATGTGTTTCACGGTATGAGTTGAGAGCCCTGCTTTGCTTATGTTTTTGGTTAACTTCACTTGCCTGAAATCCGAAATATTTTTCAACAACGGATGATCCGTTTCGAGGGACAAGCTCTTGGCATTCTGCTGTGCCACACATTTGATTTTTGATCGTTGTTTTTTTGTATAGTTTAACTAGCCTACTAATAGTTAACATAAATGCTACTAGTCCACAGTGCATCCAAACTGAGCAGGTCATCAGGCTGAGCAGTGCAGGGAACAGCTGTCATTGGTAGGCTGCATGCAGGCACATGGTCAGACAGGTTTAAGGAGCGCTTGATTTGTTTTGTAGTGGAGCGTTCTATGGGTTGCCAGGTTGGTTCTAGAGTTCTCAACGGGTCGGGTCGGCCCGACAAACCCGACAGGACCCGCAGGTTCGGGCCGGGTTCGGGTCGAAAATATAAGCAAATGACTCGGGTTGGGTCGGACCTCGGGCTTAACCTTTTCTGCTCAGTGAAAAAATAACATTTATTAATCATCGCAGCTGTTCACCGTAAAGAAAGTCTGCTGCTGCGTGCAACGTGCATCATGGAGAGGGGCAGGGGCAGACGCTGCATGCATGCCTTTAGCCTGGAGAAGAAGATGGAGTTGGTGAAAAGTAGGCTAAATTTGCCGCAGGTGAATTCACCGTCGCTACTATAGACAAGTGCTATTTCAAGAAAAAGTCCTTGTATAAGGGTCTAGAGGCATTTCTTAGTAACATTTGGGAACAGGACTTTTTATCATAATTAACATGTGCTGAATCCAACTAGCCCTGTTCCCAAGCAGAATTTTGAGTTTTTGACCATCTAATTAGCATAAACAAAATGGCTGCCAAAATGGCGATTTTTGGCACTTTCTTCGGACGGGCATCATTATACCATGTAAATAAATTAATATTGTTCACATCTGTGCATCTCAGAAATCTCCCATGGGCAATAAATAAAAGGTAAAGGCTAAAAAAAAACTATTATTATGCTAATTAGCCTTAGTATCACCTTATTATACTCTTGACTATGTTTACGGTCCTCTTTGGCAAAGAGTGTGGCCTGACTTGGTAAACATCTTCTTCGTGGTGGGTGGACACATGTTTGGAGTTTAAAATCATTGGAGTTCCTTTGAACTAATCATGAACAACCGTAGAAATATCAGTAGAATATCGCTATGTTTAAGTGTAATAAAGTGTGTACATTTATAAAAATAAATAGAATACTATGGGTGGGATAGGGGCAAAATGTTCGCCTCCTTGTCCCTGTGAAGGTTGCCATCGAAATGGACACCTCAAAAGGCACAGGCAAGGAGGCACCGGGGGGGGGGGGGGGGCGGCGTTGATGGAGGGGTGTGAGGTACCAGTGATGCGCTGAGCAGTTTTCACCATCCTCTGCCGTCCTTTCCAGTCAGAGGCAGAGCAGTTGCCACCATACTGTGACACAGTTGGTGAGGATGCTCTCAATGGTGCAGCGGTAGAGGTTTAGAAGTTCACCAGGATCTGAGGAGAGAGGTTGTGTTCTTTAGTCTCTTCAGGAAGAAGAGATGCTGGTGAGCCTTCTTGATCAGGGTAGAGGTGTTGAGGGTCCAAGAGAGGTCCACAGAGATGTGGACACCCAGAAACATGAACTGGTGACATGCTTGCTTTTTGACTTCCTGAATTCCACAATGAGGTCTTTGGTCCTCTTGGTGTTGAGAGCCAGGTTGTTGTCGGTGCTCCGCGATGTTAGGTGCTGGACCTCCTCCCTGCAGGCTGTCTCATTATTGTTGCTGATGAGAGCAATCACCGTAGTGTTGTCTGCAAACTTGACAATGGTGTTAGAGCCATGTACATGTAACCTGCGTTGTGTTGAACCTGCGCGATTCAGCCCTGCACACGCCCGGACTCGAACCCGCGAACAGCAGCACCTTGGATCAGGAGGCGAGCGCGCTAACAATTGAGCCAATAGCCCAGGCTACTGGCTTGTATGCCAGCAGCACTCTTGAGGCGTCGGGGAGTGAGGTTTACCAACGTTCCACAAGCAAAGCTAAGCTAGCTGGCATCCGTTACATACAGGTATGCAGTTGTAGGTGAAGAGGGAGTAGAGGAGGGCTCAGCACACGCCAGTGTTCAGGGTGAGGGTTGAGTGGGTGAGGTTATCTAATCTAACAGACTGCAGTCTGTTGGTTAGGAAGTCCAGAATCTAGTTTCAGAGGGAGGTATTGATGTCCAGTTCACTGAGTTTGGTGATCAGTTTGGAGGGGATAATGGTGTTAAATGCTGAACTGAAGTCAATGAACAGCATTCTCACATAGGTGTTGCTATTGTCAAGGAGGGACAGGGCAGATGGCATCCTCTGTGCTCCTGTTCTGGCAAATTCTCTTGAAGCATTCTATACTGCAAACAAAATCTACCTCTGGGTACAAATAAAGTAACTTAAACTTGAACTTGCACTAGTTATAAAATTATTCATCTAGCTATTAATTCACAGGACATGCAATCATTTTACTAACACAAATGTTATGAAGAAATATGGGTAACACTTTATGGTAAAGGTACATGAATTATCATGAATTCATGCATGAATTAATTCATGATTTATGCATTACTTCATTCCTTTATAGCCTATGAATCATCAGGAATTGACATGAATTCATATACTCTCATTCATGATGACCTCATGTATGAACAACACATCAACTAAAGCATTAGGTGTGATGGGTATATCATTATGATTTATGATTTCTTAAGCATGATCATCATGATTACATGAATTTTAGGATAATTGCTCATGCATTCATCATGTCTGTGGCCCCTCAAATAAAGTAGTTAATAATGACATGTGTTTAGAGAACTCCAAAGTTATGTTCAAATCAGAATTTGAGCAGTGATGACCACATTTTTGGCAGAAAAATAAAGTCATGATCATGGTTAATACATCATAATTCATAATGATGTGCCCACCGTACCTAATAATTTAGTAATGTGTTCATGTATGAGGTCACAAATGACAAACTATGAACTCAGTAAATTCCTGATGATTAATAAGATATTAATGAATGAAGTAATACATAAATAATTAATGTACCCTTACCGTAAAGTGTTACCGAAATGGGTAAAGGCCTGTGTAACTTACTCCGAGACTACATACATTACCAACCCAATTCGCTTCAATTATGTAAATGTAATGTAAATCAGGTTTTATGGCCAAGTATACTTGGGTATACAAGAAATTTGGTCTCTGCATGTATCCCATCTGTGAATTAGTGAACACACAGGTCACACATTGAAGCATACATTAACCTGGAGTAGTGAGCTGCCTTGCTACAGTGATGCTCGGGCAGCAGTGAGGGGTTAGGTGCATTGCTCAAGGGCATTTCAGCCGTGGATGTGGGCATGGGAGACTAGTGCTCAACCTTTCCACCACCCACATTTTTCCTACTGGTCGGGGATCGAACCGGCAACCCTTTGGTTTCAAGCCCGAAGACCTAACCAGTAGGCTACAATTTTAAACTTTACATTTCATCACTACACATCTTTCTTGACCCTCAAAAAACATAAGTCTCATTTGTCAAATACCGTGTGCCTGCTCAGTTATAAAATTTTAACAATTATATTTTTCAAAAGTTTTTTCAGGTAATTAACATGGGCATAATACTAGATTTTTTTTCTTTTTTTCACAGCCTGTATCCTTGATCTATTGGCCAAGGAAGATGTCTGTGAACAATATGAATTAATTTACATGGTATAATGACATCCGCCCAATGAAAGTGCCCAAAATCGCCATTTTGGCAACCATTTTGTTTATGCTAATTTGATGGTCATAAACTCAAAATTCAGCTTGGGAACAGGGCTAGTTGGATTCAGCACACCTTAATTATGTTAAAAAGTCCTGTTCCCAACTTTTACTAAAAAATGCCTCTAGGAAGCACATATCTCAAAAATATCACCTGTCTACTACAGGAGTGGGGAAATCAGAGGTCTGGAAAGTGTTTGGAGTGGTGCTGGATTCTGATGAATTCTACAGGTTATTTGCAATGCTCAAAATGCAAGGTGCTGATGAAATATGTGACCCTGCAAGGCGAAACCAGTCGCTTTGGTAAAATTTACAAAAATAAGTTATTGTGCTCACATGCAGAGGCGCACCTTATCAATAGGCAAGGCAGGCAACTGCTTGGAGCCCCGAGCTGCTAGGAGGCCCCCCAGACCTGGTCTCAGCGCTTTTGCCGATGGGACAAGCGAGAATTTCGTCCATAGATCTTGAATGATTGGGTGATTTTGCGTGCTCTTGTCCTGTTGTACAGACAGTGCATCTGTGCATGTATGCTATGGACTTCTAAACAGAGGAGCTGTGTACAAAAGAGTTCAAAGAATCCGTATAGCCTACATATTTAGGCTACTGTGGTAAACGTCAATCGAGGGTGCAAAGTTATGACGGATCAACATCGGAGTTTGGCATTGACTCAATGAAGTTATGGTAGGCTAATGTTAATTGGCAGAAAGATTGAACATGGTTTGCTACATCTATATGACAATAAACTTGAGCTAGCTAGCAACAGTTACAACCAGTTAAGCAAGGAGATGTTAATGTTATATTTGTATTAGGGCTGTCAGCCGTAATGCATCAATTGCGATGCGATTTGGCTAAGGACCAAGTATAACGCGTTGATTTTTTTTTTATTGCGTGCCGCCAAAGATTTTTAATTTTACACCAACACTTGTTCTGTTATCAACAATTCTCTTTTTGGCTGGTAATATTTTGACCCTTTGATGCACCGTTTCTTGTCCTCAAACTGACACAGACACTTTCTAATCTGCCTTCCTTCTGTAGTCATGAACACTAACGCAGTTCTGAACTCTTTTTAAAAAAAACTCCCTGTCGGCTCAGTCGACATGGAATTAAAATATCACTGAAACACCTCAAATTTAGGCTACGACATGGGTCGGCAACAGGCAGCCAAAGCTGGCCCGCCTCTGAAATTATTTGCACAGCCAAATTATTCTGGCAGTCCAATTTGTTTAATCTTTTATTATACAATATCGATTTACATATAGCCTAGGCTATTCACCAATTAAACTGCGAGTAGGTGCTTAAACAAATATGAGCAAGAACACCAGAATGCACTTTATCCTGCTAACTGTGCATAGCCCTCGGCCAGCACTTCATATTGCGCTTTTGTGCTTCTGTTTGGAGCAGTTAGGCCACCTTGAAGGTGCCGCTGCGTTTGTTTTGTAGTGCGTTATGATAGTCTTTTCAAACAGCGACAGCGTTGTTGCATATCAGATACACAGGCTTTGCATTGTGAAACCGGGTAAGATGAATGCAACATTTTCTTTCCATTTCTCTTTATAGGCCCAGCTTTTCTCCCAGCTTAAACTCCTGTAGTTTGCTTCTCGCTTCTACTGTAAGCATTGTAACATTGTCAGGAGATGGGCCAACCAAGTAGCCTATTTAAGAATAAAAGTAAGATAGACTTTATCCAAAGAAGTAATTAGAATAAACCAGGCTCCGTGTTAAACTGTCCATCAATGCCATTATTGTAGCCTAGTGCCTCATGTTGTAGTGCCCACATTTACTATTCACAATATTGAAAGGGGAGATGAAAATATAAATGAATGACTAATTTTGGGTAGGACCCCAATAAAACTTTATATTTTGTAAAAAGGTTTTTAAAGTCATTTACTGTATTCATTTACTGTATTATTTTTTAGTTATTTATAAATTTTTCATTCTTTAGGCTACATTTATATTTTCAAAATAACAAGGTTTTTCATGTCAGATTATTTTTCAGCCTAACATATTGGTGATGAAACCTGGTTGGTAGGGCCCCCTAGGAATTTTTGCTTAGGGTCCCCACAGACTCTAGAATCGCCTCTGCTCACATGGACGGCAATAAACTAAGCTTTCCAACGATATGTATATCGAGGGTAGGCCTATTGCAAAAAGTATCGCTAAGATAACCGCATCCAAAGTTGCATGGTTCTTCCGTCACGATACGCCAGAAGAGGAGAAAATCACTGTTTTAAGTAAATTGTCACGCTAATGTGTTGAATCTTCACCTAAATAAAGTCAGGGTTTAACAGTCAAAACGTAGCCTATGTTTTACGTCGGGCCGCGGGCCGGGTTCGGGCAGATAATTCATGTTGATGTGTCGGGTTTCATCGGGTCCGGGCTTTAAAAGCCACGGGCCGGGTCGGGTCGGGTTGTAATTTTCAGGCCCGTTGAGAACTCTAGTTGGTTCTATGGGTAGAGCACGTATTTTTAATATCGCTCGATCACGCAAATTTGATCGTGGGTCAACGCAGCCGTCTACCGGGAAGTTTTAGAGCACTTCATGCTTCCTGCTGCTGACCAACTTTATGGAGACGCCGATTTAATTTTCCAACAGGACTTGGCACCTGCACACAGTGCCAAAGCTACCAGTACCTGGTTTAAGGACCATGGTATCCCTGTTCTTAATTGGCCAGCAAACTAGCCTGACCTTAACCCCATAGAAAATCAATGGGGTATTGTGAAGAGGAAGATGTGATACGCCGGACCCAACAATGCAGAAGAGCTGAAGGCCACTATCAGAGCAACCTGGGCTCTCATAACACCTGAGCAGTGCCACAGACTGATCGACTCCATGCCACGCCGCATTGCTGTAGTAATTCAGGCAAAAGGAGCCCCAACATGCTCATACTTTTCATGTTCATACTTTTCAGTTGGCCAACATTTCTAAAAAAACTTAAAACAGTAATATTCTAACTTTCTGAGATACTGAATTTGGGATTTTCATTAGTTGTCAGTTATAATCATCAAAATTAAAAGAAATAAACATTTGATTGATGATATTCTAATTATATGACCAGCACCTGTATATTAAAATGTTAATTCATATTAACCCTTAGAACCCTAAGCTGTTTTTAGGGCATTTTCACTACCTTTATTCATAAGGATTTATTCTGGTCATTGTGAGTGCCACACACACATATTATATATTGTTTTTTTCAGCAGAGTCTAGGCTATCCAGATCTGCCATCATGTCATGTATTTGTACTAGCATTGATTTTATTTAGATTTTTAAAGAATTAAAATATAAAAAGCGTATTATAAAAATTCTTATATTTCGACATTTATCTCACCACAGCAAGCTCATAGCTCTATATGCATTTCAAGTGTGTGTAGGGCAGACTGTCCTGAATCGGGCAATATAATTGCCATGTTGGAGGGATACTCTGGGGCTGAGCAATTTACAGAAATATGTGGTGTTTGATTTACTGAAAATAAATGCCATTTTTTATTTAGTGATGAAAAATCACCTTTCTGCGCTCCATATCTGTGACACGAACTGATCTGACCTGACTTGACCCGAGGTTGCTTGTTAGCCTGCGTGCCTATGCACTCATAATGATTCTCAACTTTTTACTGGATTGTCATGAACAAAGTAAAGGCAAAAAAGGTGTTTCTTTGTTCAACAAATTGGGATGCAATGTGAGCCTTGAATTGGATGCCATGCAGGAATTTGCTAGGATCTCAAAACCGGATTATGAACATGCTTTGCCGTAGAGAAACACACGATAGCGTTGGATTATAAACATGCTTTGCCACAAAAACAGACAAAAACGTGGGGTAAGTCCAGCTATATGAAGTTATTATTTTGTTATCACATCGTCTGTTTTATAACCCAGAAGGATGTACTTGGTATCAAATGATAGCTCTGTGTCTCCTCTTTCATCTGACATGCGTGGTATCTATCCGGTCAGTGAGTAATTCAAATGAGAGTAATGGGTGTGCAGCGTTGGTTTATATACATGACGTTATTATTTTGCAGTCACTTCGTCCGTTTTTATAAGCCAGAAGGATCAATATACATGGTACCAATGGATAGCCCTGTGTCTCCTCTTTCAACTGATATGCTTGCCATATCTATGCGATCACGGGTTCGCGAGTAATTCAAACGAGAATAATGGGTGCGCAGGTGAACGCACAGACTGTAAATATGATGCAATTTGATTTAATTTCATGATTTTCTTTTCATACTTGATCGTACAGACAAATGCGTGGTCACGTTGGAAAGCCCCACTTCTTCTCTGTCATGCTATAAAGGTTTAATCTCGCTGCGATGAACAGCCGCGGAGCAATGTAACAGAGAAGAAAGGGTGTGTTTTTTGACGCACTTTGCGTCAATCGGGTTCTAAGGGTTAACTGACATGAACCCTACATGAAACATTACCGTCTACAGCCGCAAAAGAGCTCTCTAGGCTTGTGGAATGAGATTGTTGGCTTGCGGTCAGACATGTTTTCGGTGGGTTTGGGGGTGGAAACATTCGTGCATACCTAAATCCTCAAATTATGGCCGGGATTCTATTTAAAACCGGGCCTCAGATTAGGACAAATAAAGGCCGGTAATAATTGCCTACATTGTTTCGATTTAACTCAGTTAAACACAGTTACAACCAGTTAAGCAAGGAGATGTTAATGTTATATTTGTATTAGGGCTGTCAGCCGTAATGCATCAATTGCGATGCGATTTGGCTAAGGACCAAGTATAACGCGTTGATTTTTTTTTATTGCGTGCCGCCAAAGATTTTTAATTTTACACAGACACTTGTCCTGTTATCAACAATTCTCTTTTTGGCTGGTAATATTTTGACCCTTTGATGCACCGTTTCTTGTCCTCAAACTGACACAGACACTTTCTAATCTGCCTTCCTTCTGTAGTCATGAACACTAACGCAGTTCTGAACTCTTTTTAAAAAAACTCCCTGTCGGCTCAGTCCACATGGAATTAAAATATCACTGAAACACCTCAAATTTAGGCTACGACATGGGTCGGCAACAGGCAGCCAAAGCTGGCCCGCCTCTGAAATTATTTGCACAGCCAAATTATTCTGGCAGTCCAATTTGTTTAATCTTTTATTATACAATATCGATTTACATATAGCCTAGGCTATTCACCAATTAAACTGCGAGTAGCTGCTTGAACAAATATGAGCAAGAACACCAGAACGCACTTTATCCTGCTAGCTGTGCATAGCCCTCGGCCAGCACTTCATATTGCGCTTTTGTGCTTCTGTTTGGAGCAGTTAGGCCACCTTGAAGGTGCCGCTGCGTTTGTTTTGTAGTGCGTTATGATAGTCTTTTCAAACAGCGACAGCGTTGTTGCATATCAGATACACAGGCTTTGCATTGTGAAACCGGGTAAGATGAATGCAACATTTTCTTTCCATTTCTCTTTATAGGCCCAGCTTTTCTCCCAGCTTAAACTCCTGTAGTTTGCTTCTGGCTTCTACTGTAAGCATTGTAACATTGTCAGGAGATGGGCCAACCAAGTAGCCTATTTAAGAATAAAAGTAAGATAGACTTTATCCAAAGAAGTAATTAGAATAAACCAGGCTCCGTGTTAAACTGTCCATCAATGCCATTATTGTAGCCTAGTGCCTCATGTTGTAGTGCCCACATTTACTATTCACAATATTGAAAGGGGAGATGAAAATATAAATGAATGACTAATTTTGGGTAGGACCCCAATAAAACTTTATATTTTGTAAAAAGGTTTTTAAAGTCATTTACTGTATTATTTTTTAGTTGTTTATTAATTTTTCATTCTTTAGGCTACATTTATATTTTCAAAATAACAAGGTTTTTCATGTCAGATTATTTTTCAGCCTAACATATTGGTGATGAAACCTGGTTGGTAGGGCCCCCTAGGAATTTTTGCTTAGGGCCCCCACAGACTCTAAAAACGCCTCTGCCTACACCATGGGTGTCCAATCTGTCGCTCTCAATCTACCAGTCGCTTGTGGCCCCCTTCTGAACTTGCCAGAGGCTGAAGCAGTAGCCTACATTTAAACACAATTGTTGCTGCGAGGCATTCCAGCCTACGAATTTTATAAAAAAGTAAATCATGCATAATTAAAAAAACAAAAACCTCAATTTAATCTATCATAGAACTATTTGGCTATAAGCAATAACATTTCCATTACAGCACAGCGCATGTTCCATGAATGAATGAAAGCGGATGCCTTGTCTCGCAATAAGCAGGTGGAAATCCCGACACTCTTTCAATGATATGAAACTTAATAGTGAACCATCAAATACCCCCCAGATTGCAGTGGCAATCAGTCCCAACAATTAGCAATATAATCAAACAGTCCAAATGGCGTTTTACAAACGGAAGTTCAGGAGGAGCGTGACGGAATTTGCCACGCCTCCTTCAATCAGTCAGGTTATTTATTTGCAGTCTACCTGCCGAAGTTACAGCATTGGTGTTACTCCGCTCGCAACCCACCACCTCCCCTTACGCCTCCCGCCTTCCATGTTTAAAGGATAAGGGGGTGTATGGCGGAATCCTGCCCGACTCCTGTCTGCGCAGTCGACTCCGGCACGATTCCACGAAGCCCTTCAGGACCATGGCCAGAGACCTCGCCAAACATGCTTTTCTATCATGCTTTTATGTATTATGTTTTTATGTCTTTATGCAAATTCAGGAATGTGAACTAGTGAAACGTAAATTAAATCCCAAACCAAACCGAACATCTTCTGCTTTTGATGCCGCTCCCAAACGAAACGCATGTCTCACAATAAAACACATCACGTAAGAAATAAAGACCTGCCTCGAATACAAGCCTGCCCCAAATAAAGGTACTGCCCAGCAAACACGCAACAGGGAACGTTCCCTAAAGGTTCCCTGAAGGTCAACAAAATAAACCTTTAAATGACGTTCTGGGAACATTCTCAGAAAACATTTGAAAACAAAACTCTTTGTGAATGATGATGACTTTCTCTTCTGCATTGTCCTAACCATTAAAACGAGGCATATGACGAGGCTTTGCAGCAATGTTTACAGAGACACACTGTAAGGTTGGCTGCAAAGACTATGCAGTTACGATTGATTGACACACGCGCACACACATTATCGAAATCATCGCTTTAGGCTGTAGTCTTTCTACATGAGTTTATTAATGATCAGGCTATTCACCTTATTCAGCCCCGCCCATTTTTTAAAATTCCACATTGTCTTTAAACTTCCGGTCGGCTAGCTACGCCTAGCGCCTAGTTAGCTTCATTGGGATAACACAGCAGAAGAGGATAGAGAGGCTAACTTGGGAGGAAAACGACAAATGCCATCAGGAGGTCACTGTACTTCGCTACCTAAGGCTATTCACCCCTACAGAGTGGGTAGACGATATGCGGCAGTGGCCGCTGTATCGTATGGAGAAACTCGCAAATCCTTATCTGTTTGGTAACTATGGTAACTAGTTTAGAAAGTCATTACAGAACAGCCGCTCCAAAGTCAGTGTTTTCCTAACTTCAGATAGGAAAGGGGTATAACAGAAATGTCTTAAGTCACCTAAATAAACGTTCCTAACTTTAGGATGACCCATAACATATGATGCCAGTCATCTCGATAGAGCTCTGCTATCTCAATGTATCGCAATGGATGCTACTGCTCAAACGGAAGTTCGGAGACAATGTGGGCAAAGCTAGCACCCTCCATGTATGCGCGTGGAATAAGGTGAATAATAAGGACACACTTTAATAGTGATTGGTGTAAACCAGGACATTTTAGCGTCTCCACAGGCTTTTGTTGGGACTCGGGACACGCAACTCAAAATCGGGACTGTCCCGGTTAAACATTCTCTAAAAATAAGGGTAGTCCTTAGTAACCATTTAAACGTGCACCTTTTTTTCTCTCCTCACTCGGGGGTAGCCTGCCGAGCATTTACTCTGCTGCCGGCTTGTGCGTCGACATTGCATTACTTGATTGCATTGAATTCTCCACATTTTCGCTAAATTTTCATGTCATTTTTGTTCAGTGAATCTTTTGTAAATTGCTTCACAATTATTGTTGGGCCCTCGTTGGCTGCCTTCGTTATCGCCATTCACTCTGTGCCTTCACATGCCCAAAATGCTTGATTGCATTCTCCACATTTCTAGCTAGATTTTCATGTACCACACCATCTTTTTTGTTCAGTGAATCATTTGTAAATTGGCTGTCTTCTTATAGCCCAGCTCACCTCATTTCACTCCATCTTCAACATTCCTGGTAGAATTCTCAATCTTTTTGGCCTCTATGTGTCCAGTTACATAGTCTCTGTTCTTGGTTTTGGATTTTGTAAAATAAATGTCTAAATAAATGCTTATAGTCCGGTGCGACTTATATATGTTTTTTTTGACTGATGCGACTTATATTCCGGAGCGACCTAAGGGTAGTCCTTAGTAACCTATAGCATCATTGAAAGTTTGCACGTTCTTTTAACACGCATCTTTTTTTCTCTCTCGCTCTCTCGGGGGTAGCCGGCCAAGCTTTTGCTCTGCTGCCGGCTTGTGCGTCGACATTGCGCAAAATATTTGATTGCATTGCATTCTCCACATTTTTAGGTACATTTTCATGTACCACATCATCATTTTTGTTCAGTGAATCTTTTGGAAATTGCTTTACAATTACCATCGGCTGTCTTCGTTATCGCCTGGCTCGCCTCAGCTTGCATTCCCGGTAGAATTCGCAATCTTTTTGGCCTCTATGTGTCCAGTTACATAGTTTTTGTCTTGGTTCTTGGTCTTGGATTTTGTGAAATAAATTTCTGAATGCAACTTATAGTCCTACATAGTATGGCTTTTTTTTCTTCATGACGCATTTTTTGACTGATGTGACTTACACTCCGGATCGACTTATAGTCCGGAAAATACGGTGTACATTATGTTTACATACTTCAAAAATATATAGCAGGTCATGTGCGCAGAGACTGCAATGCTTTACTCAGACATGTTAAAGTCAAGGCCCGCGGGCCTTAATCTACGGCTCCCGAGATGATATTTGATTAGTATTAGAACCGGCCCGCAGGCCACAGCCGCCGGCTGCTGTTTTGCGCATCAATACTCCATTCCCCACAATGCAACGGTAGCCCACGAACTCACTGCGGCGCCGTAAGTGGGCCTCGGCTTCATTATTCATCAGTATTCAGTCAGGGCAGATGTCAACTTTCAGCTACCCCCCTCCCCAGTGTTGTGCCTGAACGCGTTCATTGAATGAAAGTCACTCGTTCCTATGTATTTTGAGCGAACGTGAACTGAACGTACTGTATTAGGCTACTATGGCCTGATGAACATTACTGTGAACTCGTTCATTCTGGTGTCTGTGAACGGCACACTTCGTTGAATAGGGTGCCAGATTTCTACAGAGCCTTCCACGCAAAAACCCGGCTAAAACACACCGTAAAAAGGCCTTAATATGGCAGCATGCAGGTCACCATTTGTCAAACTATGGGCCGCGGTCCACAACGTGGACAATGCTGGTCTGCAGAGTGAAATTATTCCCGGGCCATCGTCTGATAATTTGCTGCGCAATTGGTCAAGGAGCCACGGACAGAAAAAGAAAACAAACATTTCTGCAATTAGTAGGAAATACTTGTTAATTTGGTGTCATCAAACATAGAGGCATATAATTAAGTCGTGGTATGAGCGTTTATTCAATGCATGCGTGTGCACGTTGGTAGCAAAGCTAAGCTTCAACCTATTGGAAGGCTAATTATGAAACGACATTTAATAGAACGAAGTGGATTTATGCTAGCCTCAGGGTTTCACTCGCAGATCAGTCTGGATACTTTCCGTTAAAGAGAATTTGGAGCAGTTCACCAAACGAACGTCCAATCAGCGTTGGCTTTGAGGCGGGTTGAGGTGTTACGCAACGAACAACATGACGGCATCCACAGAGATGAGCATAGCTATCGCGCAAGTTTTATTCAAATTAGAAAGTATTCCTGGGTAAGCTGTGAAGCTATGAGTCTCAGCCATGCAGCTGGGAGGAATGAACGTAACAGACATCGTCCACGGCTGATTCCAGTTCATAATTGATGTTCATCAATTCATCAACAGTTCATCTTGAATTTCCCCTGGGGATCAATAAAGTATCTATCTAATGGAGGAATATACTTTCTTCAGAAGTGTAGGGCCTACCGTGAAAACTTGATGGGAATTGTCGTTGATTAGGTTCATGTCACATACAAATGGAAAGTTAAAACATCTTAACGTTAGTCACGTTCCCTAACTTAATTGTATGTTAAACGAAGGCATTAGAAGAACACTTTGTTCATCTAATTGGTTGATTTGGCCCATCGATAACCAACAAAGGTGGTGATAGACAGATGGTTTATCCAATCAGCTATCCAGTATTTCCGCCCCTTCCCAAAAGTTCTTCAATGAAAAGTTCCCAGATGGATATGCGGAGCAAATCCACCTGGCGGAGTCAGGTTAGATTTATGCAACTTCCATAAAAAAAAAAACAGAGCAGACTATATGAAACACTGTTTGGCATTAAGTATTAAAGTCAGCCAAAAAGCTATTAATTAGTCTTAGTTAAAGATAGTTAAAGATCTCCAGATCAGTGATTTACGCATGATCTGATCCGCCATTTACCATTCACAAAAGCTGGTATTGTGTCTCCTGAATCCTTACATTCAGGCATTCAAATTAAATGTAATTAAATAGCATATAAATATTCTATCAGTGTATGATGCTTGCATGAGGGAAACATCCCAAAACAATGGCACCCATATAACTGCTGTTGTTTTGAGAAGTATTTCTCATGCAAGCATCATGCAACAATGCAAAAACAATGAAACTATTGTAGGCCTAATTATATTTTACATTAGTAAAGCAGTACTCTGATGTGCATGTTTTTTTACAAACTTTTGTGAACAATCTTAGCACTTTAAACATTGACTGTTTTGAAGTGCATGTATAGCAATATAGTATAAAAATAATAATAATTGTGATATCATTATGATAATTTAATGGGGGGTGGGAGGAGGGGGTGGGTTCATGTAGGTGGGCCCTATGACCCCAAAGTATGCCTTGACTGGGCCTCAGGTCAAAGAAGTTTGAGAAAGGCTGATGTAGACGACAAAGCAGCAAGGAGGCATCATATGATCATTTAAACAAGTTTTATGAAAAGGTCGGTGAGGATGAGAAAAATCGTACATTTGTGCAAACTTTGCCCGCACTTCAGTCACAGTCATTATTCATTTAATCATTAAATAAAATACAGTACACGTCTTGGTTCAATAGGTTACGTGCAGTCATTTTAATATGTTTTAATAAACATTGAACCAGTCCGGCCCTCGGCTTGTAGCAAATTTGTTTTTTTGGCCCTCTAATGTATTTGACTTTGACATCCCTGCTTTACATAGTCAAAATAAAAATACATATAGAAAATATTTCTAATATTTTATATATTCATATATTTAAAAATATATAAATGAGCATAATTAATAATACGATTACTCAACTCAAATTCAGCAGTTTAATAGCAATACATTGGTGATGAGGTGGACAGAATAATCAGACAACATTGATCATAACTGTGAGAGACTTACTTCACATCTTGCAGTGTAGGACTTTTCTGCATGAGTCTGATGGCACCGTTGACCCAGCTTTCCGTGAGGCATTTCACCCTCAGGGTGATATCCTTTACTACACGTAAGTCACTCACAGAAGATAGCAGAGCACCCACTCTGTTATCTAAATCTTCTGTTGCAATTTCTAGAGAGTGAACTTTGCTGAGGAAGTCTGTGACCTGTAGAGGTTCAGGTCTTTCAGAGAGGGTGAGCAAGATCTCTGATGTGAAGTACCCAGTCACCTGTAAACTGTAAATAAACCGGTCAGTAAAACTGCAGCAATTTGTAATGGCAATGTCTAACAGCCTTAAAAAATGACCCTTACCAACATCTGCTGTTTTTTAATTTGTCGAAAGACGAGCATATCCGTTCACCCCCTTCTTTATGTGTATCAAGTCTTCCAAACAAAAGACACATTAATTTGAAATATTTTAACAGTTGGGCTATTGTTATATGATAATCAACACAACACAACTACAAATGTATTGATGTTACCTAAAATGCACAAAGAAATCCCTTAAAGAAATTTTAGGTTTCTGGCGACAGTTGCCGCAAATTTGCAAGTTTTGGCAATGTTGCAGCAAATTTGCAGCAATGCCATATGCAAATTAGGTTTGTCTCCAGAAGTTCACTGGAAGTTTGCCATTATTGGCTAAGTGTGGTGACAAATCACTGGCGAACACATTTGCCACTAGTGGCAAACTTCTCATTGTTGCCTGAACTTTGCTGGAAGTTTGCTTCTAGCCAACATTGGCAAACTTTTGGCAATTGGCAAATTTGTTTCCCACAAATCACCCACAGGTTTACTGCAAATCTGCCGCAAACATTCAATTTTTGTAAGGGATGATTTATGAATATTCTTAAAAATGGAACAAAACTCTTCAAATGTGTCTGTAAGCAGAAATGTGGCCAAATATGTCAGTAAGGTGCAGTTGTCAGCTAAAGCATCAGCTAAAAGTAGAATTATGACTTTAGACTAAAGATTTTTAGCTTCTTATTTATTCATGTTTAAAACTTAACTTTTATTCTATAACTTATTTTTATACTAGTATGTGATAGCACAGTTGGAGTGGAGTCAGGAGTTCATTTCACTGCTTGTTGTAAGTCTATGACTATGCATGTGAAAAATGAAGAAACTTGAAACTTGGTTGCCAAATTGATACCTAAATCCACACAAGCCCTAAAAATGTGAGTGTGTTGTTGTAGCTAGCTTGGCCTATGTGACACAATGCGATCATACCTGAGGTTTGTGAGTTTAGGGCAGTTCTTGAAGAGGTGGGAGAACATCTCTTTAGCCTTCTTTTGGTTCAGGTCATTCACAACAATATCTGCTTTCTTCAGATCACATAATGTACAGAGGTGCTGTTGTAAATGTGTACTGACATTCTCCTGGCTGTGGAAAATATTTTGGAGAATGTGAGATTATTTCTTAATTTGCCAGCAAAATTTGATCTAGGGGGCGATTCTTGTTAGTGAGACTGCAGTATCTTGTTTTGGGAGCAGTGCAGGTTTAACCTGCATTGTGTAAAAAGGTACACCAATGCACTCAGCTTGAATCTGCACCCGAGACAGATGAGCGTGCTAGCAAGGGGGCCGAAACACTACAAACGTCACTTTGTGTCTGTTTCTAGCACATCTCTTAAGCTCATAAATTTCAGCCCCATTTTGAGTGTTTTGCCCGACATTGCACATCATCTACTTAGGAGGGCACTGCTCCCACATACTTTGGCCAATCATCAAATGGCTGGCCTCTATAAAAAGGTTACAGTAGAATCCTCAGAAATAGTAAGTGTGACTGTGTGATGTACTGGCAACGAGATACAGAGGCTTGAATGTTGTTTTTTCTATGAGCCGGTAACATACTTCATAATTCTGGAACTGCCCAAATTTGGTCCCTCTAGGTCACTTGAAGTGGCCTTGAAACACAATTGAGGCCTGAAGCCAGGTCTTGTGAAGCTGTAACTCAAAGTAGATGACTATAGAGTTAAATATGGATTTTTCACAAATTTATTTGCGTAATAATGCGTTTAGCTCAGTATCATTTTTAGAAAACAGCCACAGTAGCAGATTCATGTGCAAAAGTAATCCCTTTTCTTGATTCTATGACAGTCACTGCCATGCAAATGTAGATAAAACTATAATCTCCAGAATGTTACCTTTCATTTGACACCAAAATTATGGTTCTACTCAAACAGGTTCTTGTGTAGTAAGACTTTTATTGTCAGTAGGCATTAGTGCATTTCCCATTCAAATGTAGCTACGAAACCATTTTCCTCATTGCATGACGTTTGAGGGGTGTTCTGTGGGACTCTTACAGTGAAATCGCATATCACTAGGCTTGTTTGACTTCATGCAGATCTGCTCAGATCTGACTTGATATGATGCATGCTGGGTTGAACACAACGCATACTGGGATGGACGCAATGCTTACTGGTTAGAAATCCTGTCCAACTTCTGTCAGCCGGGGAGGGACTTACCACCATGTCACCATGTCACATGACCTTAAAATATCACGGGGGTTTTATGGCGGCCTTACATTGTACGATTTTGGTCTGTTTTCACAGTCGGCGACTAAATTTCCAAAGTCGGACAGAAATCATGGGAGTTGTACTGGAATCGCGGTGCACTCCCTTCAACTAGATTGTTAAGTGTAAGGTGCCAATCTTAGCGGTTTTAAGTCAGTCGGAGTCAGTCTTTTTCTAGTTTTGCCGTTACGACAATATCAAACAAGTCTTTTGAGTCGTGGCTCATGCAAATAGTGACGTGAACAATATGAAAACCAATAGTGACCTCTCTCCAACACCAAACAGGAAGGGGCAAAGTAGGCGACAGCTGTAGCCTATATGATTATTGTTATTCTTATAATATTTCGTCCCCTTAGAATTATAGGGTTCTATCTACGTTCTGAGTAGTTCTGAGATATTGAGCTTCAAAGTTTTAGAATTCCATAGAGTTATACTGCTAAGTGGAACAAACCTCTTCAAATATAATGTCCAAAAATGCATACAACTACAAGAAACACCTCACCTCATCTTCTTAAGGTGTCACAGAATAAGAATATGTCAATAACTCAATTTTGACAAAAATGTCAGATAGAACCTTATAATTCTAAGGGGACGATTTGTCATTTCTTATACATATTTAGTCGGCCTTTCCACGTGACAGAACAACCCTATATCGGTTAGGGATGTCACGCATGAAACAATGCTGCAGAAACACGAAAATACGACTTTGAGTTTAGTAGGCTATCATTTCAGTTCCTGGGTAATAATTTAAAGGAATCTAGTTGCAGTCTTGTAAATAGTGACCCTGCAAGATCCCTAGTCATTGCAAAATCATAGTCTGTGACTTAAAACTCTACTACTTGTCTTTAGATGTGAGAGGGTCTGAGACTGTAGTCTCAACGTGAAAGGGCCATTTGGGAGGAATCTCCTCATGACGATTTTGACGGGTGTTTCATCTTCCTTATGTTGGAATATGCGAAAATTAACCGAAATCGAAGGGATACCTTCTCATATGTGATTTATGCAACAATGGTAGGCTAGCCTACTGAAAACGTTTGGATATTCTGTTATTTTCTGCTGTTGGTTAAATAGATAGACACACATATAGGGAAAACACTTGATATTGAATTTATGTGCTACAATGCAGGCCTGTTAACTGTATGACAACAGTGGTTTATTTAAACTACATCATAAGAATTTATTTCGTCAGTCATCATGCTCATTTTAACTCATAAAGTTATGCTGTATTTATTGCAAACAAAGTTCCGCGATATCTCCCGCGAGTCACGTCAGGCAGACTGTAGCCTGTCTGTCCGGGATGAGCTGCCCTCTGTTGTAGCTCCTCCCGGCTAGCCTCTGAAGATCACGTTGACGTAGAAAGCCAGACAAAGTCAGACGCAGTTGATCTCGAACAAGCCTACTGTGAAGCGTGGATTCTAAGCTAGCAGGATATCTGGGTCTCGTCTTCGAAGCTTGCTGTAGGCTCGAGTTATTGTCAATCAAAGCTGGGGTGCCTGATTGACAGCTTGTTTGGAGCGGGGCATTTTATAGTAGTTTAATCAAATGTATAGTGTTATTAATCAAATAGAATAATGCACAAAACACGTTTTGTCATAGAATATATGTTATCTGGTGGCATTTTGGGCAAGACCATTTATTTGCATCATCACTGAATGGACTTACAGTGAATGCTATGGGGGCAGGTAGCACATCACTATTTTATACCACTGACATTGGTCAAAATATAATTACACTTCTGTGGTAGTGTGATGAGGGTTTCTACAGACAAACCAAAGTATTGTAAACTTTGAGAGGTTATAACAAGACCTGTATCTGTAGGATTCCCTACTTCCTGGTCCCATAGCGTCAAATCAGCGGGCACATTCGATCTTGCAGCTTAACCTAAGGCATGTTTGTATTGAAAGATTCAGCCACATCTGTGCAGTGCTGCAAGATCAAATGCGACCCCTGAGGAAGCCAGGGAATTTTCTTGAGTTTACTTGATTAAAATGAGCATGTTTACTTTTTTCCACCTCAACATTAAAGGACACTCATTTTAGCAAGTAATCTAAACAAACGACAAACATAATCTCATCAAAAGACAAAAACTGAGTTATCCTTACTAAACTGAGTTATCCTTACTGTTATGTTTTACAGTGCACTGTTAAATTCTGATTTATCTATCTATCTTTTATTAATTAACTTTAGCCTGACTGCCCACTTTGTGCGTCTGACTTCGCTCTGGCCACAGTGCGCATGCACTAGTGTTGGCAAAATACGCTTTCTAATTCACACCCATGAAAACGCTGCTCTGTCACTTTGAATGAAAGGAATGTTTGTGTTGGATAATTCAATGCAATATGCAGATTACCATAAAATGTTTGAGTGGGGATGTTCTGTCACATTGCACTCTTGATGACTCATGAAATGCCTCGTCCAATCAGAAATGAATAAATAGTTTGACTGGATCTGTTAGATTTAAACTCATTCAAAAATATCTAAAGATAACTTTGTCGAGGCATATATTCTAAAACGTAAGAGTGGTGTCAAGACCACTTTTTCAATTGCTTGATCTTCAGAATTGAAAGAAATTCTTCTCAGATTATGGGTTGGACTAGTGAAATTTAATAGTGATATTACATTTTTACATTTTCTCTGCAAATACTATCTTGACTCGGTCATGACATAGTTGATCTAATCCACATCTCATCATAACTGACTCATTTCCTTTTGAGGTAAAAACTGTTATTATTTTAAAGAACGGCTAAGAATAACTGACTGGCTGGCAAGCAGCATATCTTGGCTAAAGAGTGCTGATAAAAAGGTGAACGGATGATAAATAAGGATGAACATAAAAACACAAAATATGCTGTTAAAGTTGCAGTTGTATTTGCTGATCTCAGCTGATTGTGCAGACAACCTGCTCTGACCACTCCTGATGGCTCAAGACCTACGCTTACTACACTCGATCATGAGGTCAGAATACACGCATGAGTTAATAAATAACTTGAACTGAACATGTGATGCTGTACCTGCTTAGGCACTCAATGATGTTTAGCCAAACAAGGCTACAATCAGAGTCGGTTGATGTAGCTAAAGGATCTTTGGTAGAATCTTCAGACGGGGTCATGGTGAGATTCATCAGGGAAACCGCTGGAACGCTTCCAGACGGCTGAGGTGTACATTCAACACGCACTCTGAAATACACCCAAAGACATGCTGTAAGGCTTGCAGCCATGGGCTAAAAAAACAGCAGCATGACATCCATAAAAAAGCGAGATTGAGTAAAAAAAAATATATATATATATATTATATTTATATATATATATAACCCTAGAAACAGTATGGATTGAATGCATAACAACACAACCAAAATGATCATACTTCTATGAAGCAAGCTTAGATACTGTAGATAAATGACAAAGCTTACCCAAAGCTGTCCTTGTCTTTATTCACCGATATGGAGGAAACACTGGATTGACCATCAGTGTTCTTCTCTTCTGCCACCTCAATACTTAGACAACAAGCACAGAAACAGAAACACCTCAGCAACAAGCACATCGCTCCTCCTCAGCCATCAGATGTAGAATCTCAGTAGACTGAAATGGAATTTAACAGTCTGAGACTGAATTGCGAGAACTGAATGTGGAAGTGCCGAGAGTGGGATTTTCAGTGAGGATCATTTACGTATCAAAGCAAATTAATTCAATTTCAAAATTTTACATTCAGTTTCAAGGGTTCACTTCCAAACTTATGAATTCAATTTCCAAATATTCTATTCAAATTCAGTTTTTCAATACAAGTTCTCAAATTCAGCAATTCAAATGCAAATAGAAGATATTCAGATTAATTTTGAAACAACACAAGTTTTACTCCATAGGGGTCTCTTACCTTACAAAGGAATTGTTCTTGCTCTTTAGAAATGTGTCTATTAACTTGGCTGCAGTTTTAGGGCTGAGGTTCTTCACAGCAGACATTATTATTCTAACTTGGGGCTCACTGGTCTCAGGAGGACAGTCAACAGATCTTGGACGGTAATTTTGGAGCATAAGAACACACCATATACATTTATTACATTACATTACATTCACAGACATACATCTATTATGACTGTCACAGCGCAGCATTCACCGTAAGTGGTAACCCTTCCTTTTACAGTCCCTCAATTACATGCTGTGAGGCTTGTATAAATACATGGTAAACACATGCACACAGATGCCCAATTTTGTTGCAGTTTTGAGCTAAACAGTGACAACACACACATACACACATACAGTTTCAACAAGCACTGGTAGACCCATGTAAGACTTGTAGAGAGTTGCAGGAGTAGGGATGGAGAGGAATTGAGAAGTATTATTTATTTTCTGTGGAGACCATGCAGCAAGACCAGTTGCTGTTTTTCACTCTAATTGATGGGATCAGTAATACTGGGTTTTGGGATTCACCTGTGCTCTCTCAGAATCTTCCCACCACACAGAGATGATATCAAATGACCAACATCAGCATCTGCCAAGTCTTCAACATCCAACCTGAAATCGACAGAGTCAATAAAACACCTTGCACCCAACAACATTCAGACACACAAAAACGATGTAAACCATTGATTCATATATTCACAAGAAGGTATTTATGCACTATTCATACACTTCAGACTCATCACTACACAGACTCTCACAAACATTCTTGCAAATGAATCAATGAATCCTTCCTCAAGTCTTTTAGACATTTTCATTTGCTAACACGGTCATCTCATTTGAATGGTGGGGGACGTTAAATGTAATGAGTAGGCTATACGTCGAGTTACATACTGTAAGAGTTGCATACGCGACCGATTACACACATTTAATTCACCTCAACAGTGTTTGAATCCTGTTTGTATTCACTGGAAATTATTGTGCAAACCTGCTGTTATTATCACAGATTTCATTAGCCATATTAGCAACATAGAGTTAGTGTTACCGTTAACTTCACAATCTAACCGCTGTGGTAGCTTGGACCTGTAGCTGAAATATTCCCAAAACACAAATACAACAAAATAACTACCAACAACTGGCTGACAGCTGCTGATGTTGTTATGCAGTTACAAAATACAATATATGAACTCCTATGTTGCTTTTGTACTTCATTGTCTCTACAGCTGTTTGTGTGATCATTCAAATTTCAAGCCGTATTTCTCAGGCCCCTCAGTTGTGATACTGTTTATGTACTGGCCCCCATTACAAAGTAATTGAATAGCCCTGGGGCTCGTTTCTAGAAAGCGTTGTTTGCTAACTTGCGTCGCAACCTTGGTAGTTCGCTCCATCGTTCTTGGATTTGGTGTTTCTAGAAAGGGTAGTTCGAACTCTCAATCGCAAACAAGGACGCAAAGTTTGGTCGTTTGAACTACTGCCCCAGGGCAGTCGCACTTGTATCGTTCCTTGGTAGTTCCAGTTGGTGTCCTGGGGGTCGTTTCTAGAAAGCATCGTTTGCTAACTTGCGCCGCAACCTTGGTAGTTTGCTCCATCGTTCTTGGATTTGGTGTTTCTAGAAAGGGTAGTTCGAACTCTCAATCGCAAACAAGGACGCAAAGTTTGGTCGTTTGAACTACTGCCCCAGGGCAGTCGCACTTGTATCGTTCCTTGGTAGTTCCAGTTGGTGTCCTGGAGGTCGTTTCTAGAAAGCATCGTTTGCTAACTTGCGTTGCAACCTTGGTAGTTCGCTCCATCGTTCTTGGATTTGGTGTTTCTAGAAAGGGTAGTTCGAACTCTCAATCGCAAACAAGGACGCAAAGTTTGCAGGTGAACTAGTGTGACACGTAGATTAAATTGTTTTTGACTGATGTCTTGTACCTATGGTCTCTCGATGTAGAGTAACTATATACATAAATATGTATGGTCAAAACCTATTGTTGTGTCTCGTAGGCCTACTCTTAATCAGAGATGAAAAGAAGAGACAGGATGCGAACTCTAGCCGAGCGCGTAGTGCACTGACGCGCTGCCGTTAAGCCACGAGCCAGTTGATAACATTTGCGATACCCAGATATTCGTCCAGGCTATATATTTTTTCAACATAGATATTTAATACAAATAATGGCACATATTGGTCGGCTTCAGTAAAATATTTTATATACTTGCAATTAATAGGTTTAGGTTTTTGCAGATGATAATGACAATGCCAGCATTAATCACTCGGTTTAAATGAGAAAAATGTCGACATAAAGGCCGTGACAGAAAATTTCTAGGGGGTGGGGTATTACACGTTGCCACTGTTTCCACCAATGAAATGTATCGCTGCATCATCAACAACGTTGTTGGAACTATGGTGTTCGAACGTCAGAGGTAGCGAATTGTGACACAGGTACGATGCTTTCTGGAAACAGGTGTAACAATGTCATTGTTTGGTTGTAAGTTGTGTCAAACCACGGTGGTTGAGCAACATCGTTGCTAACTTTTCTAGAAACGACCCCCTGGTCTACAGTCTTTGTGCCTGGCCCTGGTCTGCACGTTTTGTTGCTCTCAGATTTAGGGAAAAATGTAGTCAGTGCAAAATAGTCTTGTAGATATTTTGTTTAAAGGTGCCATGTGTAGGGTTGGGCACCGAAACACAGTTCTAATATGGCACCGGTGCCGACGCAAACGGTAGTAACTGCATCGAATAATAATGTGGATTTCGGTGCCTCATTTCAGTGCTTAAATCTCGTTTTTTTTTTTTTATATACGAGGCATCACTGCATGTCATGCGCCATCTCTAACATCTTTCTCTGATAGCAGCGCATCCAGATACAGTTAGCTAACATAAACACTGGATGTATAAACTAGAGGGGTGCAATACATACAGTAGGCGAGTGGACAGTGTTTGACAGCTTGCGTGAGCTCATGTAGCTTATATCACGAGCTCCTGTCAAAATCTAGCAGTGGGCCTTACATACAAGCAAAAGGCTATGAAACAACATCAACAGTATACGTTACACAATATCCTCGCTAATGCGCTAACTGGCATTTATTTGCAGTGTTGGGCAAGTTACTTCAAAATCGTAATGTACTATGCATTACTTATTACTGTCATTTCAAAGTAATTTGTTACATTATAATATTACTGTCTCTGAATTGTAAGGCATTACACTACTATTGCATTACTTTTAAGTTACTTTCACCAAAATATCTAGAAATATGGATTTGCCATTCTAAATGCAGTTTATTATGCTCAATGCAGCTTGCTCTTCCAATGGAGGGAGATGTGGTATAGCATAATGACTGAGCTAGGCTTAAGGCAACAGTAGAATGCAATAGGCACAGTGCTCATAATGCAATACAAGGAACAATCATAGTCAGACTTTTGTTAAAAACCGACAAAAGGTCAAAGTCTGGTAAATTGTGATAGAAATACTGTAACTTTAAAGGAGAAGTTCGGTGTGAAATTGACCTTAGCTGTACTGAAAGATGTTGCCGAGTACTCACATGTGTCCAATAGGCACCTTCGCTCACCCCCTAGCATTCCAAATTACGCCGTTTTTAGCCGAGTAGCTGTGGGGGCATAGCGTAGCCTATGCAACTAAATCGCTATTTTTACACCATTAAAAAGGTTCCAAGTAACTCCACACTGCATTGGTAGACTTCTGAGGGTTTTGGAACCCTTTTAATTGTGTAAAAATAGTGATTTAGCTGCATAGGCTACGCTATGCCCCCCACAGCTACTTGGCTAAAAACGGCGTAATTCGGAATGCTAGGGGGTGAGCGAAGGTGCCTATTGGACACATGTAAGTACTCGGCAACATCTTTCAGTACAGCTAAGGTCAATTTCACACCGAACTTCTCCTTTAAGGCCTAGGCCTACTCATTAAAATCAATAGAGAGCCTACTATATTGTAAATCAAAGCTTAAAGGAACCGAATGTAAGATTGTGGCCAAAACGGGTACTACAATCACTTTCAAATTACTGTAGAGCGGTGTATCCCCTTCCCCTCCCCTCTGACTGGCAGAGTTGGCAACCGGATGACGAAACACTACTGACTTTGTGATTAGTAGATAGGTGGAGGGTGGCGCATTAGGCCAAAACACAACATGACAACATCAACATCAGTTGAGGGCTGCAACTTCACTTTTTAAATGACAATATCCTGGCCAGACTACTGTTGTCAGTGATATAAGTATTTGAAATGAACAAGATTTCTTAATGTCTAGTGACATATCAGGGCAATTTTATGATTAATTGAAATACATTTTTTACATACGGTTCCTTTAATAAAGACATGTCAAGATGGTGGCCTGCTGGCCATTTCGGTGCCCTAAGTGAGTGGCTTTGAGTGAGTGACATTTAAATGACATTAAACTCAAACACCTAAAGTAAATAAAAGGCCTATTATTTACAGACCATTACTGTGTATTTTTAAACATTCATTTCTGAAGAAATGCTGTTTTACTTATAAATGGTGCACTGTCACTTTAAGAGCATTGATCTTTACATTGTCATAATGCCCTTTTGCCAGCTCTTGTTTACAAGCCTTATTTGTTTGAGTTACATTGATAGCACAATATTATGCACAATGTTAAGTTGTTTTAAGCAACCTTCATTGCTTTGGAAATGGAAGTATGCAATGACATGTTGCTTCACATTTCGTTTTGCGAATACAAGTGAATTATGAGCCTGGTATCCACCTAGCTATCTGAATGGAATGCGTTTCAGTCGACTCAGCATATCATGTGCTTCATGTAGCCTAAATGCTTGGAAAACGAATGATTGAAGACCCACCAATTCTAGTACTACGTGGTGATTGAGAGAACCCAAAAGGTATCAAACTTGCATGTAACATCGTGTTAGTGCATTTTGACATTGTAAACGTTATTGATGAAGAGTGAAAGCTGCAGTAAAGCTACTATTCATTGGTTACATTTGGGTGCCCCCTCTGTCCTTTGGTGCCCAACGCAAAGTGCGTGATGCGCGTGGTGGGAGCGGTGGCACTGCCAGGCTACACAATCCTTTTCTGCATTTCTATCCCTTTTCTCTTCAATTCAAGTTCACAGCACAAAGCTGACATGCACAACAGCATAGTTTGTGTTTTATCAAGAATCAAAAAGATTAGCGTGGCACTATTTAGATGTTTCATTAATTTACTTGTGCTATTTCGCGAGCTGAGAGATCTTTCGGTTTCGCACACAAAGTGCACTAAGGGACTGTACGATATTTACCGGGGGGGGGAGGGCCTAAGATAATTTTTTAAGCCTTAGGGGAAGGCCCAGGAGAAATGTTTTGGCCTGGGGGGAGGGCCGAGGAAAATTCTTTTTTCCTGATCCATGATATTTTTTTCCCCTGATCAATGATCCGTTTTCGATATTTTAAAAGGTTTGTAGGCCAAAACATGATTCACGTCTCTTTGACAGAGTGGGCGAGTCCAAAAAGTCGCAACCCTACCTGAATCTCCCACAACTCCCCTCGTAAGCTTGCAGGTCACCCGCGGTTATGGGTCATAAAGCAAATTATTTTAATGATATTCGGGTCATTTGCGGGCGGGTCAGTTAAAATGAATTAAATATATATTTTCTACAAATAGGCCTACCTAAAATATCACGAGAAGGCTAGCATCAATACAGTAAAGCATCAATACAGTAAGTCAACAGTAAAGAAGCTGAAGACGCGAGTTCAGGAAAAGCGATATAGGCTATGGGAAATATTGGGAAAAGTTCTTAAAGAAGATGACAGTAGTACAAGTTATGGTCTATGTAGGCCTACTTCTTGCGAAGCCATTTAAAAGTATGACAGCCGAAAGGGCAGCCTGCAGGAATAAATCTTATGGCACAGACTACACAGCCATATATTCGCGCATGCATAAAAGTTACCTTAGTTCGTTGTGTTTGTGACTTTAAACAGTGGATGTGCTTTAGTAAAGCTTTGTGCTTCATTCAGCATTTTAAACCAGTTCTTACACTAACGTTTTGACCAGCAATGTATCTCTCTTGCCTAGGCTACCTTGCCTCCCCATTTCTATTTTCGAAAGAAGTAGGCTATGTCCATGGCCAAATCTTATCCTAGTGTTCTAATCCTTGGTGGTTGCGTGCGTGCTTGCGCTCTTATTCTCATTCTCTCTCCTGCGCAAACATTGTGCTGCATGCCCGCGTGTAATTCTACTGCATAAAGTTTCGCAAATAAATTAGTTTGTTTTACAGAAATTGACTAGGCCTACTGCATGCAGGCTATAACCAAAAAGACACATTTTGTAAATAAGCGGGTCGGATCGCGGGTCGGGTATAATTTTGTCCTAATTAGGCCTAATATTCGCGGTCTGAACGGTCGGGTTGATTAAAATATCGGGCGACCGCGGGCCGCTTGTGACCAAACCCGCGCAACACTGGTTTGTAGCCCCGTGTGTGTGTATGTGTGCTTATGACATTTGCTGGCCGTTTTAACCTTGTAAACGTCATTTTCCGACCAGTTTTATTTGATTCACGTAGGGGGGAGGGCCTAGGAGAATTGTTTTGAGCCGGGGGGAGGCCCCTGGAAAAAAAAATTTGACCAGGGGGGAGGGCCAGGCAGAACATTTTTAACCCGATCGTCTGGCTACCGGCTCTCCCCCCCCGCTAAATATCGTACAGTCCCTAACTATTATGTTCTTCATAGCCTTGTCTCTGACAAGCTGAAAATAATGAGCGTAGGCTTATGTCCATCCCGCAAATAGAGTCCGCCTGCGAGTCTGCTGCAGCCACAGTCATATTCAACCAGTATCAGGAGATAACGTTCTACTATTTTGCGCGGATTTTTTCTCCTCTGTTGTTCTCGCGTGGTGTTTGTGAATATGTATCAAAACAAAACAAGCGCTTAATTTTGGGTTAAACTGCATGTAACGCGCGTTACTGAAGTTTGTACTGAGTAAATATTACCCAATTTTTTTTGTAATGCCTTACATTACCGCGTTACTGCAAACAGCAATATATTACAGTAATTACATTACTTTTGTAACGCATTACTCCCAACACTGTTTATTTGAAATGTTATCAGCAAGTTGTAAGATGAAAACTTTATTTCACATTTCACGGTGTGTTCTAAACAACATAATGGCATGATATTAATCTTTCATGTGCATGAGGCCCATAGCATCACAATGAATATGAAGATCATGTTAAAAGTTAGCTGGCAAAAACATAAATATGTAGGTTACATATCTGATGTCACTGAGCTGTCAAAGAGGCTACGGAACCATCTCTGTACGTTATCGCTAATTAAACTCAGCTGACTGGTGTTAGCGCATAGCCATAGTTGCTGCTAAAATGCCTACTAGCGCTGGGAATCTAAACACTTCAACACCGACATGTAGCCTAACATGTTCAAAACTATTGCGTGTTATGGGGGAAGACATGAAATTCCTTGAAGCATTTGGGAACACACTGAATTAACTGGAAAATAGAGTCCCTGTTAGAATAGCTTGCTTGCAAATGCCGTTGTCCATGACCTGGCAGTTTTATGGCAAGCGGTTTTAACATACCTTATGGCAAAACGCCTACACTGGGTAAACTTGAAAGCAGAGCTTACTTGTGTGTGCATCCATGGCAAGCTGTTTTAACATTTAAATGTATTATGCGTAGGAGCAATGAAATATTGATAGTAAATTGAATATAACAGTTCAATTTCATGTTCAAATTTGTCTTATCAATAAAAAAAAGCTATTCGTGTTTTAGACCATTTAATTGTAAAAACAAAGTACCGGTTCAGGCACCGTTTCAGCACCGGCACCATTTTAAAAGTATCGATTTAGCACTGGTATCGGATAAAACCCAAACGATACCCAACCCTAGCCATGTGTAATGTCCCCCAAAAAATCAATTCATACTCCACATTCCATTAAAGATGGGGGCAGTATACCTCCAGAAAGTGAGTTGGTCTACCCTAGAGTAACAACCGAGACACGTGTATTGCAGTTTGGCTGGCGGTTATGTTGCCCGCATATCGCCTCCCATGGCCGAAACTGGTATTACAGTATGACACCGGGCTGTGGCTAGTAATTTAGCATGCTAATTCAGGTTGATATCTCTGCAGCACTATACCTTGTTGCCATTTTTTTAATGACAGCATCACCTCTTATTTCTTCTCATTCTTTTGATGCGTGTAGCTCATTTTTTTTTATATTTTTACCTCAATTTTTACACATGGCACCTTTAATTGAAATGAGGAGACATTAAGGTTGAAAAGCCTGCTATTACATATTTTTATTTGATACTCATTCATATTTATTTTTAAGCTTATTGTAACAACAAGAGCAGAGGGAACCGGTGTTTCAAGTCATTGCTTTTTGCATTTTTGCTAAAAACTGGTTCTATTTTAATATTTTAACACCGGTTCTATTTTAATATATTAATTATATATTTTGTAGTAGAAATATCGGTATTGGTACTCGGTATTGGCAAGTAGGCTACACAAATGTTAACACTAGTACTTAGTTTGAAAAAGAAAATGGTACCCAGTGTTTCCTCTAGGACAGCCATCACCAAATGGCGGACCGCGGTCCGAGTCCGGACCATGACGTGATCCTATCCGGACCCAGACCATAATAGCCTAATTTAGATTTTCACGTACGATTTCAAAGCTGCGCTAAATGTTTCGTTGGTTAGGATAACAGCATTTACTTCAGGAGTAGGGCTGGGACAACGCGTCGACGTAATCGATGACAATTTGAAGCACCTTTACTAGAAAAATCGATGACAATTTGAAGCACCTCTACTAGAAAAAGCATATATTTTGAGCAAGCATAGGGTAGGCTAGGCCCATTCAACAGTGAACTGAGACCACAGAATATTTTACGATGTAAGAAGGCAATATGATTGATCCACCACAATCCAGTTAAGCCTACATGCATTCACTGCCCAACAACGTGATATTCCTGGGTTTCCAGGATTTCGGGTCAACCTAAAAAAACAAAAAACAAAAAATTAAACTTGCTGATTAATGGGTTCAAGGAACCAGCTGTGGAATATCCATCCTTGTCTCAGCTCAAATTTAATTTTAAGTTCACGTTAAGATCTTAAAAATAGCCAAGGCTACTCAGTTTTTCTTTCCAATTAGGCTACTCTTATCTTGCCTTATTTCTCCTCATTTCGAATGTTGCCTTTTAGGCTACTTATTTTATTTCACATTAAACATTAGGCCTAGGCCTACAATCTTCTATTTCTTGAATTTCCCCTTGGGGATCAATAAAGTATCTATCTATCTACAACTAGGCTCCATCCATCCATCCTAATATTATACATACATCCTAAACACGCACGTTAAACATTATGATGCTCCGGACCTTTGCTTGAGGAAATTTTCCGTAACTGGACCTCGCTGAAGATTAATTGAATACCCCTGCTCTAGGATTTTTTTAAGCAGTGGGGGCTTGTGGGGGCCTGTCCGAACTCCCCGCCCCCACCGTCCCCCCCGTCCCACGGAACTGACAACTGACACTTCGCTGCAACACAAACAATTATATGTATTCACCTCTATTCACACACAATGAGGCATTATTTTCAGTTGTGATTGAGCTGTATATTTGGAGAATCTACAACAGGTCTGCACAATGAATTTTGAAAAGGCAACTGCGACTAGTGTACTGTACGTCTGCCCCATTTCTGATACCATGGGGGAAGAAAATTAAACCGTGGGGGGCCGCCACTACCAAATCAACATAGAGGAAACACTGGGTACTGGTACTTCCCTATTTCAAACTGCACCTGGATTGTTTTGCATTTTGACTTTCAGTCAAACAAAAGACTATTTTATGGGGCGGTGGTAGTGTAGTGGTTAAGGACCTGGGCTAGCGTGCAGTAGCCTGAAAGTTGTCGGTTCAATTCCCGGCTTCCACCGTTGTGCCCTTGAGCAAGGCACTTAATCCCAACTTGCTCCGGGGACAATGTGATCCCTTGTAATATAGCTGACATGTAAGTCACTTTGGTCAAGAAGTGTCTGCTAAATGTAATGTAATGTAATGTAATTTTTCCAGGCATATATTTCATCACTGAAGATTTCTTAAAAATAGTGTTAGTATAGTGTAGTGTAATAGTGTTCTCGTCAAAATAGTGTTACACTGGTGTAATAGTGTTCTCGTCAACCCAATATCTTATCGTCTCGTGGGCTCAGTGTAAGATATAAATATATTTATCTAAAATAGACCTCAATCTATCACATTATTTTTATATCCCTAAATGGAGAAAAAGAAACATATCAGAAAAATAACACTGTGTCATACCATGTGTTATACTACTCTTATGATACTATTTCTGTGGTCCTACCTAGGAATACATGCATCATTTTGACAAAGTTATATCTGCTCTAACTCACCACAGTTTCTGCAGGTTACCCAGAGCAGGAGTCAGCAGATTCAGCTCCTCAGCCCTGAGGCGGCATTTCCTGAGGTCTAGACATGTGATGTTGGGACAGCACTGCAGGCAGTACTGCAGCACCAAACAGTCCACCTCATTTAGGAATGTGGAACTCAGCTCAATGGTATCCATACCCTGCATGGCTTCCTTTGTCACTTCCTCATTGTGTAGCTCATAGAGACACCGTAGCAGGAATAATCTTACATACCGTGGGTGTTTCTCCTTCATCTCTTCACAAACCCATTCCTTCAATGAAGTGTGGACAGAGGTCATGCGTTCTTGATCAACTACATGCCTGCTTAGTTTGGGGTTTGATAAGCCATACAGAAACCTTATCACAGCAAACTGGTGGGTGTTTCTGTTTAGATCAATTTCTGTCAGGAGGGTCTCAACACTTCCCAAGCCATCTGGAATGATGTAACCCAGAGCCATGAAGAACTCCTGAAATACCCGATATGTGAATCTGCACTGCATCTGTGGGGGCTCACTGCAGAGAAAGGGATTTCTTTTCAGATCCGACAGATCCTTAGATGATCTCCGGTTCTTTTTCATTAGTTCCCCTCCTTCTGCCAGTACAGCAAGGTCCCTCAAAAACGTTGCGTCTAGTGCATCCTTATTATAGTGTTGCTTAACCAGACTGATCATGAGTTCCAGAAATATGGAGGTAACTGTTTCCAGTTCAGTAATGTCTGGTGTATCATCTTTAGGCTTGAGAAATGTGCATACCAAAGAACACATCCCAGGAATGCAACAGGAAGCAGAGAGAGTTTGGTGTGCTTGAACAATGCTGTGTAGATCACAATGGTTTTTCTTGGTGCTCTTGAAGAACTTTTCAAAATATTGCTTCACATCATCTTTAGAAAAGTCCATGATCTGTGTGGACTTTATTGGTTCTCGTTGGATCAGTTGTCTAAGTTTATCTAAAGCAAATGGCCTTGTGGTGACCAGCAGGGAGGATTCTGGCAGGATTCGTCCACTCAAGAGGGCGAGAAGCTGGTCTTCAACTGAGGCTGGACTGAATGGACTGCAAAGAGTGGGGTGGGTTCCATTTTCTGATAACATGAGTTCATCAAAGCCATCTATAATAAAGAGCACCTTGTGTGGTGATTGCATAAGAGTCGTCTTAACAATGAGTCTGAATCTCTTATGACTGCACACAAGCTCCACCAGTGTTTTCTTCACTGATGAATTTCTCATCTGTTGGTTCAGGTCCTCACTCTTCAGGAGAAGCACAAGATCAAACTGGTTTAAGTAATGAGCTCCTGAGGCCCAGTCATGCACAATCCTCTGTGCAGTGAAGGACTTTCCGTAGCCACTGCGACCCTGCAGAATGACCACTTTGGGAACTGGCTCAGGATCATTGGGACTGTCATAAGGGTTGAAGATGTGTTCCAAGGAGATGTTCTTGTAGATCTGTCCTACATCCTTTTCACATGTCTTCATGATCTGAGGCTCAATGTAACAGTCAGGCCTGAGTCCATGTGCAAGAAGAGTTGCATCATAGTCCTGCAACACCTGCTTCTTAAAGTAGCCGAGCATGCCTACAACATATAACCAGGGAATATGAACACTTATGAATGTTGCCAATTCATTATGTCAAAGTGATTCACAATATCTTTTTGGTACAAAGTCACATGGAACTTCAGAAAAGGAAATATTTTTGCATTCCTACATCATGTTCAATCGTAGCATAGTAAAAAGTAATACATTGCATACAAAGTGTAGCTTATTATAGCTCATTATATATAAAAAAATATCTGCATGCTGGAACTTTAGTAAATAATCCATAAAAATGACCTGTATGCTTCTGAAACATCCGCTTCAGGTAATACACATTGGGGATGACCAGAATGGACAGGGCAAAAAAAAGGAACCAGCGATGTCGAAGGCGGGCAAACAAACTCCCTGCAAATGGAAAACAAATATCCTACAACTCATAAACCACCCTTTTCATGGGACCCTGTTCCCTCAAACACACACCATCAGAATTGTCAGTAGTGCCCTAGTACAAAATAATGCACCATTTCCATTTCTAACTATCAGACTACTATAGTCCAGTGTAAACACAGTAACATGTTGCATTATATAAATACATATAAATACCAATGGCTGAGTGATAATATGCTATGATAAAACACCTCCTACGATTAATACGTAACAACAAGTATGGTTAGTCTTCAGAGGATCACATACAATAAGTCATCTACACCTAATGTTGAATAAGCCTATTTAGCATCGGAAGCTTCACAAACAGCATGGCCAGGTAAATATTCTTCTGTTCTGTTGAATAAGATGGTAAGATGATTTGTTTCCAAGATTTTGTCATAAATTGGCTGATACTCACGTTCTACTTTAATCAGCTTCTCTTTGCTGTGGTGCAGGTATGAGACTCTGCATGTGTAGTTGTACCCATGCTTCTCCTGTACAGTGACACTTGTTTGGACATGGAGTACTGCTCCAGCTACGACACAATCCTCTGAGTCTCTTGCATGCTGAAGGATGTTTCCATAACCGTTCATCCACTCAATTGAAGGTTTAGTTGTCCAGTTTGTAGACTTGCACACCAGAGTGACACTGCCATCATTGTGGCTCACCGTATATATCTCTGGTTCATTTCCAAACTCTGCCCAGACACCAAATTGGTTAAACCCCCATCAGTGACATAGACTGGTGAACAACAGACTCACTGTAAAAAGTAATAGCTTTCCTTACTTAAAATGTTCTAGTGAGTAGAATTCAGTTTTTGTCTTTTGTTGACATTACTTGCATAACATGAGTGTTACTTAATTTGGAGGTAGAGTAAAGTAAACAATCAAGTAAACTACACTTAAATTGCTGAGGTTTGTGCTACATTGTAAAATTAGTTTGTTAACCTTACTTACCTGTTAGTTAACCTTTAAAAAAGCATGCAAACCGATTGCATTTTCCAATTCCTATTCCAGATTAGTCTGTATTTTCAAGTTGTGCTACTGAGAATTCCTATTTCAATTAACTTGGTCATTACAAGTAAAGTATACTGTATGTTTATTAAACACAACACATGTATTGAAGTTGTGCTAACTAGTATCACAGTTCAACTAACTAATATGACATTTGCTTAACAGCGAAGTACCCAACAACGCTATCGAGCTAGCTGGACGCTGCATTCTCCGTGCTGACAGAATAGCTGACTCCAGTAAGACCAGAGGTGGGGGTTTGTGCATTTATGTTAACAAAATGTGGTGCACGGACACCACCATCACGGAGCATCACTGCTCAGCTAACCTAGAGTATCTCATGGTTAAGTGTAATAATTAATTTTATTTGTATAGCGCTTTTCAAAGACCCAAAGTCACTTACAGAATTGGGAAACAGAGAAGGACAACAGTACCACATACATACACACACACACACACGCACAGACACACACACACACACACACACACACACACACAAGAGGAGCAATGAATTGATGAATAAAAAGTAAATCATAATGGTACAAGCAGCAAAGACAAGAGCAGTAGTGGAATGAGGAATGAATAATAATAATACAGACATCCAGGACAAGACATGAGCAATAACAGTGACAGGTTATGGTTGTGGGTAGGGGAGGTCGTAGGCTTGTGAGAAGAGGCATGTTTTTAAACGGGATTTGAATGTGGAAAGTGAGGGGGAGTCACAGACAGGTTGGGGGAGTGAGTTCCAGAGTCGGGGTGCTGCTGAGGAGAAGGCTCTGTCGCCGAAGGTTGTGAGTAGGGTTGGGCGATATGGCTGAAAACTTTATCACGATATAAGTATTTCATATCAGTCGATATCGATAATTATTGATTTTTAAAAAAAAATCTATTTCAGATAAGGACCAGAAGGAAAAAAAAGTTCAATTTAAACACTTTTATTTTAAACTTAACCTTCCTCTGATTTTAATCACCTCAGTTATCAATCAAAGCAAACAGGGAAAAGAAATAGCAACACAATCATGAAAAACACTCAAATAAATAAATGTGCACATAAGTCTGAATGAAAAGCAGCACTGGTTGAAGCCTGGAAATATTGTAGCCTAAACAAAGTAGCTTAATTTGCTAGTTTATCATAGTCTAGCCTACTGGTTAGACTGTTCAGTTTCCCCACACGTGTTTAAGTTTCAAATGAATAATTTATCTCTTTGGGACAGGCCCGTTTGAGTCTTGGAAAATACTTTTCCATTTGCATCGGGATTGAGATGATTAGAATTTAGCAGTCAATTTGAATGCAACAGTTTTGAACAAATTCGTGCAGTGTGCTAATGATGCTAACCGGAGTTAATAGCAATTATTAGTCGTCTTGCACGATTGTGAATGTTTGGATTACATGTGCATGCTGCGGAGGGATGCTCCTGTTGAGAGGGAAAGAGAGAGCGTGCACAGGGCAATGATTCATTGAGAGTCTGTGTTGAGGTAGGCCTACTTCTATCGCCTACTATGGTAGAGTTGCACATACTAGCTACAATGCAAGATATTAGCCTATTTATTTATGGACAACGTAAGGCGTTGTGTAAGTTGTGTAAGGCGTTGTGTTGCGTAAGGCGTAAGGTGTGTGTTGCTTTTAATTATCGAACGTTCTATCGAACATATTTTTTATTGATATCGATTACATGTCTATTGTGATACATATCGCTATCGTTTTATCGCCCAGCCCTAGTTGTGAGTCTTGATGGTTTGGTGATCAGAGTGAGAGTGGAGGAGGATCGGAGGGCTCGCGAGGGTCGATTGGGGGTGAGGAGATCGGACAGGTAGGATGGGGCCAGGAGTATTTTGAAGGTGATGCGTTGTTTGATGGGGAGCCAGTGGAGAGCGAAGAGGACAGGAGTGATGTGTTCACGGGACCGGGTGTGGGTGGGTGTCCTGAAAACACAACGCTTCTGCTGCTCTTACATAACTTGCACCACTATGCCACTTTCTTTCTTACTTAGGTCAAACAGAACTACCTCAGCCTTTTATTGGCCTGACTTTGCACTAGTATTTTATTTTATTGACTGTCTATGCACAATTTCAACCAAATTTTGCTGCTCTTATTTTTTCATTATATGTGCCCTCTTATTTACTTATTTACTTACTTTTGTTTACTTGAATGTTATGTTTGTCTGTGGACTTAAATTGGTAAAATATGTCTTGTCTTCACCGTGGGATAGTGAGAAACGTAATTTCGATCTCTTTGTATGTCTGGAACATGTGAAGGAATTGACAATAAAGCTGACTTTGACTTTGACTTTGAGGAGGCGAGCAGCAGAGTAGACCTTTCTATCTGCCCAGAGAGTTTACATCAACTGTAGTAACAGCAGCCTATATACCACCGGATGCTAATGCTAAGCTTGCCATGAAAGAACTGCATTCTGCTATCAGTAAACAACAAACTCTGCATCCCGAGGCAGCCTTCATTGTCACGGGTGACTTCAACCACTCGAATTTAAAAACTGTACTGCCCAAATTTCATCAAAATGTATCATGCCCCACAAGAGGAAATAATATTTTAGACCATGTCTACACAAACATAGCTGATACCTACAAAGCCGCTCCCCTCCCCCACCTAGGACACTCAGACCACCTCTCATTGCTTCAACTCCAACATGAACAGTGTCACCACCCTCAAACGGATTACGACTTTCCCTAATCACAAGCCATGGATGAACAGTGAGGTCAGACTTCTGCTAAAGGCATGAGACATCGCATTCAGATCTGGTGATGCTCAAGCCTATAGCTCATCCAGGGCTAATCTGAAAAGTGGCATCAAAAAGGCCAAGCACAACCACAAGCTAAAGATTGAGGATCATTTGAAGAACAACTCTGACCCCCAATGCATGTGGCAAGGCAACTTTGCTCAAGGGCACTTCAGCCGTTCCTACTGGTCGGGGTTCGAACCGGCAACCCTCCGGTTACAAGTCCGAAGCGCTAACCAGTAGGCCACGGCTGACTTCTATGGCCGCTTTGATAGGGACAAGGAGGTGGCCATCAAGGCTGTGGTCTCTGCAGATCACCAGCCCCTCACACTCTCCACCACTGATGTGTGTGCGGCACTGAGCAAGACTAATGCACGAAAGGCTGCTGGTCCTTCTGGTATCCCCTGGTATCCCCGGACCCGAACCAGCAGGTTCAGAGGAAGCTTCTTTCCTGCGCGGCTGTCACCCTACTAAACTGCATCCCGGTGACATCCAACGAACTAAGCCCCCATGTCTCTGAAATGCTGGTGTTAGTGACTGACATTAAATTGCACTCTCCTCTCTGGTCAAGGTAATATCAAAACTTCAGCAATTCAAGTATAGTTTACTAGATTTAAATGTTCATGTTTGCTTTTCCACCTCAAAATTAAATTGCACTCATTTTAGGCAAGTAATCTCAAAAGGCAAAATCAACATAATCAACAAAAGACAAAAACTGAGTTATACTAACTAAACATTTTAAGTAAGAGTAGCTATTAGATTTTACAGTGTATCAACCAAAATCACAAAAGACTCTGGAGCTGAAATACTGTAACAAGACGTTCACAACCAGGTCAAGGAGCATCTTTGCCTTATTTGAACTGTCAAAACCTAGAGTAAAAGCTGAATGAGTGAGTGAGTTTCTCTTACCATGAATTTGGACTTCAAAAGAAGCCTCATCAGTACCCTCAACAGTTTTGATATAACACTTGTATGTGTTTGTGTCTGAGACTCTGACTGATCTGAGCTTTAGTGAGATGTTGCCCCTCTGCAGCTCTTCTCTGAACAGACTGGTCCTGCCACGGTATGCTTGAAGCTGCTTTTCAGTTATGTCCATGTGTCTTCTGTACTGATGCACCATTTTAACTCCATGAATAATCCACTGCACCTCCATGTCCACTGCACTCACATTGTTCTTGAGGTAACAGGGCAGAATCAGGTCATCACCAACTACACCAAGGACAGGGTTGAATGGAGCTACAACCTCTGGAACCACTGCAGAGAGAAATAACAAAATGGCCTCACTACATTTCACTTGAGCTGTGTAGAGCTGAGAGCACACACACACACACTCACTCATGCACACACTTAGCTTTACTGACATGACAAATAATTACATGCACTACTAAGCCATAGAAAAATAAATATGTTTAAGGATAGAAAAATATACAAAGTGTTCTCTCTCCCTCTGACATGAACAAACACACTCAGTATTACCTGTCTTGGTCACTTTGGTGCAGCACAGAAGCAGAAACATCACACAGAGATGCTTCATCTTGGAGATAGAAAACCCACTACAGACAGACATGAGGACATGATTAATCACACATGTGCACGCACACACACACACACACACACACACATACTGCACACTGCAACCAAATAGTAACATTCTCTAAATGGTTGCCCATAGGTTATCATAAAATGAATGTTAGAAAAACATTAGGAGAACGTTTTGCTAACCAAAACAAATAACCAAAAAAAACGTAGTATTTCCTGGCAAACCATAGGACAACATTCACAACGTTCAAGCAACGTTCCCATTACCAAGTAAAAATTGTTAGCTGGGGACACGGGAGGGGAGGCGCCAATAAGCGCGCAATAAAAAACAGCCGAAAAAAAAAACATGGAAAAAACGGAAACGTGTTTGCTTCGGTCTAACCATGTCCCTAACGCCTACAGTCTCTGCACCATGCAAATCTCCGGCAAAAATGGATATTACAATTAAATCCAAATAGGCTACTTTTGGTAGAAAACCGCCCTAAACTGTGCGACCCACACGAATAATGGTGCATTCAGAGCACCTCGGAATGACAAGGACCGCCCCCATGGCTACTTTGTTTTTCCGACAGCAAGTGTTCAAGTGCTTTGCCATCGAATGTGTGACAAACACGGATGCCACAACAAAGGTTAAAACATATACTCACTAATCCTAAACAAACAACTGTATTTGCTTAAAATATAGTGTAAGATGCTCATGAAAGAAAGATATGCAGCTTTTCAAGTGATAAAAAGGGCAAATTCCCAAGTTCACATTAAAACTGTTTGACATAAAAGGCCACATGGACTACAAACGAACTACAACGTGACGACAAAAGTGATGACGAGCACCTAACTGGGCAACTCTGTTAGCAAAATCTAGCCCCAGTTTCCGACCTCTGACTCACACATTAAGTGACGTGAATGACGCGGAATGATGATGTTTTCACTCGGAGAAAGGTTTTTACGAAGCCCATGAACGCTAGGCATATGGCAAGCGATTTTAACATTTTCCCGCTAGACTGGATATGTTTTGCAGATATCTGTAATTCAGTTTTGCCTAGTCAAAACGAACATTTTAGATATCCGCAATTGAATTCTTCCTATCCATAATTGTCATTTCAGATATCCACAAAGACATTCTTCCTAGGACAAATGACGCCACATTTGCCATTCATTTCTATGGGGTTTATCATTACGGATATCTACAATTCAGTTGCAGATATCCACTATGTGAATTACGGATATCTGCAATTGAATTGTAGATATCTGTAATTCCAGTTAGAGATATCTACAATTTGATTCTGACTAGTCATAACTCCAGTTGAAGATATCTTTAATTCACTTCAATTCAAGATATCTACATGTTCCTTTTCAGATATCTTGAATTAAGTTTTGACTAGGCGAAATGACATTGTAGATATCTGTAAATGGAATTTTGACTAGTCAAAATGACGTTGTAGATATCTCAAACTGGAGTTATGACTAGTCAGAATCAAATTGTAGATATCTATTATCAAGTTATAGATATCTTGAATGAGTTTTGATTAGAGATATCTGAAATTGGAGATATCTATAACTTTCATTCTGCCTAGTCAAAATGTAATTATAGATATCTTGAATTAGAGTTTTGACTAGGCGAAATGACGTTAGAGATATCTGTATTGCTATGCAAATTAGGCCCGCATCCCACTTTAGGCGGGAGAAGAGCATGTTGTTGTTCAAATCATCAAATAATAGCACCTGCTGTTAACTTTGTAATTAGCACCATGTCAGAGCAGCCAGAGGGCGAAGGAGTTTTTAATCGTCTTTTTAATGCTGCAGCCTATGTAAGACAGGAGCTGGCAGCAAGAATTGATGATTCAATGTTGCTTTGATTTTTTCGATTACATTTTTCGATTACCATTATGAATGGAATTTCCTGTAGCTGGTGCTGGTGCATTTAGTAGCCTAGCCTAGGCCTACTAATTTATGTAGGCTACGACATTACAGCCTGCTTATTCTTCTTCCATTCATAGAAATAAGGAAATAAGCCCACTTTTTCTTCGATTATGTTGGGGAGGGGAAATTAGCTGCATGTCTAAGTAGATGGGCTCTAGCCTAGAAATCTAGACGGGCTCTGCTACAGAACTAAAGAGCAACGTCTTGCACAATAATTTGCACTAGTCATAATGACGTTTGAGATATCTTCACCTTTCATTCTGCCTAGTCAAAACTGAATTAAAGATATCTGCAATTGCCATTTAAGATGTGTGACGAGTTGAATGTTGTTTTCAATGACGTGAGGACAGATATCTGTAATTCAGTTTTGCCTAGTCAAAACTAAATTACAGATATCTCTATCTGACGTTTCGACTAGTCACAATTACGTTACAGATATCTTGAATGACAATTCCAACTATCCAAAATGTAATTGCGACTAGTCAGAAAGACGTTGTTGATATCTACAATGTTAATTCCAGATAGTCAAACTTAGCGGGTAAATGATAAAATCGCTTGCCATAAAGGCATATGGCAAGCGATTTTAACATTTTCCCGCTAGACTGGATATGTATTGCAGATATCTGTAATTCAGTTTTGCCTAGTCAAAACGAACATTTTAGATATCCGCAATTGAATTCTTCCTATCCATAATTGTCATTTCAGATATCCACAAAGACATTCTTCCTAGGACAAATGACGCCACATTTGCCATTCATTTCTATGGGGTTTATCATTACGGATATCTACAATTCAGTTGCAGATATCCACTATGTGAATTACGGATATCTGCAATTGAATTGTAGATATCTGTAATTCCAGTTAGAGATATCTACAATTTGATTCTGACTAGTCATAACTCCAGTTGAAGATATCTTTAATTCACTTCAATTCAAGATATCTACATGTTCCTTTTCAGATATCTTGAATTAAGTTTTGACTAGGCGAAATTACATTGTAGATATCTGTAAATGGAATTTTGACTAGTCAAAATGACGTTGTAGATATCTCAAACTGGAGTTATGTATGGCAAGCGATTTTATCATTTACCCGCTAAATTTGACTATCTGGAATTAACATTGTAGATATCAACAACGTCTTTCTGACTAGTCGCAATTACATTTTGGATAGGTGGAATTGTCATTCAAGATATCTGTAACGTAATTGTGACTAGTCGAAACGTCAGATAGAGATATCTGTAATTTAGTTTTGACTAGGCAAAACTGAATTACAGATATCTGTCCTCACGTCATTGAAAACAACATTCAACTCGTCACACATCTTAAATGGCAATTGCAGATATCTTTAATTCAGTTTTGACTAGGCAGAATGAAAGGTGAAGATATCTCAAACGTCATTATGACTAGTGCAAATTATTGTGCAAGACGTTGCTCTTTAGTTCCGTAGCAGAGCCCGTCTAGATTTCTAGGCTAGTCCATCTACTTAGACATTGTCAGCTAATTTCCCCTCCCCAACATAATCGAAGAAAAAGTGGGCTTATTTCCTTATTTCTATGAATGGAAGAAGAATAAGCAGGCTGTAATGTCGTAGCCTACATTAATTAGTAGGCCTAGGCTACTAAATTCACCAGCACCAGCTACAGGAAATTCCATTCATAATGGTGTTGTCGGCTGTAATCGAAAAAATCAAAGCAACATTGAATCATCAATTCTTGCTGCCAGCTCCTGTCTTGCATAGGCTGCAGCATTAAAAAGACGATTAAAAACTCCTTCGCCCTCTGGCTGCTCTGACATGGTGCTAATTACAAAGTTAACAGTTAACAGGTGCTATGTGATTTGATGATTTGAACAACAACACGCTCTTCTCCCGCCTAAAGTGGGATGCGGGCCTAATTTGCATAGCAATACAGATATCTCTAACGTCATTTCGCCTAGTCAAAACTCTAATTCAAGATATCTATAATTACATTTTGACTAGGCAGAATGAAAGTTATAGATATCTCCAATTTCAGATATCTCTAATCAAAACTCATTCAAGATATCTATAACTTGATAATAGATATCTACAATTTGATTCTGACTAGTCATAACTCCAGTTTGAGATATCTACAACGTCATTTTGACTAGTCAAAATTCCATTTACAGATATCTACAATGTCATTTCGCCTAGTCAAAACTTAATTCAAGATATCTGAAAAGGAACATGTAGATATCTTGAATTGAAGTGAATTAAAGATATCTTCAACTGGAGTTATGACTAGTCAGAATCAAATTGTAGATATCTCTAACTGGAATTACAGATATCTACAATTCAATTGCAGATATCCGTAATTCACATAGTGGATATCTGCAACTGAATTGTAGATATCCGTAATGATAAACCCCATAGAAATGAATGGCAAATGTGGCGTCATTTGTCCTAGGAAGAATGTCTTTGTGGATATCTGAAATGACGATTATGGATAGGAAGAATTCAGTTGCGGATATCTAAAATGTTCGTTTTGACTAGGCAAAACTGAATTACAGATATCTGCAATACATATCCAGTCTATGGCAAGCGATTTTATCATTTACCCGCTAAGTTTGACTATCTGGAATTAACATTGTAGATATCAACAACGTCTTTCTGACTAGTCGCAATTACATTTTGGATAGTTGGAATTGTTATTCAAGATATCTGTAACGTAATTGTGACTAGTCGAAATGTCAGATAGAGATATCTGTAATTTAGTTTTGACTAGGCAAAACTGAATTACAGATATCTGTCCTCACGTCATTGAAAACAACATTCAACTCGTCACACATCTTAAATGGCAATTGCAGATATCTTTAATTCAGTTTTGACTAGGCAGAATGAAAGGTGAAGATATCTCAAACGTCATTATGACTAGTGCAAATTATTGTGCAAGACGTTGCTCTTTAGTTCCGTAGCAGAGCCCGTCTAGATTTCTAGGCTAGCCCATCTACTTAGACATTGTCAGCTAATTTCCCCTCCCCAACATAATCGAAGAAAAAGTGGGCTTATTTCCTTATTTCTATGAATGGAAGAAGAATAAGCAGGCTGTAATGTCGTAGCCTACATTAATGAGTAGGCCTAGGCTAGCCTGCTAAATTCACCAGCACCAGCTACAGGAAATTCCATTCATAATGGTGTTGGCTGTAATCGAAAAAATCAAAGCAACATTGAATCATCAATTCTTGCTGCCAGCTCCTGTCTTGCATAGGCTGCAGCATTAAAAAGACGATTAAAAACTCCTTCGCCCTCTGGCTGCTCTGACATGGTGCTAATTACAAAGTTAACAGTTAACAGGTGCTATGTGATTTGATGATTTGAACAACAACACGCTCTTCTCCCGCCTAAAGTGGGATGCGGGCCTAATTTGCATAGCAATACAGATATCTCTAACGTCATTTCGCCTAGTCAAAACTCTAATTCAAGATATCTATAATTACATTTTGACTAGGCAGAATGAAAGTTATAGATATCTCCAATTTCAGATATCTCTAATCAAAACTCATTCAAGATATCTATAACTTGATAATAGATATCTACAATCAAATTATGACTATCCCTAACTCCAGTTTGAGATATCTACAACGTCATTTTGACTAGTCAAAATTCCATTTACAGATATCTACAATGTCATTTCGCCTAGTCAAAACTTAATTCAAGATATCTGAAAAGGAACATGTAGATATCTTGAATTGAAGTGAATTAAAGATATCTTCAACTGGAGTTATGACTAGTCAGAATCAAATTGTAGATATCTCTAACTGGAATTACAGATATCTACAATTCAATTGCAGATATCCGTAATTCACATAGTGAATATCTGCAACTGAATTGTAGATATCCGTAATGATAAACCCCATAGAAATGAATGGCAAATGTGGCGTCATTTGTCCTAGGAAGAATGTCTTTGTGGATATCTGAAATGACGATTATGGATAGGAAGAATTCAGTTGCGGATATCTAAAATGTTCGTTTTGACTAGGCAAAACTGAATTACAGATATCTGCAATACATATCCAGTCTAGCGGGAAAATGTTAAAATCGCTTGCCATATCCAGTCTAGCGGGAAAATGTTAAAATCGCTTGCCATAGTTATGACTAGTCAGAATCAAATTGTAGATATCTATTATCAAGTTATAGATATCTTGAATGAGTTTTGATTAGAGATATCTATGGCAAGCGATTTTAACATTTTCCCGCTAGACTGGATATGTATTGCAGATATCTGTAATTCAGTTTTGCCTAGTCAAAACGAACATTTTAGATATCCGCAACTGAATTCTTCCTATCCATAATCGTCATTTCAGATATCCACAGACATTCTTCCTAGGACAAATGACGCCACATTTGCCATTCATTTCTATGGGGTTTATCATTACGGATATCTACAATTCAGTTGCAGATATCCACTATGTGAATTACGGATATCTGCAATTGAATTGTAGATATCTGTAATTCCAGTTAGAGATATCTACAATTTGATTCTGACTAGTCATAACTCCAGTTGAAGATATCTTTAATTCACTTCAATTCAAGATATCTACATGTTCCTTTTCAGGAAGTTTTGACTAGGCGAAATGACATTGTAGATATCTGTAAATGGAATTTTGACTAGTCAAAATGACGTTGTAGATATCTCAAACTGGAGTTAGGGATAGTCATAATTTGATTGTAGATATCTATTATCAAGTTATAGATATCTTGAATGAGTTTTGATTAGAGATATCTGAAATTGGAGATATCTATAACTTTCATTCTGCCTAGTCAAAATGTAATTATAGATATCTTGAATTAGAGTTTTGACTAGGCGAAATGACGTTAGAGATATCTGTATTGCTATGCAAATTAGGCCCGCATCCCACTTTAGGCGGGAGAAGAGCGTGTTGTTGTTCAAATCATCAAATCACATAGCACCTGTTAACTGTTAACTTTGTAATTAGCACCATGTCAGAGCAGCCAGAGGGCGAAGGAGTTTTTAATCGTCTTTTTAATGCTGCAGCCTATGCAAGACAGGAGCTGGCAGCAAGAATTGATGATTCAATGTTGCTTTGATTTTTTCGATTACAGCCGACAACACCATTATGAATGGAAATTCCTGTAGCTGGTGCTGGTGAATTTAGTAGCCTAGGCCTACTAATTAATGTAGGCTACGACATTACAGCCTGCTTATTCTTCTTCCATTCATAGAAATAAGGAAATAAGCCCACTTTTTCTTCGATTATGTTGGAGAGGGGAAATTAGCTGACAATGTCTAAGTAGATGGGCTCTAGCCTAGAAATCTAGACGGGCTCTGCTACGGAACTAAAGAGCAACGTCTTGCACAATAATTTGCACTAGTCATAATGACGTTTGAGATATCTTCACCTTTCATTCTGCCTAGTCAAAACTGAATTAAAGATATCTGCAATTGCCATTTAAGATGTGTGACGAGTTGAATGTTGTTTTCAATGACGTGAGGACAGATATCTGTAATTCAGTTTTGCCTAGTCAAAACTAAATTACAGATATCTCTATCTGACGTTTCGACTAGTCACAATTACGTTACAGATATCTTGAATGACAATTCCAACTATCCAAAATGTAATTGCGACTAGTCAGAAAGACGTTGTTGATATCTACAATGTTAATTCCAGATAGTCAAACTTAGCGGGTAAATGATAAAATCGCTTGCCATACAAAACTGAATTACAGATATCTGCAATACATATCCAGTCTAGCGGGAAAATGTTAAAATCGCTTGCCATATTTCAATGACGTGAGGACAGATATCTGTAATTCAGTTTTGCCTAGTCAAAACTAAATTACAGATATCTCTATCTGACGTTTCGACTAGTCACAATTACGTTACAGATATCTTGAATGACAATTCCACCTATCCAAAATGTAATTGCGACTAGTCAGAAAGACGTTGTTGATATCTACAATGTTAATTCCAGATAGTCAAATTTAGCGGGTAAATGATAAAATCGCTTGCCATAGATATCTGAAATTGGAGATATCTATAACTTTCATTCTGCCTAGTCAAAATGTAATTATAGATATCTTGAATTAGAGTTTTGACTAGGCGAAATGACGTTAGAGATATCTGTATGCAAATTAGGCCCGCATCCCACTTTCGGCGGGAGAAGAGCATGTTGTTGTTCAAATCATCAAATCATAGCACCTGCTGTTAACTTTGTAATTAGCACCATATGGCAAGCGATTTTAACATTTTCCCGCTAGACTGGATATGTATTGCAGATATCTGTAATTCAGTTTTGCCTAGTCAAAACGAACATTTTAGATATCCGCAACTGAATTCTTCCTATCCATAATCGTCATTTCAGATATCCACAAAGACATTCTTCCTAGGACAAATGACGCCACATTTGCCATTCATTTCTATGGGGTTTATCATTACGGATATCTACAATTCAGTTGCAGATATCCACTATGTGAATTACGGATATCTGCAATTGAATTGTAGATATCTGTAATTCCAGTTAGAGATATCTACAATTTGATTCTGACTAGTCATAACTCCAGTTGAAGATATCTTTAATTCACTTCAATTCAAGATATCTACATGTTCCTTTTCAGATATCTTGAATTAAGTTTTGACTAGGCGAAATGACATTGTAGATATCTGTAAATGGAATTTTGACTAGTCAAAATGACGTTGTAGATATCTCAAACTGGAGTTAGGGATAGTCATAATTTGATTGTAGATATCTATTATCAAGTTATAGATATCTTGAATGAGTTTTGATTAGAGATATCTGAAATTGGAGATATCTATAACTTTCATTCTGCCTAGTCAAAATGTAATTATAGATATCTTGAATTAGAGTTTTGACTAGGCGAAATGACGTTAGAGATATCTGTATTGCTATGCAAATTAGGCCCGCATCCCACTTTAGGCGGGAGAAGAGCGTGTTGTTGTTCAAATCATCAAATCACATAGCACCTGTTAACTGTTAACTTTGTATAGCACCATGTCAGAGCAGCCAGAGGGCGAAGGAGTTTTTAATCGTCTTTTTAATGCTGCAGCCTATGCAAGACAGGAGCTGGCAGCAAGAATTGATGATTCAATGTTGCTTTGATTATTTCGATTACAGCCAACACCATTATGAATGGAATTTCCTGTAGCTGGTGCTGGTGAATTTAGCAGGCTAGCCTAGGCCTACTAATTAATGTAGGCTACGACATTACAGCCTGCTTATTCTTCTTCCATTCATAGAAATAAGGAAATAAGCCCACTTTTTCTTCGATTATGTTGGGGAGGGGAAATTAGCTGACAATGTCTAAGTAGATGGGCTAGCCTAGAAATCTAGACGGGCTCTGCTACGGAACTAAAGAGCAAAGTCTTGCACAATAATTTGCACTAGTCATAATGACGTTTGAGATATCTTCACCTTTCATTCTGCCTAGTCAAAACTGAATTAAAGATATCTGCAATTGCCATTTAAGATGTGTGACGAGTTGAATGTTGTTTTCAATGACGTGAAGACAGATATCTGTAATTCAGTTTTGCCTAGTCAAAACTAAATTACAGATATCTCTATCTGACGTTTCGACTAGTCACAATTACGTTACAGATATCTTGAATGACAATTCCAACTATCCAAAATGTAATTGCGACTAGTCAGAAAGACGTTGTTGATATCTACAATGTTAATTCCAGATAGTCAAACTTAGCGGGTAAATGATAAAATCGCTTGCCATACCACCATGTCAGAGCAGCCAGAGGGCGAAGGAGTTTTTAATCGTCTTTTTAATGCTGCAGCCTATGTAAGCCAGGAGCTGGCAGCAAGAATTGATGATTCAATGTTGCTTTGATTTTTTCGATTACATTTTTCGATTACCATTATGAATGGAATTTCCTGTAGCTGGTGCTGGTGCATTTAGTAGCCTAGCCTAGGCCTACTAATTTATGTAGGCTACGACATTACAGCCTGCTTATTCTTCTTCCATTCATAGAAATAAGGAAATAAGCCCACTTTTTCTTCGATTATGTTGGGGAGGGGAAATTATCTGCATGTCTAAGTAGATGGGCTCTAGCCTAGAAATCTAGACGGGCTCTGCTACGGAACTAAAGAGCAACGTCTTGCACAATAATTTGCACTAGTCATAATGACGTTTGAGATATCTTCACCTTTCATTCTGCCTAGTCAAAACTGAATTAAAGATATCTGCAATTGCCATTTAAGATGTGTGACGAGTTGAATGTTGTTTTCAATGACGTGAGGACAGATATCTGTAATTCAGTTTTGCCTAGTCAAAACTAAATTACAGATATCTCTATCTGACGTTTCGACTAGTCACAATTACGTTACAGATATCTTGAATGACAATTCCAACTATCCAAAATGTAATTGCGACTAGTCAGAAAGACGTTGTTGATATCTACAATGTTAATTCCAGATAGTCAAACTTAGCGGGTAAATGATAAAATCGCTTGCCATACTAGGCAACACTAGGCCTAACTTACTTCCTCCATGAATATCCGGGATCCCTATCCCTTCAGTAGCCTATCGATGTTTTGTAAAAACATTCTTTGTGCGATTGGGCTTACCAACCAACAGAACAAAACTGAATAATATATAACATATAATCACTATAATATATAACATATAATTACATAGCCTACCTTCGTAGTAACATTATCCCATAATAGTCGCAAGTGACGTAACGAGACTTGATGTGACCACATCTTACCGGTTGCTTTCACTTTCGAAGAGCACCGCCTCGCCCCTGATAGACAGTAGGACTTGTCACTCCCCGATGTGAGTCGCTACCGGAAGTGAGTCGCGCATGCGTCACTTTGCTACTTTGCGACTACCTGTGCTGTTAGCCACAGAATAATGACATTAGCCTACACAGCAGTAATGTATTATTTAGCGTAAGGCATCACATTTTCACGGCATGATCTCTAATGTCAGTTCTAGATTAGAGGCTGAAGTAGCCTGCTAGCGAGAGACTTCTTTAATATCAATACAAATTGACCTACATAACGAAGTTTGTTAACTGCTGGCAAGTAAGTAAGCAATCAAGCACAACAAAGGCTGTCACTTGAATGGCGTTTGCTAACGTTAGCAATCAAACAATCTTAGATAGCTAAAACGTTTTTGAAACAGAAAAGTGAATTATTTTATGGATTTCAGTCGGATCCCTTGGCGTTATGCCAATCTGAGCATGCGTGACTCACATCGGGTAGCGACTCACATCAGGGAGTGACAGGCCTGTCAAACTCGATTCCTTTTAAGGATCCGGGTTATTCTGAGTCACTCACTAAACTGATCCGGGTTGAACGAGTCACTTGAGTCACTTGAGTCAGTATTGCTAAATCGCAAAGAAATTCAGTCCTACGTTCAAGCAGTGCAGTGGGGTGCTTAATTTCGTTAAGTGCCTTCTCATGTTGGATGTGGATCCTCCATGATTTGAAACCAGGTTTTTGCTGTACTTGCATTTAGCCTAAGAGTTAGAAAATTTGCCTAGGTCTAATGCTACTCTGCTACAATGTTTATTACCACTACTATATACTAATAGTAGGCTACTAGGAATCTATTCTAATAGGTATTAGGCTGCTAATACTAGGCAACTAATATTATTAGCCTATTAATCATAGCTATATATATATATATATATATATATATATATATATATATATATATATATATATCATGTTAGGTAGCCTAATATAATATAATATAAAATAGCCTAATATAATAGCATCAAAACCTCCACCCACTCACGGGAAAGAAAGCAGTTTGAGCCAGACTGTTTATTTATTGTCTTAACCTAGCCTAAGCAATTGACTTTCAATGTAGACATATAAACAGGAACGTAGAAATGCCCTGCAGTGAATAAATTATTATTATTGTTATTATTATTATTATTACTACTACTACTACTATTCTCATTAGGCCTATTATTATTATCACCTTGACACGAGTAGAAACTAGGCTACTTGCTCGTCTACAGATCCACTCATGACAATGTAGCCAGCTGATTCGACTGACTCGCACTCATAACAACATAATGTAACCGGTCTGCCCGGTTGATCCAAATGACCCAGGTAGGCTACTCAAGCAACTCCATAAAGAGCTTGCAATGTTTCGGACTGTCTTCGCGACCTAATTGCATTTTAAAGTAGGCTATGCGTGCAGAATGTATGTTATTTCAGAAGTGAAAGCATGGCTTTTGTTGTGGATTTTCTTTTAACCTTGACGAGGAGTTACTCGCTCCTCTAAAGATCCACTCATGACAACGTAGCCGGCTGATTCGGCTGACTCGCACTCATAACAACAACGTAACCGGCCCGCTTGGCTGATCCGACTGGCTAGCCTACTCTCCATACAGAGCTTGCAATGTTTCGGACTGTCTTCGCGACCTAATTGCATTTTAAAGTAGGCTATGCGTGCAGAACATATGTTATTTCAGAAGTGAAAGCATGGCTTTTGTTGTGGATTTGTTTTTCACCTTGACGAGGAGTTACTCTAAAGATCCACTCATGACAACGTAGCCGGCTGATTCGGCTGACTCGCACTCATAACCTAACCGGCCCGCCCGGCTGATTGATTGACCCGGGTAGATAGGCTACTCAAGCAGCTCCATGAGCGTGCAGTTCGGACTGTCTGCACGACCTAATTGCATTTTAATATGCTACATCTATACACCAAACCTAATTATGTATAGGCTACATGCAGAACATTGAATGTTATATTTCAGAAGTGAAAGAATGCCTTTTGTTGTGGAATTGCTTTTCACCTCGAGGAGGAGCTACTCGCTCTCGCAGATCCACTCATGACAACGTAGCCGGCTGATTCGACTGACTCGTACTCAACGTAGCCTAACCGGCCGGCTGATCCGACTAACCCGGATTGCTACTCAGCCGCTCAGCCGCTCCAATCTTGAGTCCCATGGTCTGTGAGTCTGCAATGTTTCCGGCTCTGCGGGAAGTTAACCAGTTATCTCGGACTGCCTGCTCACTCAGTCGCTTGAGTTGATTTGTGGAGTTGTGGTTGCCTACGAAATTGTTACATTTTTGGCAGCTACGATGGCTAGGACTAGGAGGCTAGCTAATGTTGCAAGAGGTTTGTGTGTGGCGCTGTTTATCGTTTTAGATTGAATTGTAGTAGGACTCAACTGATCCGAGTTAATGATACTAGAGACTCGCGACTCATGGGTTAATTTAAAGATACGGGTGAAAGATCCGAGTGAATCACAACTCAAACAGGCTTAATAGACAGACCTAATAGTAGGGGCGTCGCCAGCCGATTTTGCCCGGGCTTCAGCCCCGAATGTTTTGAGTGTAGCCCCGAATGTATTTTGCCAAGTTGACTAACAAATATGAAACCATTACTGGATCGTGAATTGAAACTGTGAGATGAGATGGACCTATTTATCAAATATAAAAGCAGGACACGGGTTTCCTCTCACTCTCGCAGCAGATCTAACTTGAACTCCATAAAACATAATTTGGAATATAGGCTACTTAGAGAGCGCGCGCGCGCATGCACGCACGAGAGAGAGAGTGAGAGTCAGTCAGTTCCAGGGTTGGACATGTCATTGTTTGCATTTCCTTTTTAGTATAAGAAAGTTATAAGGAAAACATAAAGGCAACTAGAAATGCAATTCCGAGGAATTACACGAGGGGATGCAGTCTGCTGGTTAGGGTGTTGGTGGGGCTGTTGAGCTTGCTGCTAGCTGGTTGGTAGGGTAATTGTGATACCTGCAAAGGTGCTTTTGGAGTAACCAAATTTGAATCTTGTGTGACATGGCATTCTTGAGATATCATACTCAAGGTGTTTTTGACCTTGACATTTGACTTTCAACCTCCAACTTCAACTCACTTCATCTTTGAGTCCATAAAAACACTCGTACCAAATTTGAAGCATGTATGTCAAGCCGTTCTGGAGATATAATGCTGAATGCATGAGATATGGCTGGGACTTTTATTTTGACATACAGGAAACACTTTAACAGGATGTGTAGTTCAGGTAGAGCTAGATTGTATGCTTAGAGGCTGAGACAGTTGAATTCCTCACAGGTGACACCTGTGCCAGTGTTCTGATTAGCCTGGGAACTGCTCTGAGAACTACTTAACGAGCGCAGCTGGCTCTATTATGACATCACAGCCCCCATTCAAGTCTATGGGGGAAAAATACACTTTTAATTACAAATATCTCAAAAGTATAAACTTCTCAAAAATGAAAAACGGATAGGACGGTAAAGCCTTGGAAGATCTACGGAACGGTGTTTGAACCAAATTTGTACGTTAAGCGGTTTGGGCTGAATAGCGCGCACAAAAAGGTAAAAAGAAAAATAATAATAATAACTAGAAATGCAATTCCAAGGAATTACCAGTGCATGAAAATGCAAAAGTTGTGATGTAAAATATCATGTATAGTTAAAATAGATAATATAGAGATGGTTACTACGGTGATGCTAGGATAGACATGGTGGTTGCATAGCTTAATAAAAGTTAATAGTTTAAAAGTAGACAGTTTAAAAGTTGAATATAGATTAGGGGTGTAACGGTTCATGTATTCGTATTGAACCGAAACGGTATGGGCGTCACGGTTCGGTGCATGAATTTACACAGAGAATACACGGTATAAAAATACATAAAACTTGTGTGCGGATTAATTAATGTCAATTAACAAAACAATTACTGTTAAGTAGCGAGAGTTACGGGAGTTCTTTAGCGACACCTAACGCTAATCTGTAGCCTCCCCTTAGATCTGAAGCTCTGATTGGCGCCTATGTTCTTTTTTTGTCAGGTCGTCGAGTTAGAGGATCCGCTGGTCTCTTTAAGATCGCAAGTTTGAGAACTTCAGTTACAGTAACGTTAGTACAGGCGAAAGAGTGGTGGATAAGATGAAACTGTGTCGGCGTTGTTCAGCAGTTGTTGGGTTTGTGAGTGGAAAAAATGCTACACATATTTGAAGCCATCACCCAGATGATGTAGGCTACCAATTACTGAAACGAGGGTAAAAAACTTCCCCTGCGCTTCAGCAGCCTTTGGATACATATACAAATAGGGCCAAAACCTATGGCTTAAAGTAAACGATTTCGTAATGACAGAAAGCTATGTAAATCGCGTGGTAATTACCTGTTGGGGTAACTTGTAACTTCTCACATGAGGAGCTGGTAGTGTTAAGTGCATAGACAGTAAAGTGACAACGCTAACCAGGCTAATAAACAAACCATGCTACGGTGAGTTAACGTCAAAGGGCAAAGTCACGTGACTTCTAGTTGTAGTCTGTTTATGAAATGAAAGGAGCAATTTCGTTTTTAGAAAGAAGGCAAAATAGTGTGATATTTTCACAGTTAGTAGGCTAGATTATTACTTTACACACAATGAAAAATATTGAGGCAAATTGTAGACCCTTCCATATACAACTAAACACAGATGTTGAAGGTCTTGCTTAAGTGGATTTTTAAAAATAATTTTTCTATGTAATTTGCACTTTCAGAAATAAGAGATGCTGTAGGCCTATTTTCAGTTTTATAGCTGATTGTTTTATTTTGTTTACTAGTTACAGATGGAGTCTGGGTACTTATTGTACTGTTTAGCCTACATCTTACACACAGACTGTTGCAGATAGCTCAGGGAAGAGACTGTATGACACTAGGTGGTACAGCCTGAGAAATGTAAAAAAAAAAATGCTTTCTGCATTTTTGTTTTGCTTTTCCCTCCATTGTACCGAACTCGTACCGAACCGTGATGTCCGAACCGAGGTATGAACCGAACCGTGACTTCTGTGTACCGTTACACCCCTAATGTAGATAGTTTAAAAGTTGTTGATAGACAGCTAGTTTAATAGATAGATGGTTTAATGGTAGTTTAAAAGTAGACCGTTTAAAAGTTGAATGTATAGTGTAAAAGTTGTTGATAGAAAGCTAGTTTAATAGATAGATAGTTTAATGATAGTGTACAAGTAGACCGTTTAAAAGTTGAATGTAGATAGTTTAAAAGTTGTTGATAGACAGCTAGTTTTTAATAGATAGTTTAATGATAGTTTAAAAGTAGACCGTTTAAAAGTTGAAGGTAAATAGTTTAAAAGTTGTTGACAGACTGGAAGTTTAATGAATGTTGATATTCAAATAGTTTAATGGCTGTGTATAGGCAGTGTTGGGAGGGTTACTTTCAAAACGTATTCCGTTACAGAATACAGAATACATGCCCAAAAATGTAATTTGTAACGTATTCCGTTACGTTACTCAATCTGAGTAACGTATTCTGAATACTTAGATTACGTCCGCATTGAATTGCATTTTATAAGTGTAGGAATGCGGCCATCAAATCCTGCTTAGGCCTACTAAACAGGCATATTCTGGTGTGTCCTTCTATTCCAAATGGCTGAAGTGTTAGGCCCACATAGGAGAATGTAAAGTCAACTAAGCTACACAACTTTAAAATAGCAAGGTGACCACTAAAACTACAGCAGGGGACTAGGCTAATTAAAACAAACTAAATAAATAGGCTACTTTAAGGGCGTAGCTAGAAATTATAATTAAGGTGTGTCTGTAAGATTTTTTGGTGGCATCAACCCAGTACAAGTGAGGGGCGCATATGACAGGTGGAACGCAAATGACCTGTAAATGTAAACACTATAGGCTACTGTATATCAGTGCTCTCAAAATGAACGTGATCGCATAATGACAATCAAAAACTGCACGTTAAAATATGCTACTCACAAGAATAATTATTCATTTTAAAACATAAATGTAGATCTAATTAGAAAAAAATAATCCATAAAGCTATTTTAAGTTAGAATAAAAAACTTAGAATGCAGTGCCTATTTTAGAGATTGGTTTTATTGTAAGTCTAAATCAACACGTGAACTTGGCTTTGTTTATTGATTAGCAAACTCTGTAACCGATTGGCCGAAGTAGCCTGAGCTATTAATACTTGGGATAATATCCTTTGAACAGGAGTTACCTCCACTTACTTTACTCCTAATTTGCTGTGCAAACAGTCATTTCAGGGTCTCCGATGACGCATCCATAATGCGCACTGGCTGCGTTTTGAGGCTAGTGCAAGACGGCGGGGCTTGGATTTAAACATAGAAACAATTTCATCATAGATTGTTTTCAGGAGCTTCTGGGAAATGGAGTGGCCTTAATTTATTTAGAGAGTGAATAAACTTAAGAAACAGAGAAGTATCGTCATGTAATCCATTGATTTTAACAATGTAACTATATTCTAAATACCAACTATTTAACTTGTAACTGTATCGGAATACATAATTAATTTGTATTCTGAATACGTAACGCCGGTACATGTATTCCATTACTCCCCAACACTGTGTATAGGTAGATATTTGACAATAACTGAAAGTTGGAATGGCTCTAATGTTTGCTAGCAGTTATGCTAAGATTTTTAACTATGCTAACCATGCTACTTAGCTAATGTTTTATAGCAGTGCTAGCAATGCTAACATGCTAACCATGTAACTTAGCTAACGTTTTCTAGCAGTTTAATGAATGTTGATATTCAAATAGTTTAATGGCTGTGTATAGGTAGATATTTGACGATAACTGAAAGTTGGAATGGCTCTAATGTTTGCTAGCAGTTATGCTAAGATTTTTAACTATGCTAACCATGCTACTTAGCTAATGTTTTATAGCAGTGCTAGCAATGCTAACATGCTAACCATATTACTTAGCTAACTTACCTAACGTTTTCTAGCAGTTTTGCTAAATATGCTACTATGTTAGCAATGTTAACTATGTTAACCACGTTACTTAGCTAACGTTTTCCAGCAGTTTTGCTACACATGCTAACTATGTTAGCAATGTTAACATGCTAACTATGTTAACCATGCTACTTAGCTTACTTATTCAAGGTCTCAGTTGTATGTATGCTGCTGAGACCTTGAATTTCCCCTGGGGATCAATAAAGTATCTATCTAGCTAGCTTAGCTAATGTTTTCTAGCAGTTTAGTTAAATATGCTAACTATGCTAGCAATGCTAACATACTAACCATGCTACTTAGCTAACATTTTCTAGCAGTTTTGTTATACATGCTAACTATGTTAGCAATGCTAACATGCTAACCATGCTACTTAGCTAACGTTTTCTAGCAGTTTTACTAAACATGCTAACTATGTTAGCAATGTTAACATGCTATGCTAACCATGTTACTTAGCTAATGTGTTCTAGCAGTTTTGCTAAATATGTTAACTATGTTAGCAATGCTAACATGCTAACTAGCTACAGTGGGTAGGAGTCATAGTTGATGACAAGTGTTGACATAGTTGATGACAAGTTAAAAGTTGTTGATAGACAGCTAGTTTAATAGATAGATAGTTTAATAATAGTTTTTAAAAGTACTGGTAGACTGTTTAAAAGTTGAATGTATATAGTTTAAAAGTTTAAAAGTTGAATGTAGATAGTTTAAAAGTTGTTGATAGACAGCTAGTTTAATAGATAGATAGTTTAATGGTTGTTAAAAAGTAGACCGTTTAAAAGTTGAATGGAAAAAGTTCAGTAGTTTAATGGGTTAAATTGTTTAACAGTGAATTATTGTAGTGGGGACTTTTATTTTGAAACAGTTTTGGGCAGAGGAAACCGTTGAATAGGATGTGTAGTCTTAATTGACCCAGATTGTATGCTTAAAGCCTGAGGCTGCAGGTGGCCTGAACACCTGGCATAGGATTCTAATTGCTTAATGGCCGTATTATGATGTCACAATCGGTAATGTTAAGTCTATGGGGATTTTTAAAACGTTTTTCTTTAATAGTTTAAAAAGTTTCAAAGTTAAAAAGACATAGCAACCTGGTCCGTTTGAAGACCTACGTTACAAAGTTTGAACGAAGTTTCTAAGTTAAACTGTTCAAGAGAAATTGCGTACGGAAAAAGTGGTAAGCGGAATAATAATAACTAGAAATGCAATTCCAAGGAATTACCAGTGCATGAAAATGCTAAAGTTGTGATGTAAAATATCATGTATAGTTAAAACATATAATATAGAGATGGTTACTACGGTGATGCTAGGATAGACATGGTGGTTGCATAGCTTAATAAAAGTTGATAGGTTAAAAGTAGACTGTTTAAAAGCTGAATGTAGATAGTTTAAAAGTTGTTGATAGACAGTAGATAGTTTAAAAGTTGTTGATAGACAGCTAGTTTAATAGATAGTTTAATGATAGTTTAAAAGTAGACCGTTTAAAAGTTGAAGGTAAATAGTTTAAAAGTTGTTGACAGACTGGAAGTTGAATGAATGTTGATATTCAAATAGTTTAATGGCTGTGTATAGGTAGATATTTGACGATAACTGAAAGTTGGAATGGCTCTAATGTTTGCTAGCAGTTAGGCTAAGATTTTTAACTATGCTAACCATGCTACTTAGCTAATGTTTTATAGCAGTGCTAACAATGTTAACCATGCTACTTAGCTAACGTTTTCTAGCAGTTTAATGAATGTTGATATTCAAATAGTTTAATGGCTGTGTATAGGTAGATATTTGACGATAACTGAAAGTTGGAACGGCTCTAATGTTTGCTAGCAGTTATGCTAAGATTTTTAATTCTGCTAACCATGCTACTTAGCTAATGTTTTATAGTAGTGCTAGCAATGATAACATGCTAACCATGCTACTTAGCTAACTTAACTAACATTTTCTAACAGTTTTGCTAAACATGCTAACTATGTTAGCAATGTTAGCATGTAAACTATGTTAACCATGTTACTTAGCTAACTTAGCTAATCATTTTTAGCAGTTATGCTAACTAGCATGTTAGCATGCTAACTATGCTAACCATGTTACTTAGCTAACCTAGCTAATCATTTTTAGCAGTTTTGCTAAAAAATGCTAGCTAGCATGCTAACTATGCTAACCATATTACTTAGCTAATCATTTTTAGCAGTTATGCTAACTAGCATGCTAACTATACTAACCATATTACTTAGCTAACCTAGCTAATCATTTTTAGCAGTTTTGTTAAAAATGTTAACAATGCTAACATGCTAACTTTGCTAACCATGTTAACTAGCTACAGTGGGTAGGAGAAATAGTTGAGGAAAAGTGTTGACATAGTTGATGACAAGTTAAAAGTTGTTGATAGACAGCTAGTGAATGTATATAGTTTAAAGGTTTAAAAGTTGAATGTAGATAGTTTAAAATTTGTTGATAGACAACTAGTTTAATGATAGTTTAAAAGTAGACCGTTTAAAAGTTGAATGTAAAAAGTTCAGTAGTTTAATGGGTTACATTGTTTAACAGTGGATTATTGTAGTAAGGACTTTTATTTTGAAACAGTTTTGGGCAGAGGAAACAGTTGAATAGGATGTGTAGTCTTAATTGACCCAGATTGTATGCTTAAAGCCTGAGGCTGCAGGTGGCCTGAACACCTGCCATAGGATTCTAATAGAGTCCCGAAGCCATGACATAGCGTTGCCAAGGCAGCAATTTCACTGGATCTAAACAAATCAATCTACCATTAGAAATCACCATAGCGGTGGCTTTCTTAATATATTTCAATCATTTTACAACGTTTCTAAGACGTTAGTATATTTTTTTTACATTGTAGGAATCACATACTACAACATATATTCATACCGACACGATCAAATTCGTGACTACAGAGTTTTATTTTAGAATGGGTTTCCTCCGTAAAAGAGTCCTGCATGTAACTTCACAGCATGGTTAAAATCCTTAAATTCACGGACGTGTTTTGGCTTTATTTTTTTGGCAAAAAACGTCGCTCTTAACAGCCGCCAGTCTTTGAGAAGACGTGAAATATCCACTGGAATTTTGTTTCTTTCTATTACACCTGCCAGGGAATCCGTGTTATGTGGCTAAGCTGCTGCCTAGCAGGTAAAACACGTTTAAATGGATATATTTATTTTTATTAGCTAGAAATGATGCCACATGTCTACATTCAATGCTATTTATGGCACTTCGAAAGTTTGTTTAGATCCAGTGATTCTGCCGTCATGGAAACTCTACGTCACACTTCGGGACTCTATTGCTTAATGGCCGTATTATGATGTCATTATCGGCAATGTTAAGTCTATGGGGATTTTTAAAAAGTTTTTCTTTAATAGTTTAAAAAGTATAAAAGTTTCAAAGTTGAAAAGTCATACCAACCCGATCTGTTTGAAGACCTACGTTACAAAGTTTGAATGACGTTTCTAAGTTAAACTGTTCAAGAGAAATTGCGTACGGAAAAAGTGGTAAGCGGAATAATAAAGAAGAAGTTGCCTAGGAAGAACAGTACAGTGCATTTTCATGCACTGTAATAAGTTGCCTAGGACAGTGGTTTTCAAAGTGGGGGCTGTGAGGGGGTGCCAGGGGGGCCTCAGCAAGTTGGAAGGAAAAATAAAAGCAACAAATATATACATTTGAGAATTTTAAAATATACTTATTACTATTAGGGTTGTTATACAATGCCATTATAAAAATGTGTCGCATCTGAACATTATATTTTCCATGATAATGACTGGGAATAATAGTAGAGTGATAGCTCTCACATAGCAGAAAGCCCCAAATACAATTTTTACACACTGTATGCTCCATCGCGAAGTGTTTCTGGCTAAAATAATTATTAGGATTAGCTTAATGTATTTTTACATTTGCCGTAGTATTCTCGATGGGTTTAATAACACATCACAGGGGTCCTTGGCCAGAACCTGGTGGTATTTGGGGGGCCTTGTCGTGGAAAAGTTTGGGAACCCCTGGCCTAGGAAGAACAGTAATAAAAAGCCTAGGAAGAACAGTACAGTGCATTTTCATGCACTGTAATAAGAAGATTCCGGATTTCAATAGAGGGGATGCATCCCCTCTAACAAGGACAACGAGGTGGTGGAGTTATGCTGTCGTCATTTAGGCTACTAGTTCAGATTTGTTATCAGCCTGCCCTGCACTCACTCGCCTACAGTTTGGAGCTGGCCAAACACTGATGGCCTATCTAAGCTAGTTACTTTGCCTTTGTAGAATCGAATCAGTGAATTAATAAATTAATGATTCGTTCTCCTTAAGCTAAGGATAACATGAACCATATGATGCATCTTGCTATTTAACGCCACTTTGCTAGGTGGCTATGGGCTATATATTTTGTTTTTTATAGCAAACAGAAATGTCAAGATAGCAACATGTCATTACATCTTTTAATTGTCAAAATATTAGTGTCCATAACATGCAATCAAGGTGGCACAAATGAGGCAACAGTTTAGACTGGGCTAAGCCCCGAATGTTTTTTTAACTGTTGGAAACGCCCCTGCTGATACAATGCATTAGCCAGACAACGTTATATATGTTTATGCATTGTGTATGTGCAGACTGGTTTCGGGTGCCGAAAAGGCGTGTATCAACTGAGACATTTGACTATTTAATTGAAAATATGCCAGAAACACGTCTCAAAGTTGGAATGGGGGCAACAAAAAGCTGGAGAAGTTGTATAATGATAAAGATAACAAAAAGAGGAACATTTCACAACTATGCGAACTGGAACCATGGGGATAAAAGAGCATCCCAGAGAGACTGACAGAGACCGAGTCTGTCAAAAGTAAAGATGTTGAGGTACTCATCCCTCTGTCTAAACCTGTATGGGCAAATGATGAAACAATAAGAATGATGTTTCTCAACATGAAATTGTGAAGGATTTGAGGATTTCATCATCTACTACACAATAATATCATGATGAAAATATTCAGAGAATCCAGAGAAATCTCTAAAACAAGGGACAGGGCTGAAAAAAATAATGGCCGGATGGCCATTGTCTTTTGGACTGGCCGTTGTTATGTCAGATGGCACTGCATTACAGTTTTTTCCAATTGCTATCACACTAAAATTACATGTATAGCACAATTATTTAAACTGACACACAGAGAGCAAAACCTCTTCTCAAGTCTCCAAAAGTCGAAACACATTTTCTGATTTACACACATTTTGCAATTCAAAATGCCACTTTTTAAATGCACTGAACACAGTTCTCTGCAAGACACAACAATGTTTGGTGATAGTAATAAAATATGAAATAAAAATATAAATGTTTCAACAGCATGTGTGTGTATCTGCAAATATTTCTGTGCATGTGAAGAACTTTCTACAATTTGAATTTTAGTATTATGGCAAAGCATACAGTACTAAAGATGAGAGTGCTCAACAGTCTGTAGTTGGTTAGACAAACATCTGGTAATATGAATGAAGTGTGTGCCATGTGGTGCAAAAGTTTGATTTTGTTAATGCTATATGTGGTTGCAGTGCTTCATTTTGCAGGATATATGAGGTATTTTGCAGTCTATCATGCAAAGAAGAAATGTTGAACATGATACAGAAATGTTACCATCTCATCTGAGCCTGAGCTCATCTAATATGGACTAAGGTAAAGTGGAAGGTCCTGTGGTTAGACCAATCAAAATGTGCAATAATTTTTGAAAATCATGAACTCTTAGGAACTATTCAACTATCCAACGTATCAAACTTGTGATAGTGCTCAGCTCAACCCAGCATCCATAATGGTGTGGAGGTGCATTAGCGCCTATGCATGGGCATTTTGCACATCTGGCAAGGCACAATCAATTCTGAATGATGTACACAGGTTTTGAGAAACATATACCGTCATCCAGACAATGTCTTTAATATATTTTAGGAAAACAATGCATTATGAAAACAGCAATTAATTATGCACATATTTAAACAGTATTTAAAATGTGCAATTCTTTTTGGAAAGCATAGACTCCTCTGGGCTAAAGAGGAGGGAAATCCAGCATCCATGATGGTGTGGAGATGCATTAGTGCATATGGCATGGGCATTTTGCACATCTAAGGGACTGTTTGTTATTTATAAACGGGGTCACCGGAGGAAAATATGGGAGGGTCATGTCTTTTTATTCTTTGTTGAGGGGAGGGTCACCTAACTTTTTTTTGTCTAGGAGGGGGGGTCACCCATCTTTTGTATTAATGAAAACAGCAAAAAATCAAAGTGGCTTGTTTGATTGTTGATTTCTGTCGCCATATAACGTTCTCTTTCGTTCCATAGCTCTGTCAACATTGAACAATGAAAATAAGGGAGATTTCCCGGGTTTCTCACGCAAAATACGGAAAATGTCAACATTCGTCCCCATTAACGTTGGAAGGGTTGGAGCAACAAAGTAGCCTACTTTATTCACGCCTAACAGCGTTTGTAACAAACGGAAGTTCGGGAGGAGCATGACGGAATTTGCCACGCCTCCTTCAATCAGACAGGTTATTTATTCGCAGTCTGCCTCTATCTGCCGAAGTTGCAGCATCGGCGTCACTCCGCTTGCAAGGAGAGCTACTCCGCGGACCATATCTTTGATTAGAGCAGAGTTGGGTGTAGGATCGATTGCCCTCGTTTCGCAAGGAAAGCAGACCTCCGTCGCCTTCTCCAACAATCAGTTTATCTTTCCTCTCCTACTATAGCCGATCAACCGAGCACCAGCGTCGCAGCGCGGAGCTCCATTCCTCCGGCGTCTCCCCCTCTGTTCATGCAACATGTTTTCAACTCCGCAAGTTATGGCAGCCCGCGTGCAGCCCTCTACCTTGTCTTCCGCTACTGCGGCCTCTTTCTCTATTCCTAAACAGCTTTCCCCCTGCTCACTCAACGCAGCAAGTTATGGCAGCCCGCGTGCAGCCCTCTACCTTGCCTTCCGCTACTACGGCCTCTTTCTCTTTCCAGCTAATCAACCCTCCCCACTTTTCTCTTTGCCTACCTAGGGTGCTGCGCAACCTCCTCCCCCTTCCCCCGTAGCGACCGCGTCGCTACTTTTTCCCCTTTCCCCATCATCTCCCGCCGGCGCGAACCGCGTTCGAGCCCGCGTTTTTCCCCAGCCAGGGACCGCGTCCCTGGTTCTCCCTCACCCCTCTTTCCCTGGATTGGTGCCACCACCCTATAGGCTACCGTATCGGCATCTCATCTGAGACCATGTCTACATTAAATAGTAATACAATTTAATCTATGTGGTGATCACAAAATGTACTTAAGGGAGCATCGCTTTAACTCAATGCCGGCGTTGGGCGTAAGACAGCTGATACACAGGAGCTGTTGCTCTGTCGCTTATTGCCAAGAGGGCAAGGAAGGAATTTTTCTCCTTTAAATGTCGGAGTTTTTTCGCCTTCCTCTGTGTTCATTGAGTGTCAGCATATTAAAGCCCTTCCCTATCTGACCAAGGGAGCACCTGCACCTGCGTGTAGCTCTGCCCTGTTCCTCGGAATCCTCTCTAATAATGTGTTGCTGCTCATCACTTCTCTTGCCGTTATAGCTACCGCAGTTAGCTACAGCAGCCTATTTAATTGCTTAGGCCTTACTAGCCTACTAAACATTGAGGTGCATTAGATGTTGAACTTCACAACCGCGCGTGTTTGGGCTGTCATTTTCAACATCTACTCTCTCCTGCAGCCCTATACAATTTGGCTAATTCGTTTTTCCATCGCATGGAAAGATCCCCCCTCCAGACTACGGAATCCCAGCAGGCCGTTACATATTTTATGGTGCAGCTGTCCGATCAAGCGCTCAAAACTCTCGCCCGTGGTCCTCTGACGCCTATCACTCTTATATCAGATCAAGTCTCTCTGATCTGAGGGAATTAGCGCACCTCGCGTCGAATTTGTTCGCGTGGTCCTGGCTATAGGGTCCCTCATCTTTAACGCATTTTTTGGGGTGTATTGCGGAATCCTGCACGACTCCTGCCTGCGCAGTTGACTCCTGCACGATCCCGCAAATCACTTCAGGACCCTGGCCAGAGACTTCGCCAAACATGCTTTTCTATTATGCTATTATATCTGTTTGCAAATTACGGAATGTGAACTAGTGAATATCCATTTGGTCAACTTTATCCAGCCCTAAAAAAGCTAAATTTAACTTTGGTTTACTTGTAGTTTACAGTGTGCATGCTTAAAGGGACACCAGGCAACGTTTTCGTGTTAATTAATCATCTTCGTAAGTCGGTATATGGTTAAATGACTCATTACGGGGCGAATGAAGGCTCTCTCACCCGCCCCTACTGCCTGTAGGAAGAATATCCCACTTGCAAGTTCGGTGTATCCTACCCGCCGACCGAAGCAGGATCAGTTTACAGCACAGAGGCAGGCTAACGAAACGCTAGAGATTGTTGCAAACGTGTGTATAATGGCAGAGCCGGTGAAGAAGCAGCGAAAACCCTTGACGGAAGACGCAAAGAAAAGGAAAAGAGCTTCAGACCGAGCGAGGGGGAGTTTCGTAGAGAAAAAGCATCTGGCTTGCCTGGTGTCCCTTTAACATAAAGCATACTTGTGCTTCATTCATCCACACATCCAGCTCCTAACGTTTTGACAAGCATTTCTACCAATTGACCTTGTTCCTGCCCATCTCTAGCTTTGCTGTCTCCATCCTTTCTGTTTTTGTTGTTGGCAAAAAAAATATATAGTATTTATTGGTAACCAGCAACAAGTGCAAATAGGCCTAGGTTAACATCACTCTGAGTTCACATTCAAGCAAGCAAAACGATGATTTGAATACATCAGTTTCTGGAAGGGCAAGGGGTAACAACAGGACAACACAGAGACAGGCAAGAATGCAGGACTAATGTTATGAGAGTATTGCAGTAGGCCTATTATGGGATATTCTACGGGAAAATATTAAAACGGCAAGACAGCGGGGAAAAGTTAAAATGATAAACCCGGAAATAGTTGGCATATTTTTGGTATTTTTCGGTCCCTGTGATTATTTGTGAAATTGTGCAAACGGCCTTTTCAAGTCATTTGAGAAGGAAGGAGTGTAGCAAGCTCCCAAATTGACGCTCGTCTGAGAAATTTGAGTTTTGGATAATGTTCAGCTTCGGCAGCTTTACAATGACTGAGGAAGCCTAGAGACGAGTCCATAGCAACAAGTTCATGTGTTGAATTTGTTATTACCCAGTGTGCTTTGTTGAATGGTCTCAATGTTTTATTGTTTTATTTCATGTGAATACTTACTAGAGGAGTAACTTATTTCAAGTAGGCTAATGAAGTTGCAGGAAGTGTGCATTAAGTTTCCATACTTATTGTGTTTCCACAACAATGTTAGTGAGTAAATCTACTGAAATGGCCACCATCTTGGTGAAGTGTGATGTGTAAGATCAGAAAGCAGAGGTTGAGTTTAGAACATAGTCTAAGTCAATGTGTTTTCATAGCGCTTAAGAGCGTGGGCGCAAGGTATCGACAATTGGCTGGGGAGGCCAATTTTTTTTTGAAAATGCTGCTGGAGGGTCGTTGAAAATTTTCTTGCAGGCAGGGGAGGGTCATGCTACTTTTGATTGAAGCACTCAAAATCCCTCCGGTGGCCCCGTTTATAAATAACGAATAGTCCCTAAGGCACAATCTATTCTGAATGATGTGCACAGGGTTTGAGAAACATACACCGTCATCCACACACAATGTGTTTTCAAGACTTTAAATATTTCAGGAAAACTGCTAAAATTAATTCTGCACATATTTAAACAGTATTTCTTCATAGAGCAAGAGTCCAGGTGCTAAAATGGCCTGTCTAAGTGGGAAGAGTCCATGTTCATGTGATATTTTTAGGATTTGGTATAAGTTCATATTCTCTGCAATTTGCGTGTCTGTTTCCTATCGGTGCATTCATGTGCCCTGGAAATCCAGAGTTCTCGCAAGAGCACAATGGAATTGTCTCTGTGAGACACTCTGGCAATAAGCAATGATGCATGTTACTTTTACCCCTTGCATCCCGTGGAACCAATCAAATCGTATCTGATATAGGCGGGCCAGAGGCTAATTAAACCGATGACGACAGCGCTGCAATGTTGGAAACATTGATTGTAGTGTTATCCAATTGCGTCAGTCCAAAAATCATTCAGAGTAAACATTGGTCTAGTGTTATCTAATAGAGCATCACAGTCCCGCCCCTCCTCCAAGAGAGCTTAATTTCCGGAAGTAAGTTTCTCATTAATTTCTCCCATTGACGTTTTGGAAAAATCCGTAACTAAAGAGTTTTAGAGCATGTCTTAGGCTAACCAGCTACGGCGTAATTCATAAGCATACAACATATTGTAACGCCGATGAGAAGTTAGGAGACGGGGAGGCTGAGATATCGTTCCAAAACTCCAGTAATTTATTTTCTAAAGGATGTACAGGCTAAGGCACAGGCAGCAGGAGGTGTCCACTACAAAACAACAAACTGATCACTGATAAATCACGGTCTCAATCACTCGTCATTCACACTCGGCCAACAACACAACACAACCCACTCGCACGTAATCCACTTCTACTCTGACTAAACTTACAATCGCTAACCTATCTGAACCCCTAAATATTCCCTCCTGGACACCTCCCCCCAATCAAAACACATCAGAACTCATTGACACATTCTATGACACAGGAGGGAGAGGGAGACACAACCACTCTACCACAAAACAGAAGACACAGGGGAACACAGGGGAAAGTCCGACACAGGGGCAAATAGCCTCGGTGCTACACTGCCCCCCCCCCCCCCCTTTAAGTTCCTCGCCCTCGAGGAAAGATGGCCTCATAAAAGCGTTGAGGCGGGCGAAGTCCTCTCCTGGGCCTCAGGCTATATGCAGGCTGATGTTGCTGGAGCCGTTGCGGTGATGTACCCGGAAGCACAGCACCAAGGGGCGACACAGGAATGTCGTCCGGTGCTGCCGGTCTTCGGTGGGCGTGTGATCTCCATCTCCTCTCCCTCCACTCGGATGAGATGGTGCTGGACATGTCCACGAGCCGGTGAGCTGAGCACCTACGAACCCTCTCCTCCCTGTGGTCGTCAGACACAGGCGAGGAGGAGCACGCCGCCGCTGGATGGCCCTCACCTGCTGGTCTCCGCTGGGGCCGGCGCCCGTGGGCCCTCTCCTCCCTTGTGGTCGTCAAGCGCAGGTGAAGCAGGGTTTGGCCAGCACAATCCCAAGCCTGGTTGAACCTGGTTGCCTCCAGGTCCACCTGGTGCTGCGTGTTCAGCTCCTCCAGGTGTTCCTGAACACTCCCAGGGACCAGGGCAATGGGATGATAGACTTCGCCCCAGATAGAGTTTCCCCACCCATCCCCTGGCGTTGCGTGTCCAGCTCCTCCAGGTTCAGGGCAGTTCACCCCAGGGGAACGACGCGGACTTCCACAGACAAAGGGATTACGATCCCCTCGGTACGGAGCCAGCCTATCACGGTGGAGGACCACACACCGCGCTCCAGGTCTTTTACGGATGTGATACGTCACTTCCCCAACTCTCTCTACCACGTACGCAGGCCTGTCCCATGCTGAGTCGAGCTTGGGTGACCGTCCTTTTTGCCATTTTGGCCCATACAGTACACCCAGACCAACTCACCCACAGTAAAGTCACACCCTGCACTATGATGGTCATATGCTCTCTTCTGCCGAATTCCAGCTTGAATGGCTTGATGGCGCGCAAAGTCATGAGCTAGCTGGAGTCGGTCCTGCAGCTGGTGTGCATACAAGCCCTGAAGGGGCATTTGGAGCATCAGGGGATAGGCCCATGAGTGAGGGTGGGGTCCGCAGCTCTCTACCAAGCATCAATAGCGCTGGATTGCAACCTGTGGACTCTTGGACTGCAGTACGACTGGCCATGAGGACCAGAGGAATCTGCAGGTCCCAATCTCTCTGATCCTGCTGCACACACAAGGCTAGCTGTTCGGCAAGGGTGCGGTTGTACTTCTCAACAAGGCCAAAACTTTGAGGGTGGAGAGCAGTGGTCCGAGTCTTCCAAATGCCCATCCGCTGACAAAAATATGCAAAGGTGCGGGACTCAAAGTTCCGCCCTTGATTGGTATGGAGTTCTGCCGGCACTCCAAACCGAGCAAACATGCCTCCAAGGAGCACCTCAGCTGTAGTACATGCGTCTTGATTGGCCACAGCGTATGCCTCTGGCCATTTGGTGAAATAGTCTACAGCTATGATGATATATTGGTTTCCCCGGGGTGTCAATGGTAAGAGCCCCATCACATCCATCCGCTGCAGTAGGACTCCAGTACTGTTGCCGCACATGCTTCAGTGTCTTTTTCACCCCAAAGTATCCCACTCCAGGTTGCCCATGCATGGCTGCGAGGACCAATGCGCAGCTAAACTTCGGGACAACAGTCTGCCATTTAGGTAAACCTGTTGCAGGCTCCACCCAGCGTCTTTCAGCAACTGCTTTCTGCAAGGACTTTTACAGGCTTTTCCCAAATCACGGAAGAAACGTTGAGGCAGCGGTATAGTAGCAGATAATCAGGCAAGTCTTATTTAAATAAACTCCTGGTGCACTTACAAACTTTCTAATGCCTCGTTATTGGACTAAAGGTCATAGTTGTACTACTGCAAAAGTTTCGTTTCGTACCATTCAGGGCATTATTAGTGGGGTAATTTACGAGATAAAAGTTGGTTCCATCACGACTGTAGAACGTCATTAGTTTCTGACAGCGCTACTCGACCAGGGCTCGACCAAGGGAAAAAAGGTTCTGGGAGGGTGTTTGGCTCGGGGTCATGGTGCAAAGGACCCTAGGGTGAAATTACTCTGAACCATTGCTTTAACTCATTGAGTGCCAAATGCGTTGAGTGCCAAAAACGTAATATTACGTTTTTAGCTTTTTTTTCTAAATTACGAAACTAGACACTCACCTTATATGTGATTTTGAGAACTCTGTGATGAATGGAAACGATCGAAAACTGGACATTTTATCATAACTCGGTTGCCGCTTTGGGTCGAATCAGTGACGCATGCACGTCAGCTCAAAACCAGGCCATTTTCGTGGGTCTATCACTAGGTGGCAGTCTCGTCAGGTCACTTACCAGAAACTTTACAGGCAACACCACAATGAGTTAAAAGTGATGTGTGAGTGAGCAGGACATCTCATTTCTCATATCGGTATCTCCTTCATTCCTCCATCCTCCTATCATTCCTTCCTTGTTTCCTTCACAAAAATAGTTAGGAGGGGTTAGGACTAGCCTGGGTGCCATTCCGAACTTAGTCCCACCCCACGGGAAGTTCGGTCTGGCATTGCTCCATTGTGGGGCAAGTATGCTCGCCCTAAAATCGGGCGGACCAATCAAATCAGGCTTTACGATGATGGACAGGTGAGCAACAGCGCCTGGTTTATCACGTCATCTGAGCACGCTTAGATTAGACTTATGTTTGAAACAAAAACGCTGTGGCTAGAAGGATACATGGCTTTTAAGACCCCATATGGAAAATTCATATTATTTAATGAGTTTGTATCACTGAAAACGATTATTTCTGAAAACTTTGGCCAAAGTTGAGATGTGGGAAAACTGGTGGTTTCACTTTCATCAAGGGAAAACAGCACTGTTGCATTGCGACATGTTCCCTCGTTCGTTTGAAATGACATGTTTGTAGCATATCACTGTTCAACAGAATTATTTTTAAAAACGGAGGGGATATAGGAGCAGAAGGATGGTTCGTGTGTATTCTTCCTACACCTCATGGTAGGCTAAGCTATTTTGTTGCTCTGATTGGTTAGGTCTATCCAATTGAGTGCAGAGGCATTCCCCCCCCCCCGTAACGGTCGAAACACCCCCATAATTACGTCCCAATGGAGCAGTATCAGTCTCATGTTCTGACTATAGTAGCAGATGCTCGTTTTTCTTTTTTGCAAACTTCAGGTCATTCTCATTTGCCTGTGTGCCTCCCTAAAGTATCAGTGACCAGTTGACCTATACCTTTGTTGCAATGTTGAAGCTTAAAAAAGATTAAGTAAAATAAAGACGTCAATTTTCTGACATTATTTTGTTGTTTTTAGAATGGTTTGCCCTTTCATAGTGAACTACAAGTAATTTAGTTAAATCAACATTGAATTAAGTGCATTGAACTTAGAGATATTAAGTGTAATAATTATACAAAGCAATTGACATTGCAAAAGATTTTCATTTAAATCATTTTGGAATTTAGTTCATTGAACTTAAATAATTAAGTTTAGTTAATATGCAAACAGTTGATATTGCAAAAGATATTAAGTTAAATCAATTTGGTATTTAGTGCATTGAACTTATTGCTTTAAGTGTAATAACTGTACAAAGCAGTTGATATTGCTAAAGTTAAATATAATAATTTTAAGTTAAATATACTCAATGTATTAATTACACATTACTTAATTTTTTTAAGGCAACCACTTACCTTAAACTTTTTAAGTAAACTCAACTTATCCGGGTTTACAGTGTAAGGGCATTACTATCGAACGCAGCAATGCGCAGGTCGTCAAATGTCTCCATGTCCGTTGATGGTTTGAGACATTTGACCAAGAATGTTTTTTGCCATTTGTGTTGCACTCTGTTAGCTGTGGACAGTTGACATTGAGAACCAGAAAAGAATTGTCTGGTTTGTGGACAGTGTTCAGAGCTGCAAGTTTGGTTGAAATTTTGCTGATTGTATCACACCCAGTCAGCACATGTAGTGCTGGAAGACAATGTGTGAGCGCTATGCAGATATCATGAAGTGGTAATATTGATCTTTTCACTCCTGAGTTGCGGATGAGCCAGAACAATTGTTATGTGGTATAATAGGCACACAAAGACGTATGTATGGGGATATCTAAAGGGGGAAAAAAGTCCCATTCACCTGTAGTGTGATAATAGTGTCATCTGTTGTGGTCATTTTCAGGACTTTCGTCCCGGGTAGAGATTTTGGCACTGATAGTATATTTTTACTACCATATTTCTCTTGAGACTTAATCAGGACGATGAAAGGTCAGGATCCAAGCTTTATTCTGTTACAAGCAGCGAGGGTAAGAAATGGTCTATGGTCTCTGTAGGCCATGGCACAGGCCATGCCATGGCCTCTGTGGATCCCTCTCTCTCTCTCTCAGTTCTCCAGGTTCTAGTTCTTCTTAGTCTAAGTCTGACAAACATTTCAGTTTAGTTACTTTTGAATGCTTTAAACAAAGAAAGAAATGGCGCCAAAAACAATCCCACGTGATTGGTTCTCCACTTGGCATCAGACACACCTACTCACACCTATCTCACACCTATCTGAATAGCATGAGGAGAGATATCATATATATCAGAAATATCACATAGAATGTTCCAAACATTCTCACAATCAAATCATTACAATCCTTGTACTGAGACTATTACAATGATACCAAACATGAATACATTTACAGTTAATAACACAAAAGTTAACTATAAGGTCTTTGTTTAACCCAAAGACAGAACAGAGGTGGACAAATGGTAGGAGCCAGTGGGGAGCATTTCACACCTATCTGAAGAACAAAAGGCATCTAGACAGGCTTTCACTTAATTCAAGGATAAACAAAGGATGCTTGACAGACCAAAGACACATACAGGGTACACATGGGTACAAAATCACAAATGACCATAAGAACTACACAGTATTCAAGTCATAAAGACTTGAATCATTAAACTGTTCATAAAATTATCATACAGAAATATTCCCTTCAGCACACATCCCATGTTGTTCAGTGGGGTCATATTAGTCTATAACAGTTGAGATATTCTCCACTAAATGAAGTGCATACAAATCTTACCCACCTCTACTATAATGGCTTTTTATTGGATTTTAGAACCAAATTGACCATCACCCTGACAATTAAAATATGAACCTAACCTCTGACCTTTTCAGTTACCTCATAAATGAACTAACCACCCCAGAAAACCTATAGTTTGATATCAAAACCATCAAAATTGATCTATTAGACCCTGAAATATGATTTTTTTTGGTTTTCAGCGTCTCCAGCGGCGGCCATTTTGGAAATATGGCAATAAAAAATTTGCCACCGCCTAAATTTGATGTTATCATCAAGAAATGTTGACTACATGCCCTAAGGATGCCAAAAATGCAAAAACCTCAAATACTATTTTTTTAAAGGGGTTCAACTAGTTTTTGCAAGTTTTCCCCCTGACTATAGTAGCTAGTTATCTCAACTCCTAGTGCTAAACTATCCGCTAGCTAGCACGCTAACATTAGCTAGCTTAATTTATCGTTAGAGAATCTCAATGAACATCAACACCGAATACACGGTCATAATCATCGATAAAAAAGCAATAGTTGATTTTATTGTTAGCCTGACAAGTAAGAAGTAAACTTATCTTCATGATGGATCTGCTAGTAGAGATAACTGATAAGATAGTTTCTAGCAACTGCTAACGTCATTCAGGACTACACTAACGTTAACAACAAACTAACAGCTGTTTCGACCGACAGCTGACAAAACCAAAACGCCCACAGGCGTTTAAGGGGAACGCCCCTATTTTTTATTTAAAGGAGTATCGCTTCATACAGTGGTTTGCAGAAAACACAATTAAATGGGTGATAAAAGGAGATAAGAGTTTCGTGACATTTACCGTTAAAATCAAGTCCAGAATGGTTCCATAAAAATTCGTTGAAGTTCAAATAACCCTCGCGTGCATGAAATAGAACCCTTTTTAGGCAAAAGGTTCAATTTTCTTGGCTAAGAACCTGCATGGTTCTATATAGCACCCCCAAGAACCCATTTTTTTAAGAGTGTATGTCGATGACGTAATTTTGAGACATTCCCCCGGACCCCCGTGTTATTGTGATTAGGCTATACAGGTAGGTCCAAATTTAAATGTTTGGGTTCAGTTTATGAAGTGTTGCTACAGCATAATACTGTGTGTTTGTTATTTATGGGGGAATAAGGGGGGGTCGTCGGTCCAGTGGTGGGCAGGTCCAGGAGAAAATTGCCAGGGCCGAATTTTGTTCCCAGTCCGACCCTGCCTCTGCCCAGGAATACACTGACTTTTTGGGACCGTTCGTTATTTATGAACGGGATCACCGGAGGGATTTTGAGTGCTGCAAACAAAAGTTGCATGACCCTCCCCTACCTGCAATATAATTTTCAACGACCCTCCAGCAGCATTTTCAAAAATGACATAACCCTCCCCGGCCAATTGTCGACGTGTTCCGCCCACACTCTTACACGCTATGCTATGCTATGGTAACACATCAACATATGCTACCATCCTAAATTCAACCTCTGCTTTCTGATCTTACACATCACACATTTCAGTAGATTTACTCCCTAACATTGTTGTGGAAACACAATAAGCATGGAAACTAAATACACACTTCCTGCAACTGCATTAGCCTACTTGAAAAGTTACTCCTCTAGTAGCCTAAGTATTCACATGAAATAAAACAATAAGCATTGAGACCATTCAACAAAGCACACTGGGTAATAACTAATTCAATACATGAACTTGTTGCTATGGACTCGTCTCTAGGCTTCCTCAGTCATTGTAAAGCTGCCGAAGCTGAACATTATCCAAAACTCAATTTCTCAGATTTGGGAGCTTGCTACACTCCTTCCTTCTCAAATGACTTGAAAAGGCCGTTTGCACAATTTCACAAATAATCACAGGGACCGAAAAATACCTAACATGCCAACTTTTTCCGGGTTTATCATTTTAACGTTTCCCTGCTGTCTTGCCGTTTTAATATTTTCCCGTAGAATACCCCATATTACTGTAGGCCTAATACTTTAACATTAGTCCTGCATTCTGGCCTGTCTCTGTATTGTCCTGTTGTTACCCCTTGCCCTTCCAGTGAAACAGATGTATTCAAATCATCGTTTTGCTTGCTTGAATGCGAACTCAGAGTGATGTTAACCTAGGCCTATTTAAGTTAACGACGTGAGAGCAAGATTCATTAGCGCTTGCGGTGTTCGGCCGTAGGCTATGCCTACGTGCGCAGAGGCGATTCTAGAGTCTGTGGGGGCCCTAAGCAAAAATTCCTAGGGGGCCCTACCAACCAGGTTTCATCACCAATATGTTAGGCTGAAAAATAATCTGACATGAAAAACCTTGTTATTTTGAAAATATAAATGTAGCCTAAAGAATGAAAAATTAATAAATAACTAAAAAATAATACAGTAAATGAATACAGTAAATGACTTTAAAAACCTTTTTACAAAATATAAAGTTTTATTGGGGTCCTACCCAAAATTAGTCATTCATTTATATTTTCATCTCCCCTTTCAATATTGTGAATAGTAAATGTGGGCACTACAACATGAGGCACTAGGCTACAATAATGGCATTGATGGACAGTTTAACACGGAGCCTGGTTTATTCTAATTACTTCTTTGGATAAAGTCTATCTTACTTTTATTCTTAAATAGGCTACTTGGTTGGCCCATCTCCTGACAATGTTACAATGCTTACAGTAGAAGCGAGAAGCAAACTACAGGAGTTTAAGCTGGGAGAAAAGCTGGGCCTATAAAGAGAAATGGAAAGAAAATGTTGCATTCATCTTACCCGGTTTCACAATGCAAAGCCTGTGTATCTGATATGCAACAACGCTGTCGCTGTTTGAAAAGACTATCATAACGCACTACAAAACAAACGCAGCGGCACCTTCAAGGTGGCCTAACTGCTCCAAACAGAAGCACAAAAGCGCAATATGAAGTGCTGGCCGAGGGCTATGCACAGCTAGCAGGATAAAGTGCGTTCTGGTGTTCTTGCTCATATTTGTTTAAGCACCTACTCGCAGTTTAATTGGTGAATAGCCTAGGCTATATGTAAATCGATATTGTATAATAAAAGATTAAACAAATTGGACTGCCAGAATAATTTGGCTGTGCAAATAATTTCAGAGGCGGGCCAGCTTTGGCTGCCTGTTGCCGACCCATGTCGTAGCCTAAATTTGAGGTGTTTCAGTGATATTTTCATTCCATGTCGACTGAGCCGACAGGGAGTTTTTTTTAAAAAGAGTTCAGAACTGCGTTAGTGTTCATGACTACAGAAGGAAGGCAGATTAGAAAGTGTCTGTGTCAGTTTGAGGACAAGAAACGGTGCATCAAAGGGTCAAAATATTACCAGCCAAAAAGAGAATTGTTGATAACAGGACAAGTGTCGGTGTAAAATTAAAAATCTTTGGCGGCACGCAATAAAAAAAAATCAACGCGTTATACTTGGTCCTTAGCCAAATCGCATCGCAATTGATGCATTACGGCTGACAGCCCTAATACAAATATAACATTAACATCTCCTTGCTTAACTGGTTGTAACTGTCGCTAGCTAGCTCAAGTTTATTGTCATATAGATGTAGCAAACCATGTTCAATCTTTCTGCCAATTAACATTAGCCTACCATAACTTCATTGAGTCAATGCCAAACTCCGATGTTGATCCGTCATAACTTTGCACCCTCGATTGACGTTTACCACAGTAGCCTAAATATGTAGGCTATACGGATTCTTTGAACTCTTTTGTACACAGCTCCTCTGTTTAGAAGTCCATAGCATACATGCACAGATGCACTGTCTGTACAACAGGACAAGAGCACGCAAAATCACCCAATCATTCAAGATCTATGGACGAAATTCTCGCTTGTCCCATCGGCAAAAGCGCTGAGACCAGGTCTGGGGGGCCTCCTAGCAGCTCGGGGCTCCAAGCAGTTGCCTGCCTTGCCTATTGATAAGGTGCGCCTCTGTACGTGCGCACCTGCCAGGCTACTCAGCTAGACAAAGAATTCCCCCTGTATATTCACTCCAAGTTGGCCTACCATAACTTACCAACTACACTGTAGACCATAAACTGGCTATTTATATGACCAAATGTATTTGTTCAACTTTATGAAGCAGAATTACGCACTGCTACTTGGAACGTAGGCCTAACACATTTTTGTTGGCAGGAGAGAGGATGACAGCGATTAACAAATTGCACTTGTTGCTGGTTACCAATAAATACTATATATTTTTGCAAACAACAAAAACAGAAAGGATGGAGACAGCAAAGCTAGAGATGGGCAGGAACAAGGTCAATTGGTAGAAATGCTTGTCAAAACGTTAGGAGCTGGATGTGTGGATGAATGAAGCAAGTAGGCTATGCTTTGTGTTAAGCATGCACACTGTTTAAAGTTAGGCTACACGGTAAACTACAAGTAAACCAAAGTTAAATTTAGTTTTTTTTATGGCTGGATAAAGTTGACCAAATGGATATAGACTGTTAGGCGTGAATAAAGTAGCCTAGGCTATTTGTTGCTCCAACCCTTCCAACGTTAATGGGGACGAATGTTGACATTTTCCGTAGTTTGCGTGAGAAACCCGGGAAATCTCCCTTATTTTCATTGTTCAATGTTGACAGAGCTATGGAACGAAAGAGAACGTTATATGGCGACAGAAATCAACAATCAAACAAGCCACTTTGATTTTTTGCAAAAGATTAATACAAAAGATGGGTGACCCTCCCTCCTAGACAAAAAAAAGTTAGGTGACCCTCCCCTCAACAAAGAATAAAAAGACATGACCCTCACCGTGGTATGACACTCCCCTATTTTCCTCCGGTGACCCCGTTTATAAATAACGAACGGTCCCTTAGCTTATTCACCGTATTCCCTAAAGTTAGATACGTTGATAGGCCTACCCTTCTCATCTCTGTTACTTGGTCAGACACACCACCCACCACCAATAGCCTAGCTTAGCACAGGTGGTTCGAAGTGACTAGTTCCAGAGAATGTCTAATAAGATCGATGGGCTCTGCTAGTTCCCATTGCCTACACCTCTCAATAGTAGCCTAACAAAATAACTCCAACATTTTTTTATTTACATGATGGGATTTGTATACTGTAGTTACAATGTGTACAAATAACAATGTCAAATGAGACACAGCAATTTTCTAAGCATACATACATACAGTAATGCATTCTTGGAACTATTTTTATTCAGGCAAAGCACCTTGGGGTTTGAAGAAGCAACATCGGAGCTTTTCCGGTGCTGCCAGCAAATCACTCCGCCCAGTAGCAGTGCTTTGCCTAAATGAAAACATAGTTCCAAGTATACAATGGACTAGTGAATCCATGTGTTTCCCTGAGAGAAGTATTTGTTTTTGTTGAAGCCAAGCACTGAATTTCAAATAAGGTAACAGTCTTTACTCTTACTGAGAGCTAACACTTTCTAGGCTCAATACCACAATCTTCAGAAGTCCTTATTTCAGAGGTTGCAATTCCATATACCACCAAGAGATGGCGATATATGTTGCGATTATCTTGACTGTCTGGTAGTTCCCCCCAGTAACTTGACATTCCCATCTCTGGAACCCTGCAAAACTGCTGACCATAAGATCCTGTTCCAAGTCCAAACCACGCTGATTAGGGATGACCTAATCAGTTCTTTCAGATGCCCCACACACTTGTACATGCACACATGTACTCTCCCATTTCTGTAGTTGTACCCGTCCTGATAATTGTAAGAAGCATACACCTTGCCATGCCATGATTAAGCTTTAATTTAGGCTAATTCACTTATATCCTGACTGTCATTTTACATAAATAACTGGGTCAAACATGTGTTCCTGGGAGAAAAGCATGCTATTTCATGCTCTTTGTAATTGCTTTTCACCCCGCCCCTCTCCATAAGAAAAAGAATCGCTGTAAGACATTCATAACATTCATAAAATATAATTTAATATTTGAACAATTGTAATCATGAACAATACTGTTTTGCCTGGTTTATGACCACATGATAAGAGCATACTATGATAAGAGCATACTATCATGTTAAGATTTTTTAAATGTTTAACATCCGCTGGCAGCGTTAAAGGTAAATATCAGTAGCCTTGGCCTAAAAACAAAGTGCATCCATGTGCTCGCTGGACCGTAAAGTCATATTCACAATCTTAAAGGCACATTTTAGGTCCTCATAGACAAATATATCACTAAAATGCCCAGGATGGGCCCACAGTATACTGTAAGCACAGTCTTGTTTAGTGGGCAGAGAACAGGAAAACAAGATAAATGTGAGGCCATACTATATCATCCTAGCCTGGGTTTTCCCATGCTGCTATGCACGCGCGATTTAATTCACGCTGCTAGGCAGCCTGGATACCATGGAAATTTTCGCCTCAGTTAGGGGACCAATCACAGAACGGAGGGAGGGCAGTAAGACGATGACGACACACCGTAGCCGTTATGAGCCACGTACAGACGCATTTGATAGACATTCGTAGCGCCCAATAAACGGCTCTGGGCATTCGTAAACCACGTTTCAAATACGAGAAAATGAATGTCTAGTTCCCAGACCCCGTCTCATTTGAGATGAGGGTATGACGTTAGCCAGGCTAATATCATCCAGTCCAGGTCACCATTCAAAAATACAATAAAACAATTAGTTACAGAATTGAAATAAGCAGCTATATTTACAAAGTAAAAATAATGAAAACATTAAAGTGGTCACAACAGTAAAGAATGTCTTTCCCTTTGTATAACAAAGGGCTTCTGGCAACAGATCCATCAGGGAGCATCAAAAACACAGAAATACAATTATCCTATTTGCCAGTGCTCGTCAGCACCCCCTATTGGCAGTCAATCCAAATGTCAAAGCAAGTGCTTAGTGGCGAGAGTGGCTAGGGTAGCAGCATTAAACTGTGCACTATGCAATCAATATAATGGATCTTCTGCCAATGCATAGAGACTGTGCAGGTTCAAACTTTTCAAATCTCCATAGCAACTAATATACACAGTTTGTTTTACTTCCACGCTGTGTGTGGAATGCGTTAGGACGTAGTTCATATGGCCTCGTGCGTAGTTTCTCTTGGCTCGTCCTCTGCTGCTCCCCTGTTCAAGAACTGCAAGTTCATGGGCGTCGCCGGGACCAGAAGAGTCCGTGTGATTGGCTTGACGATTTGTCCAGTAGGATCTGGGCGTACTTCATAATGTTTTATCAACTACAAAGACACAATGAACCAAGTGGTGGTTAGTAGACAGACAATGAGATGGATCCCAAGTAATCATCTGTTACATTAGTGTTGTAGTACCACAGCCTGGTCTAGATATAGCCCGGCACACCTGCACAAATTCTTTCCACAATTTGAGTCTTGTAGTACGCCATTTGGATTTCATTATTGGGCATGATTTTGGAAGCCAGCCTGGAGTAACCCCTCCCACAGAATTTGAGAATGTCAAATGCCTTAATCGCCGTTTCCTGTTAATGTGCTGCCAATATTTTTATTACAGTACAGACGCAATAGCGAAATCTAATCATCTCGATTCTCCAGTAGCAGCGATGTTATTGAAAACAGAATCAACTCAAGCATGCTCACTGCTCAGGTGACGTGGATGACTGCTTCCCTATTGTTTACCTGACCATTATCACATCATCTTAACCTGGCATACACACTTGTAAATGGAGCAACTCCAGACTGTATTTCAGGGTAAATTCAGACTGGTTTCCAGGCTAGTAGTGCTATGTAATACCACACAGTATTAGTGTTTATTAAATTTTGGTGCCTATTCAGTTTACATCACATTCTATGTTCTATGTGGATACAGCTTGGTGGTATTTACAGTAATGTTGAGAGTTGTAGTATCACTTTGCAAGGTACATCATACATCTCTCTCTCTCTCACTCTCCCTCTTTCTTTCTCTCTCTGATACATAGCTAGCTAGATGGATAGATAGATAGATAGATAGATAGATAGATAGATAGATAGATAGATATAGATAGATCATAAGATGGATACTGTAGATAGATATTCATTAGTTTTCCTTTAAGGTCCTATCTGCTGGTTCACAGCATATGATTCTGAGGTAGTGTTAGTGTTTAAAATGACACGTTGCAATTTATTGCAGAGCCGGCTGAGTTATTCATTGACATCTCATTGCCAACAGGCACAGTTATCATCAGTGTATCTGCACAAATTAGTCCAGACCAAAGTTGAAGGTCTCCCTGTGTGCAATCATATGGCCTTATGGTAGCAGACTAAACCAACATGGTGATGGTGGACAGCTGTTACTCGAGGGCAGTGACACCAGGTAGCCTCCCTGGCCTTTCTGATCCAAATAAATGTGCTGGCTGATGGTTGCAGTTATTGTATTTTCCTAATGCAAACTGACCCAAATGTTGACATAAATTCATCAGACTAATGATGCAGGTCTTCAAATATAGATCTTTTTATTGCAACCCTGCTGTCAATGATCAAAAATCTTACTGGCTTATTAATAACACATTTTGACATTATGCACCATGTAAGTCAATCAGACTATCCCGGAATGTTGAAAACTGATGCTAAACAAGTATCCAGTACGTTGAAAAATTACGACAAGGGGTGATTATAACTATCATCATAAATATGTGACAAGATTGAGTAGAGATTATAGGCATCGATATGTGACAAGATTGCCTATAATCTCTACTCAATCTTGTCACATATTGATGCCTATAATCTCTACTCATCGATATGTGACAAGTTGGGAGTGATAATAGCAAAAGCCTTCATTATGCAAAAACCTTCATAATGCATCTTTAACACTGAGCAGCATTCAAAATGTTGAGTTTGCATCTTTAAACTTTGACTTCTGCTTTAAACTTAGACTTTTTCATTTGTCTTTTTTTAACCAAGGGAGGTGCTGAATTCTGACTGAGTTGACCGACTGAGCCTGAGACATTGGACGTATGGTTGCTCTCACCTGTGACAGGACCAGGTACATCTCCAGCTCCGCCACCCGCCGGCCCAGACAGGCCCGGATGCCGAACCCGAACGGCACGGAGCCGAAGGGGTGCTGGTTGAGCTGCTTGTCGGCGCCACGGAGCCAGCGCTCAGGCAGGAAGGCATGCGGGTCCGGGAAGATCTTCTCGTCGTACGACACGGCGTAGTGGCACAGGTGGAACAGGGTCTGCCAGGTCACAGCAGATGGAACAGTTACGTTACGACTAACTTGCTTAATTGATTAAGTAATGCGTGTGTGTGTCCGTGTGAAGGATATGGCCACAGCTGTGATTCAGCTGTACAGGAGACAAGAGGCCCGAAGCCTCTAACCACGACTGACCTGTTTGGGGAAGCGATGTCCGCCCACCACAATCTCATTTTCCACAGTGATGCGGGCATTCCCGGGCACCACAGGGTATAACCTGACAAAGAAATGCCCAGTTAGTCATGAAATTGAAATTAATCTTTTCCTTCAGCACAGAACGCTGCAAAATCATTTACATTTTTACATTTACATTACATTTAGCAGACACTTTTTGACCAAAGTGACTTACATATATCAGCTATATTACAAGGGATCACATTGTCCCCGGAGCAACTTGGGGTTAAGTGCCTTGCTCAAGGGCACAACGGTGGAAGCCGGGAATTGAATCGACAACTTTCAGGCTACTGCACGCTAGCCCAGCTCCTGTACCACTACACTACCACCGCCCCACACTTCACTTACACACACTCTCAACACTAGATGACAAACGCACACCCACTCACTTTTGTTTGTAATCCTCAGCTTGGATAGGTTACGTTTGGTGTTATATAATTGGTTAATAGCATCGAAGGATTCTGTCCATATTTTAAGCAATTACCAGGCTAATTCACTAAGAAGCACTTTTTTCTTGCATAAGCCTATTACTAAGTAATTACTCAGGTTAGTAATTGATTAAGTAAGTAAGTATAAGTAAATATACTCTTTTGATCCTGTGAGGGAAATTTGGTCTCTGCATTTATCCCAATCCGTGAATTAGTGAAACACACAGTGAACACACTAGTCTGAGCGAATTAGGGTTGAAGGTGGAAGTAAATACAGCAAAAGGATATTTAGTATCAATCGAACCGTAATTTCATGTACCGGTAGATTAAGAATTTCAGGTGCCTACAGTGCAGATTTGTACCAGAAAAAAGATATACAGCTTTGAATGGACCATGGTATAATGATTATTGGGCCAAAATCGTATATTATCACATATAGATATTAGCTGATATCTCCTATACTGGTAAAAGGATCTTTACCAAACTTGGTGTACTTATTTACCATAAGTTCTTGATGAAATTAGTAGGTGTTTAATGTCTTGGGGTCAAAGGTCAAGGTCACGTGAGGTCATAGTTGACATGCAATGTTTGTTTTATACCTTTCAAGCAGATTGAAGGATCCTCATTAAACCCAACACAGTTAATTAAGCCTAAATGAACTAATAAGGCATAAAAGATCATGGATCAACTGAAGTTGGTAGTAGGCATATAAGCAACGGCAGCAGCGGACTGATATTACCTAGGATTCTAGTAGGTATTATGGTGGGTTTTCAGGATGTGAAGGGATGTAATCATGGGTTTCATAAAGTACTGGGGGTACCAGGATGAGAGGATCTCCTCCTTACATGGTTAAGGGAGAGGGGGTGTTATCAAGCTGGTAAGAACTGGACAGGACAGGGATGAGGAGGCCACTGTGCCTCACAAGTTAGGGCCTGTCTAGCTAGGAAGAGAATAAGATAAGGCCTTATTTCACTAAACTGGAAGGAAACAAAAAAACTTAGGGCTACACTATTTTACATATGTTACCTATGCATTACATAGGTTTGCATATAGTTTTATGCATGATGGGAAGATGGTTTCCACCAATGTAAGCGACCCTGCTTGGTACTGATTGGTGAAGGGTGTTGAGGGAGAGGGGGTGAGAGGGTGGCACTTCTCAAGGGCTCTGAGGAGTATAAAATATAGTGTACAGTATAGCCATCTGTAGGGAAAGCCTGGAAAATCCAGACCTGGTAATCTAGAAAGATTAAGGGTCTGGCCATGAACAATGTAATGGCCCAACCCGAGGGGCAGCACCAAGCATGCATTTGAAAATCTCACTGCACGCAATTGGATAACACTAGACCAATGTTTACTCCACTCCAATGGATCGATCCCAGATGGATTAGTGGAGCTAGGCGGAACGAAATTCATCTGGCGAGAGTCAGTTTAGTCTAAAAAGTCCATTGCAGTGAAATGGAAAATAATGAATCAAGACAGTACTGAGCACAACTAAATACTGATATTCATCCCAGGGGAAAATATTGCTTCTTACAACAATCTCATCTTTCAGAAACAAAATTTAGAAAATGAACTGCTATCCTAATACTTTGTGTCCCTTAATGTGCTTTGTAAGAAATTATAAGGTGGCTTGTAACAAATTCGTATTTAATTATATTATTGATATCTACCGTCAAAATCTTCCAAAATATTTAGATATTATTTTTTGCCCACCCCAAACTTCAACTGAACAGATAACAACGGACATGCCACATTACTAACATCAAAACTGGAAGACAATGCTAGTCTTCAGGGTCACAGAAATTGCCTTGTCCATGAAGGGAAAAATAGCAAGGGCCACAGTTAACAGCCATGCTAACTTATGGAAAGTTACAACAGCAGAGAAAGCTATAATTTACAGCTGGAAGTAGCACTGCTTGTACTGTGGAAAGGACTGCACGGGCAATATTGAAAGAGATATTGGTCAGGTCATGACTATGCTAGTGGAAGTATTTCACTTATGTAACTGCTAAGCACATTTGCCTACAGTAATTGCAATCAGATACTTGATTCTTATAAGGAGGGGTATTAAACTCATTGTGCTGTAGATAGGGACTCCCCATGTCAAAAACAACCAAGTAGATGTTGTGCAACATAAAAAAAGTTCACTATATTTACAGTAATTGAATTGAACATGGCATGTTGATTAGCATGTCTCCACCGTCTATAACCTTGTATGTCAGGGGATGAAACTGACCTTAACCTTTGACCCCACTTAGTCCCTAAGTTCATCTAACTTGTATAGACCAGCGGTTCCCAAACTTTTCCCCCCACGTACCACCGGCTAGATTCCGACTCGGCTCGCGTACCCCCATCATCCGACACATAAACACATAAAAACGTAACGCATTCTATACCCCCCCCCCCCCCCCCCACCCATAATATTTGTCCGTTTCCCGGTTTTAGGTGCGTGCATTTGGTCAGTTAAAAAGTTATGAAAAGTAGCCTGCATAGTAGCCTAACTACATCCACATACAATATCTTATAATAGGCCTACAACAACGCCTGACAAGGATGTATTCGTTTGGACAACATTAGGCTATACAGCCTAGAAAGGCTAAACTTAGGCTACCTTTAGTTTGTTAAATGTAAAGCCTAGCTTAATGTTACCTTTCTTGCCCATCTGAAATAACTCCTAGCTTTGCTCCTTCCCTCCTTTCTGTTTTTGTTGTTTTCAAAAACCTGTTATATCCGCAAAACTTTCCCCCCATGGACCACGGACCATCCAACGCATTCAAAAGTAACGCATTCTATTAGCTATTCCAGGCGTTATGTTTAATAAGCTGCCCTTTTTTTGATGAACACATACAGAGTTTATAAATGATATCCTTTAATTTCATGTTTCTATATCATTATGACCTGATTCGAAATTATGTATTTATTCATAAATTAATTACAAAAGATTTAAAATTTTCATTTTACACCTGTCCGCCATAGTCCTTTTCATCTCGCGTACCCCCTAGAAGCAGCTCGCGTACCACCGGGGGTGTACCACAGTTTGGGAATCCCTGGTATAGACAATAAATGTACTAGAGTTAATGAAGATCCATCAGTCTGCTTTGGAGATATGAACCAAATACTGCATGTGAGTTATTTGTGTGACCCCGGGCCCTTGTAACCTTGACCTTTGACCTCAAGACCTAAATTGTCTTGCCAGCTCTTTGACAACTTGTAGTGGGTAAGTAGACCAAGTTTGATGAATATCTTTCAATAGGCTTAAGAGATATCAGCTAATATTAAGATGTACTAACATACGTTTTTGGCCCAAAAATCATTGTGCCATGCTCCATTCAAAGCCCTATATATTTTTTTCGGTACAAATCTGCACTGTAGGCACCACAAATTCTTAATCTACAAAAAATTATGATTCAAATGATACCAAATATGCTTTTGCTGTATTTACTTCCACCTTTGACCCTTTTCTAGGCTAATTCACTCAGACTACACAGTGAGGTGAAGTACACACTAATTCCGGCGCAGTGAGCTGCCTTCAACAACAGCAGCGGCGCTCGGGGAGCAGTGAGGGGCTGGGTGCCTTGCTCAAGGGCACTTCAGCCGTGCCTACTGGTCAGGGTTCGAACCGGCAACCCTCCGGTTACAAGTCCGAAGCGCTAACCAGTAGGCCACGGCTGCCCCTTACTTATTAGTTTATTGTTCACTGATCAGTTGTGATCACTAATGTGATGTCACCCACCGAAGCGTCTCTCGGATGATGGCCTTCAGTAGTGGCATCCTGGCGATGTCATCGCTGGTGGGCACCTTGTCTCCCGGGCAGACGCTCTCCACTTCCTGGTACAGCCGCTCCTGGATCTCCGGCTCACTCGCCATGTGGTACAGCGCCCAGGAGATGGTGTTGGACGTCTGCAGAGGGTCAAAGGTCAGGGTTTAAAGGTCAATACAAGAGACTAGATGAGTGAGAGGATGAGTCATTGGAGCAATTAATTATAGGATATTAGGAAAAAATCTTTTGGATAAATATTACATATTTAAATTCTGTGCTTTCCATTTACATTTAAGAAGACATTTAAGTGTGTGTATGTGTGTGTTATCTAACTGGTTTGGGCATGTGTTTGAGTGTACACACATATGATCCTTTGGTGTGCATGTGTTGGTGTGTGTGTGTTATCTTGTTTGGGTATTTGTGCAGACACACATTCTTTTGATGTGCATTCTGCATGTGCATGTGTTGTGTATATATGCTCAGGTATTCGGACATGCACACACACGCAGGCTGTTATCAATCATCCCCACACACATACCTCCCCTCCTCCCCTCCCTCTGCTGACACTCCCTACTCCTCCCCTCCCTCTGACACTCCCTACTCCTCCCTCTCCTCTCCTCTCTCACTGTCTCCACTTTCCACTCCTCTCCCCTCTTCCCCAGCAAAGCCGCATCGCTAGTGTGTCTCCTGGCGACCTAGTAACATTAACGAGAAACATTCTGCCTCGGCCTTGTCCCCCATGTGTCTCTCACCATCAAACTACAATAAGAGCCACCTCTCCTCTTCTTCCCTTTTCCACTTCTCCTTCCCACCCTAACTACAAACTACAATAAGAGCCACCTCTCCTCTTCTTCCCTTTTCCACTTCTCCTTCCCACCCTAACTACAAACTACAATAAGAGCCACCTCTCCTCTTCTTCCCTTTTCCACTTCTCCTTCCCACCCTAACTACAAACTACAATAAGAGCCACCTCTCCTCTTCTTCCCTTTTCCACTTCTCCTTCCCACCCTAACTACAAACTACAATAAGAGCCACCTCTCCTCTTCTTCCCTTTTCCACTTCTCCTTCCCACCCTAGACTGTCACCCTTTCCCCCTCTTCATGTCACCCCCCAGTGGAACTGACTCATTCACTCACTTACTCACTCTACACCTCAAGCTGGTGTGTGGTGAGCGTTCTGGTCCCTATATATACAGTCAAATGTGCTGGTGCGTAATGGCCGCCATGGGTCCTGCACATTGGTGGTGGATAGTGAGGTTCTCCGCACACTGTAAAGCACATGGGGAGCCTAGATAAAGTGCTATAGAAATGCAAATAGTTGTTGTTGTTGTTGTTGTTGTTGTCGTTGTTGTTGTCGTCTCCTTGTCCCCCTTGTTTGTCTCACCGTGTCCACTCCGGCGAGCAGCAGTTCGGTGATGCTCCCCAGCACCTCGTGGACGGACATCTGCTCGCTGACCAGCAGGTGTGTCAGGTACTCCCCGGCCACGGGCTCCCCCTTCTTCACACGCTCCTGGATCTCCTCCATCTTCTTCTGGACCAGGTCTTCCGCTGGAGGATAGGGACAGGACAGAGAGAGGGAGGGATAGAGAGAAAGAGAGAAAAAGAAGGAGAGAGAGAGAGGAAGAAAGTGATAAATGGAAGCAAAACAGGATAGGAGAGTGAGAAAAGGGGGGGGTGGAGAGAGAAAGAGTGAGATGGGGAGAAAGGAGAGAGAGAGAGAGAAAGAAAGAAAAAGAGTGAGAAGTGAGAAGTGAGAATACAAACTTGTATTTCTGAGTTTACTGTGATGAAGCTTTGAAATATCTTAGCTGGTTCCCTGTGCATGCCTCAACACCCTCTAGCAGCCCTAATGAATAGGTGAGTAGGTGACAGCACTGAACATACTAGACCTCAGGCTAAAGGGACATGAGTAATTTGGCAGTCCTTACTATAGTGATTCACCTAGTGACAGTTGAATTGGCAATAGTGATTTACCTATCACATTACGAAAGCGGTTAGTTCATCAATGACTTAAAGCTGCATCTAGCAAGTCTGACAGATTGAGGGGACAAAATGTTGAATGTTTACAACTCTCATGCCCCTCCCCCACTACCAGCGAGCACCCTCTCATCGAGTTTGTGCTCGTCAGTGCGCACCAGACTGCACCAGACTGTTATTGACAGTCAGATCTCACACAGCCCTGCTCTGATTGGACCAGAAGAACCGGGAGCTGTGGATTTTTGCCAAACAAATAACAGGCTTTATTTGGCAACAGGGGTTTTTTCTAAAACCGGCTGATTTTCTGTCGGTTTCAGTGAACATGATCAAAGAAATCTTGCCAACTGCAGCTTTAATTGATTGATATCATACATTAGTGGCTGATCTGTTATCTGTGATGGGGATCTGTCTCACCAACAGTGAATAGGTGGTCCCAGACGGCCACAAAGTGCTTCCAGAAGGGCAGGTAAGGCCAGAGAGATCTGGGGAAGAGCACGATGATGGGGGAGAGGCGGAACATCTCCCCCACGGAGAAGATGAACCTCTCAGTCTCCTCAGGAACCTTTTCATTCAGGCAGCCCAGACGCGTCTCAAACAGCACAGAGGAAATGCCTACGGCAGGAGAGACAGACCACAATTCACTAAGCATTTGGTTGAAATCCAAAACCACATGTCACAGTGTCACAGATGATATGGGGAGTTGTCAAATAGAAAGAACAGTGTGTGCCCGTCTATACACACACACACACACACACACAGTCCCTTAAATATTTGCATTTTGATATATAGGGATTTTAACAGTTCCTTTGAACAACACCTAACCAACAAAAAACCTAGCTTGGTTGATAAAACATTATATAGAAATAAAATGAAGCAATCACCCTATCTACATGTCAGCCATGTACATTACATGTTTTATTTGTGAGTTTTACCAGCTCACCAAATACATCTGTGAGTGTTTTCTCTGCAGCCCTGCCATTTGCTTTGTAAAAAATAAATGCAAAACATGCAGGAGTCTCAGAGCTTACTCTGTCTATCTATGTGTGCACATCATGAGTGAGTCACTTCCAGGAGACTGCAGTGTCATATCACTGTGTGCGGCCTTTAACCTGCCTCCCATAGGGTTCCCCAGGCACTAGGATTCAACCTTGAAAGGTGAACTTGGAAGTGTGATCAACTCTTCAAGGACCTGTCTGTATCAGCCTTCAAGGGCACAACAAAATGATGTATGTGCAGAGCTGACTAAAACACTGCTGCACTCAGCCAAGTTCACAAGAAACACAATTATGTCGTAACCTCTGACAAAACCTGTGGCCTTGAGATTATTGACAGAGGAACTATTTGGCATGTAGACATAAGATGAGATAAGACATATCCTAGAATGTAGTTGTACATTGATATGAATGAAGTTAGAGTTAGTGGAGACAGCGGTACACTGTGCACTGACACGATGGCTAGACCGAAGGGTTAAGGTACACTGAAGTCATGATGTAGAACACAATTACGCCAAGGACTAAACTCTAAGGCATATGAATAAGTAAGGCCTGGATAGGTTTCAGTCCATTTGTTTGAAACTAGTGTAGTCTGCAGCGCAGGCATGAAAAACTAGGCCTTTGTGGGGCAGACTAAGACTTTTTACAGTCACAAACCTCCACTGAAGTGCATAGAATGTCATCAACACACTGGTTGATAGTGGTTCACCGGTTACTGGTCAGCTCAATTATAAAGCCTGCCTGCCTAGTATTGAAACACCCATTGCCTTACCTTCAAAAGCAAACTTATACAGCTCCCCTGCCAAATCATTGACCATGACTCCGTCCCCTGTAGTCTTCCGGAGCCAGTCCACCTTCTGGACGAAGTCCCTGACCACCTCGTTGATGGCATTGGTGTACGATGACACATGCTTGGGTTTCAGCATCCTGGGGTTCAGAATGCTTCTGATTCTCTGCCATTTCGCCCCCATTCTAGAACACAGGAGCACAATGGAGTTATTGTCCGGTGCTCTGTTGTCTAAGACAGGGTTTCCCAAACTTTTCCACGACAAGGCCCCCCAAATACCACTAGGTTCTGGCCAAGGACCCCTTTGATGTGTTACTTAACCCATCGACAATACTACGGCATATGTAAAAATACATTAAGATAATCCTAATAATTATTTTAGCCACAAGCACTTCGCGATGGAGCATACAGTGTGTAAAAATTGCATTTGGGGCTTTCTGCTATATGAGATCTATCACTCTACTATTATTCCCAGTTATTATCATGGAAAATATAATGTTCAGATATGCAACAAATTATTATAATGGCATTGTATTTTTCAAATGTATTTATGTGTTGCTTTTATTTTTCCTTCCAACTTGCTGAGGCCCCCCTGGCACCCCCTCGCGGCACCCCAGGGGGCCCCGGCCCCCACTTTGAAAACCACTGGTCTAAGAGACAAGGGTTACTCAAGGGTAAGCGGGCTTCTCATGTTAGAGGATAGGATAGGCATGGATACAAAGCCTTGCAAGCTGTGGCTGTAAAACAAACATACTAACTCGGCTGGAACTTTCAGTTCAACCAGTTCAATAAACATGTGGGTCAGTTTCAAATTACACTTACACAATAAAACACATTCAGTACCGGACATCAAGACTAGGTACAAAGACCTGATAATGACATTTTTATGACTCACCATGTAAAATAACTGCTACACACCTATTCTCTGCACATACCAACACCAGAGTGCAACGACAGGTTACGAAACATACTCCCACAGTGAGCTGTGGTTTTGGTGTCACAGGAAGTGACAAAAAAGTATGTCACGGAGAAATGTGAGTATTTTATGAATAATCAATAAGTCCGTCAACCACATCAAAAGCCAAATTTGAGTGTATTGTTATGACCTACATAGATCCTCTCTGTATTTATCAATGAATCCCATTGATTTGGCCCTTTCCTTTACTAATGGAATCAGATGTGCTTCTACAGAACACAGAGAGAAATGGAACAAGGGCTTTGGAATGGCAGTGTTCCAGAGTGTCCGAGTGGAGTTTTGTGACTTGTGAGGTGTTGTGTGTCTGGCTTGCCTGGTGGTCACTCACTCTGTGAGGGGGCCATAGGCATGGTTCCGTAACTCCCTGTAGCCTCGCCAGTGGGGCATATCCGTGCGGATGGGGTGCCGTCCCTCCTGCCTAAGCACCTGCTCAATCAGATCTGCACTGGCCACATTCACAATCACCAGCGGCCCGTACTTAGACCTCCACAGCGGACCGTAGATCTTGCTGTGTTCAATCTGATGGTGATAGAGCATGAGCGCATGACACAGTTATTTGACAGTAGAGATACTGGTAATGGGGACAGTAGCCTAACAGCTTTCATAATAAACCTAAACTATATCATTTTAAGACCAGTGCATTTGTATACAACACAAATGCATTAGGCAGAAGGTGCACAAGTTCAGACATGCAACATTGTATGCATGGCATACAATGAGGTTTATTTCACTATTCGCTAAGGACCAGGAACTACTACTGTAATCTGATTCTAGCAGCCCCCATTCCACAATGGACATCTGATCTAAGACAGTCTTGCAGTGTTGGAAGAGTAGCAGTTCATACAGCAGGTTCATCACATGCAAAAAGTCATTTTTTTCACTGTTGGAAGAGTAGCAGTTCATACAGCAGGTTCATCACATGCAAAAAGTCATTTTTTTCAGAGTAGGCTAGCCTACAAATTCTTAGAGCATAGTCTATTATCTTAAATCTATAGGTTATTAAAAACGACCAGGAAGCTGGACATTGTCTGCGCTGTTCCTGTTCTGTACTGATTTGTTGATAAGAAAAAGTATTTATAACTCACTCTCCAATTATAGCTATAATTTAGGCTACTTCCCTTCTTGCAGTGCCGCACGGACACAAAAGTGCTTTATTTCTTACCGTGGTAAAGTTGGTTTTATATTGGACGTTGGATATTCGACACATTCGAAAAATCTATTTAGCACTGACTACGAGGGTCGAATTTGTGTCAAACCAACTTTAATGTGTTTAAACAAGGCCTGCCTATATTACACAAAGCTTATTTTGTCCAAAAACACATGTTTTGATTTTATGAATTTTTTAGGCTGATAAAAGATTTCAATCTATTATGCGGCTTCACCTTTTGACTTACCCATACTAAAACACATCTCCTGAACTCGGCTTACTGCCCTTTCTAGTACACAAAGCTTCTTTTTCCCTAAAACCTTCTCTTTGATTTTATACAACTTTTAATGTTAAATGTTTCAAATCTATTATGCGGCTTGCCCTTTTGACCTACCCATGTCAAAACACATCTGGTGAACTCGGATTACTGCTCTATATAGTACACAAAGCTTCTTTTTCCCAAAAATCCATTCTTTGATTTTATAAATATGTTTTAATGTAAAAAAATGCTTTAAATGCTTTAAATCTATTATGCGGCTTGACCTTTTGACCTAACCATGTCAAAACACATCTGTTGCACTCAGCTAACTGCCCTTCATAGTGCACAATGCTTCTTTTTTCCAGAAACTCACTCTTTAATTTTATATACATTTTTTACTATTCAAAAATGCTATAAATCTATTATGCGGCTTGACCTTTTGACCTACCCATGTCAAAACACATCTGCTGCACTCGACTAACTGGCCTACATAGTACACAAAGCTTCTTTTTTTCAAAAATGCACTCTTTGAGGCCATCCTTAAAAATATTTTTGTTTGCAGTAACAGCCAAAAAAAAATAAAAATGGGTCGGTAGGTAGGTCAATATTTTTTTTTCCAAGATTCAAAGTAAAAAAAAAAGTACAATTTTGGTCATGGTGATTATGTAAGAATGAATTTACACAAATGTGCATATCGTGACGTAACTGACTGGGTCTTCAACCCGTGCCTTCAGGCGCACCATTGCAAACCTCATTCTGATGCAGGTTATATAGACCAGCCTTTCTCAAACTTCTTTGACCTGAGGCCCGGTCATGGCAGACTTTGGGGTCATAGGGCTCATCTACATGTACCCAGAAAGAAGGCTACAATAGCTCTTGGCCACGTTATATTGAAATTTGACTATACAATACTCAATGCTATACAGTGTATTATACAGTCTCTGCTCTGTTTCTAAGGAAGTTCCAAAAAACAACGTCGTTCTATTAAGTTTCGTTAAATAAATAGCCTTCCAACAGGTTGAAGCGGAGCTTTGATACCAACGTTATCGATTAGTTTCAGTTTCTCTCGCGCAGACGCGCATTGAATGAATGCTCATACCACCACTTAATTGTAGGGCTCCATGTTTAATGACATCGATAGCAAAAACGTTTGTTTTCTTTTTTCGTCGATCCGCGGTTTCTTGATCAACTGCGCAGCAAATTATCAGATGAAGCACCGGGCCTACTTTCACTCCACGACTCCGCGGACCAGCAGTCTCCATGTTGCGGACCCATATTTTGAGAAATGCTGAATAGACCACAACCAATTTCAATACTCCGACACGGTCACCGTTAGACTAGGGGGAGAAGGGATGAGAAAAGATCTGGCCACAGTTCTTCCAGAACTTCGTGCCAAGTAAAAGCGTTATCAGTTTGTGTGAATGAAACGAAGCGTAGGCCATAATGTGACATGCGTAAAACCAATGGTGTAGAGATGACGCCACAGGGTTTTATTTAAGTGAGCTACGTTTGCATGTAGGCAATTTATATTCACAATACTTGGGCCTACTAAAAGAAATATTATTTTATTGCATTTGTATTGGTTGTTTAGAGTAAAAAAAAACAATCGGTCGGTATTAACGCAAGTTTACAACCGGCAAGTTGGTCGGACTAAAAGGGGGAAAAAAAAAATATTTGGGTCGGTTCTAAATTGACAGGGTCGGTCGGGTTACTGCAAACAAAAATATTTTTAAGGATGGCCTGATTTTATATTATTTTTTTACTATTCAAAAATGCTATAAATCTATTATGTGCCTTCACCTTTTGACCTACCCATGTCAAAACACATCTGCTGCACTCGGCTAACTGCCCTACATAGTACACAAAGCTTCTTTTTTTCAAAAACGCACTCTTTGATTTTATATAAATTTTTTACTATTCAAAAATGCTATAAATCTATTATGTGCCTTCCCCCTTCGACTTACCCATGTCAAAACACATCTGCTGCACTCGGCTAACTGCCCTACATAGTACACAAAGCTTCTTTTTCCCAAAAATCCATTCTTTGATTTTATAAATATTTTTTAATGTAAAAAAAATGCTTTAAATGCTTTAAATCTATTATGCGGCTTGACCTTTTGACCTAACCATGTCAAAACACATCTGTTGCACTCAGCTAACTGCCCTTCATAGTGCACAACGCTTCTTTTTTATAGCATTTTTGAATAGTAAAAAATTAATATAAAATCAAAGAGTGAGTTTTTGGAAAAATAAGCTTTGTGTACTATAAAGGGCAGTTAGCTGAGTGCAACAGATGTGTTTTAACATGGGTAGGTCGAAAGGGGAAGTCGCATAATAGATTTATAGCATTTTTGAATAGTAAAAAAATAATATAAAATCAAAGAAAGAGTTTTTGAAAAAAATAAGCTTTGTGTACTATGTAGGGCAGTTACCTGCGTGCAGCAGATGTGTTTTGACATGGGTAGGTCAAAAGGTCGATTCGCATAATAGATTTATAGCATTTTTATAAAGTCAAAAATTAATATAAAATCAAAGAGTGAGTTTTTGGAAAAAATAAGCTTTGTGTACTATGAAGGCCAGTTAGCTGAGTGCAACAGATGTGTTTTGACATGGGTAGGTCAAAAGGTCAAGCCGCATAATAGATTTATAGCATTTTTGAATAGTAAAAAATTTATATAAAATCAAAAAGTGAGTTTCTGGAAAAAAGAAGTGTTGTGCACTATGAAGGGCAGTTAGCTGAGTGCAACAGATGTCTTTTGACATGGTTAGGTCAAAAGGTCAAGCCGCATAATAGATTTAAAGCATTTAAAGCATTTTTTTTTACATTAAAAAATATTTATAAAATCAAAGAATGGATTTTTGGGAAAAAGAAGCTTTGTGTACTATATAGAGCAGTAATCCGAGTTCACCAGATGTGTTTTGACATGGGTAGGTCAAAAGGGCAAGCCGCATAATAGATTTGAAACATTCAACATTAAAAATTGTATAAAATCAAAGAGTAGGTTTTAGGGAAAAATAAGCTTTGTGTACTAGAAAGGGCACTAAGCCGAGTTCAGGAGATGTGTTTTAGTATGGGTAAGTCAAAAGGTGAAGCCGCATAATAGATTGAAATCTTTTATCAGCCTAAAAAATTCATAAAATCAAAACATGGGTTTTTGGACAAAAGAAGCTTTGTGTAATATAGGCAGGCCTTGTTTAAACACATTAAAGTTGGTTTGACACAAATTCGACCCTCGTAGTCAGTGCTAAATAGATTTTTCGAATGTGTCGAATATCCAACGTCCAATATAAAACCAACTTTACCACGGTTTATTACTTACCGTCCAGGGACTGCGCCCATAGTTTAGCCTACCATGACAACAGTAGAATTTATCCTGCGTTAGCCTACTGTTTTGTTCATAAATTAGGCTATGTATATTAATGTATAAGCTAAAGGTGATTATATCGTAGGCTTCCACTAGGCTAAGGGTAAATTATAATGATATGCCTAAAACACATGCAACACACCAGTGATAGGACATTTAATAAGCGACATAAAATACGAAAAGGGACAACAAGTTCGTAAGTGACGAATAACAAATGTAGGCTAGGTTAATGCTCAAATCGTTAATCGCCATTTGCCATTGTAAACATACTTGCATTTGGTGCGTTGTCTGAAAGTAACCTTTCCCAAAGAGCCAGTATAAAGAAGTAATGAAACTGGGACCGTCTAAATCCTCCATCGTTTTCAGTTTATTTCCATCCTCGATTGTTTTTACTTTACTCCCATTTATGACACCGGCCGACGAAGACGCACCCTGTCGCCTGTCACCGGCGTTCAGGGCTGGCAGGATGCATTTCGTCCCAACAACGCTGTCCAGTTTGCAGACGAGAAGTCCTGTCCTTACCAACGACCTGCTAAACATCTTTTCTATTCACAGTACTGCACCGATCTAAGCAGGCTACAGTAGGCTACCCGACTTGGAGAACACGCACTCTGTACAATGGCTCCTTGTTTACGCGAGAAGAGGTAGTCTCCTATCTGACTGCTAACCCTTTCGGTCTATTGAACTCGAATAACCTGCGGCGTTGTTATAGAACTTAACCCCTCAATTACACTGCAGGCTTCATAAACTCAACAATCCGTTTTATTTGGCCAAGACTTGGATTTACTGCAGATTTCTAACAGAATCACTCCACTAATTTGTGTGTGTAAATTGCAGCCTTTAATCCAGCGTGCATGTTTTGAAACCAATTAAATGATTAAATGAAGAGTATGCTGTAACCTGAGACTAGGCTACACGATGGCAGTGTGTGCAAGTCTTGGTTTCAAATAGCTATTTCTTAGCATTAGTAATAATAATAAGCATAATATATTGTTATGCTTGTTGGCTGGTCCTGACAGGGAAGGTATGGCTATTTTTGTCCCATTGCCCTGCATTAATTATGATTGGGGGCAGATGCATAGCTGCCCATACACCATGGTGACCACTGCAGTGGTCTCAACTCCTTGCAACCATACCTGTCAACACTCCCGTTTTTCCCGGGTTCTCCCGTATTTCAAGGTCATCTCCCAGCACCCTCCCGTTTTGTTATTTCTCCCGGAAAAATCCCAATTTGCATGGCCATCAAACTTCATTTTAAATTGATCCATTCAGGTTGCCAGATTGTGTATGAAATACACCCTATACATACACGATCACTTAGTTTCAATTTCAACCGTTTTGTCATAGGCTAAAACCTGGCAAACCAAAAACCAAATAAAGGAAGCGGGTGCCTGCGCAGCCTGAGTCTCGTCGTAAGCAAGCTGGCTAGTTGAATGGCCTACTCCAGAACTAGCTGTTGGAATTTAATTGATTAACACATCACATAAACTGTTATTGAGTGTTGTTGATACAGTGAACTTGTTCCCTCGTAACCAAATCTGACAGCAAGCAGCTTTGGAGTTTTGGATAGGCTGCAGGCAGGCAGCTGGTGGATACTGCCATGCGTAAGGTAATGGTAAGGTAAAAGCAACGACCGAAATGCAGTGTTGAAACACGTGTATGAAACGTATTAAATATGCAAACACAGATCCGGTGTTATACGGTAACTGGCTTTCATGTTAACTGGCTGGACTGTTCACTTTGCCTCTGGAGTTAACGTAACCGCCCCCTTCTTTTGCAGATGTGTTCAGCTGGTGATTTAGCCTCCGATACCTGGCAGCAGATTCGTCTGTTTAACTGAAGTTCAAATAGACATTGTGATGCTCCACTTTGTTGTTTAATAAAGCTTTACAACACGATGTGTCGGCGTTGGAAGTGTCAGGTTGTCTGTATGCGCTGGACCATGAATATGCCACCAAATAAATAAAACTAAATAAACTCCACGGGTCTCGAACCACTACTAAATTAAACTGCTTGCATGATAACCTGACACCAACCTGCTTGCGCCACTAACCAGTTGTGATTTCTTAGTGAAATTAGTGATATGTACTAGGCCCACTAGTAAATGAGGTCAACTAGTATGTTATTGTGTTTAGCAGGTTAACACAGCGGATTATGGTGACTGCTGCTACTGTGTTATCTTGCAATGTTGCCCAAAGTAGCCTATCATGGTTCAGTTTACAAACGTTTCACTGATTGCTGCCAGGCTGTGGCCGCCTCTACGTGAAGTGTTTTATTATGAACGCCAGCAAATAAATAACAAAGATTCGAACTCGAATGACAAAACTAGAACTATAATCTGCATATTAACCTGATGCATATCACAACGAACGTGAAACACGCACACGCATTGAAACACACAATGTGCAGGAGAAGTCTAATGTGTCTTTTTTTTACACAAAATTTTACATATCACAAAAGAGATGTAATATCAAATATCACAAGATACACTTAGGCCTAGGCTATTTACGTTCGTGTTTTGACATGTTAACATAGGTTTGAGGTGTATTAGATTTATATATATTTTAATAATTTATTTCTCACCATGTGATAAGATGTGGCGCAACAGGTTGATGCGTTGGTAAGGCTCTTTTTAGTCTAGCCTACGGGTTCAATCCTCGCCATTCACAGTTTTTTAAATGTATACATTTTTAGACAAGCAATGCTTCCTCAATTTAGGCTAAAGATAGACTAGGTGGCCGCGGGCAGCCTGACCAGCAGTCAGTGAAACGTAAAAACCATTAAGCCTATATACTTTGAAGGTCTAAATGGCTTGGGCAATGCAGCGAGATAACACAGTAGCCAGTTACCATGATCCACTGTGTTAACCTGCTACAAACACAATACTAGGTGACCTATTTTACTTGTAAGCCTAGTAAATAAGTATGGCCAATTTCTCAAGTAATGTCAGCCTGGTTAGTGGCGCAAGTAGGTAAATGTCAGGTTATCATGCAAGCAGTTTAATTTAGTAGTGGTTCGAGACCCACGTGGAGTTTATTTAGTTTTATTTATTTGGTGGCATAGGGCTATTTATGGTCCAGCGCATGTAGCCTAGCCTACTACAGACAACCTGACACTTCCAACGCCGACACATCGTGTTGTAAAGCTTTATTAAACAACAAAGTGGAGCATCACAAATATGTCTATTTGAACTTAAGTTAAACAGACGAATCTACTGCCAGGTATCGGAGGCTAAATCATCAGCTGAACACACCTGCAAGAAAAGGGGGCGGTTACGTTAACTCCAGAGGCAAAGTAAACAGTCCAGCCAGTTAACATGAAAGCCAGTTACCGTATAACACCGGTATAAACACTGACACCCCCTCCCCCGAAAAAAAACTCCCGTTTTTAGAAAGCTAAATGTTGACAATGACAGGTATGACTTAACATCACATAAATAAATGTAAGAAAAGGTCTTTCTGAAGAAAAAAGAAAATGCTAACCAGAAGCATAGGCAGTTTTAAGAAAAGTCGATGTTACTAATGCCTCATCATTCAATAGCCTAATAAGGCAACCTGTCTATTTTGAGCAAGGACAGAAGACATCTAAAGTGCCATTACCACCCAATGCAAATAAGTAACCTTGGCTTGGGTGAACCCAGACAAACCTGTAAGCAAATTTGAATTAGCTTTGCAAGTCAGTCTAGAAAGGATACCATTTACGCCCGTTTCTGAATCACCAGAAACCCAGGATCCAATCATAATCAATAAAGTGTAATTTCACTGCAGGTTAGGGCCCTGGAAGTGGTAAAACAAGACGTTTGGAAACAAGCATCAATGGGATCCTTTCCAGATGGACCTGCAGAGCAAATTCAAATCTGTTTACAGGTTTGTCTGGGTTGACTAGCTAAAGTAGACGGGTTTGAGTCAACTTTGAGTTTGAGACCCCTGCTCACTCTACGATCTTTGCACAGGCCTCAAGAACAAAGTAATATTAGCATAGAATTCTAAAACATAAAATACATTTTTAACATATTACTAGCACGACATTAACAAAAGAATACAGTCTTCACAGACACGATTGACACAGAACCCAAGGCCTGTGACCGTGACAGAGGCAAGGAAGGAACCACACACAGACATCATTTTGGCAAAAGAATTTAAATATTTATTTTCCAGCATGAATAACTTTCATTAAATTCTCATCATAGAGCCATTGGGGAAGCAGCAGTAAGCCATCTCTGGTTCGTAGGGCACACGCTCCGATACTCCCCCTCCCCGACCCCACCTCATTCTCCAGACAGCTACTTTAGCCAAGTAAACAAACACCTGGCGTGGCTATCTAAACAGAGAGAGCTCCAGCGTGGCAAACAGTAACCCAGCAGTAAACAGACAAAAAGGAGAGAGAAACAGTCAGCAGAGAGACACACATCAAAGACAGAGAGAAAGCAGTGAGTGAAAGAGAGAGAGAGAGAGAGAGAGAGAGAGAGAGAGAGAGAGAGAGAAAGAAAGAGAAGGTTGGATTTGAAAGGTTTGAAGATGAATTGAAGAAAAAAAAAAGAGGTCAAGGCATACTGTACTGTAGTGTTTAAGACTCCACAGCTACATATTTCCGCCCATCACACGAGAGAGACGTTTATCATCCTACAGCAAGCCAGAAGAGCCCTGTGGGGTGCACCAAACAGCAGCATGTTGGTCTTTTTGAACGTTTCGGAAACTGCAGACCACCACAGTAAGACAGACACATTCAAGTATTGCAGGTTTAAGGCGGCTAAGTGTGGTCTTCGTAATAAGTTGACAGGTTCTCAGCTGTGAACCGCATATGAAATTAATATTTTGCATACAAAATTAATTCTTACTGATAAACTAATCCATTTCAAGTAAACGTATTGGCTCTTTCAAAGGCAAGCCTCGATATGTTTGCTAGATCATTGAGCACTACATTGAACTTGGCCATTCATTAGTCTAACGATAAATTACTTTAGGATGGCTGTGCACAGCCTAGTCAGACTACTTTTCTACTCATACCTTCAAATGAGATGATAAACTCACAACTTAATCATGTCGCAACAGCACTTATTTCTAAAATCTGGAGATATCTGCCAACAAAATTAAGATTAAGAGGGATTTGGTGGTGGATACCATCAGCCAGTTTTCCGTAGATGCACTAAGTCTAGTCCTAAACTAGACTTGTTTCAGTGAGGATTTTCACTGAATTGTTTAGTCTAGGGCTAGACATAATCCATGTATGGGAAACCAGGCCTATATTTCATACCAAAGGAGGAAATTAAATTAAAATTACAAAGCATCCATTTAGAAGATTAAGCTATTGAACAAAAATAAACTTTTCTATTCTCCGATAGGAAATTTATCGCCACTTATCCCAGTCTAGTCTAAAGATTCAAAACATGTTTACACAAAATAAATACTGATGCTTTGAGAGAGAAACCAACAAGAACAACAGATTGCAGGTGGGGGAGGTTCCCCATTCCAAGCTACAGAGAAGATTTTCCATTTAAACTTGACACATCAAGCGGATTCCTCCTCCTGCATTCGAGATAACAGCTGACTCTGAAAGACATAAGGCCGGATTCAGCACCAAATCCGGGCCAAATCCGGCCCCCATTCGGCCCAGTTCCATTTCAGAGTCGGCTGTTATCCGGTACATTGGCTTTGTATATACTGCAGGCAGTGGTCTTGCTCAGTGTGGGGAGAGGCAAATCAGTCGTCGTCACTCTCGCTACCGGACTCGCTCAGCTGCAGGTCGTTCTCTACGAGACAGAAACAGAGAGGTCACTAGGGGTGTCAGGCCCAGACCAGGAAAGAATCTTGCTTCTTGAACTTGCACAAAAAAGGATGTTACGGCATTTTAGTAAATCATTTTTTTTTGTTGAATGAAAGGGGTTTGCACTGCTCACAGATCTGGCCCGTTGTGTCCAAGGCCATTTGATCACACATTCTACAAGCCTCTCTCTGCTAGTTATAGGGCCAACTAACAATTAAACATTCCAAAAAAAGGTGGAAGATTATCTCGACACAATGACAAACTGAACATGAACAAATGAACATTAGTAAAAGTTCAAGATAAACATGAACAATAGAAACTTTTTAAAAGTAAAGTTAGGCATTGGCACAGATCCCTCATTTTGATTTGATCCCAATTCTCAAGCTAACAATTAATCGTCAATCTGTTTCCATTATCTCCCTCAGTTCTGACCAATACCAACCCCTTTACTCAGTACTGACCAGTACTGATACTGATCTCCCTCAGTTCTGGTCGATACCAACTCTGATCTCCCTCAGTACTGACCGATACTAACCCCTTTACTCTCTCAGTACTGACTGATACCAACCCCTTTACTCTCTCAGTACTGACCAGTACAGACATTGGTTTTTCTCAGTACTGACCGGCACCAGCCCTGATCTCCCTCAGTTCTGACCGATACCAACCCTGATCTCCCTCAGTTCTGACCGATACCAACCCCTTTACTCTCTCAGTACTGACCAGTACAGACATTGATTTTTCTCAGTACTGACCGGCACCAGCCCTGATCTCCCTCAGTTCTGACCGATACCAACCCTGATCTCCCTCAGTTCTGACCGATACCAACCCCTTTACTCTCTCAGTACTTACCAGTACAGACATTGATTTTTCTCAGTACTGACCGGCACCAGCCCTGATCTCCCTCAGTACTGACCGGCACCAGCCCTGATCTCCCTCAGTTCTGACCAATACCAACCCAGATCTCTCAGTACTGACCGGTACTGACACTGATCGCTTCGCAGCCATGGGTGCCCTCTTTGCTAGACGGTTACAATGTAGCGGACTTACTGAGCGTGCTCATGAGATGACCACCTCCTCCTCCTCCTCCTACTCCGCCGCCACCACCACCTTCCTCCGGCCGCACATGAGAGGAAGAGGAAGAGGACGTGGTGGTGGTGGTGAGGATGGGCATGCCCTGGTGAGGGGGCGCGGCTGGGGGCTGGCCTCTGCGTCCCTCGTCCTCTGATTCGCTGTCGCTGGAGCTGGAGCTGTCACTGGAGGAGGAGGAGCTTCGGGAGTCGGAGGAGCTGTCACCACTGCTCATCTGATCCATCACACGTGCCTCCGCCATCAACTCTACACACAGCCCGCACGCACACACACACACACAAACATTATAACACATAATACAACACAACACATACCCCTGCAATCAAATCTGCACGTCTCTCTCACTCACTCACACACACACACACACACCTCGACCTACATTACACATTTACTCATACAAAACCTAAGATAAGATTTCAAAAAATACCTTTTAAAGAAGCCATGTGTAATTCTGTGATTCTGAACGCACCAAATTGCATTCTTCCATTGACCATTTTTAATACAGTGCCTCAAGTGGTACATTATGGCATTACAAGAGAGCCAGGCTAAAAGTAGCTGGTCTGCATGCTTGCATCAATAAGTAACACAGAGCCCATTACATAAAAAGGGTTATGTCTACACATTCCATTGCCATCTAAGTCATTTTGGGATTTTTCTACAAAAAACAAAAAAAATTCTAAATAGAACCCTCAGAAAAAATACAAAATGAAAATGAGTCATTCCATTCAATCATGCCTCAAAAGTGACTCATTATGAGTCAAATCATACAACTGCGTCTCTGCAGCATCGGAGCATCAGCCAGTGCTGTTTGTGTTTCCTTGGAATCTGCCATGACCTTTGTGTGGCTAACGTCTGGCTCAACTAGTTCAACCACTACAGGGGTAATTATACAGGAGCACACGGATATCAAAACTCAGTTACACCGTGAATGTAGAAACCTACCTACTAGAGATGCACCGATATGGAATTTTAGGGCCGATAACGATAACCGATATTTATTGGTTTGTTGTGGCCGATACCGATACGATAACCGATAATATTACTCTTGAAAAAAAATTGTGAAAAGTGATTTGGGGAAAGCATTTAATAAGCATAATTTTATTGCAGTAATTTTACCTACCACCAAATGATGGACAGAACTCATAATAGTCCTCAATAGTACAGCAGTCAACACAGTAGCCTAGCCCTACAGTATGTGTGGCTCCTTTAAGTGAACCTGATGTCAGTGAATTGCGAGTGAGTGGCTAGAGAGTGTGAATCGTTTTCATTTAGGACAAAACACTCATAAACGGCTCAGCTGGGAATAAGCTACAGTATAGCGACCAAATCAGAGTTTGTGAGGGAAACTTAGGTTTAGTTTCAACTGCGGGTAACTGAATAAAGCTGCAACTCCTCAGACTGTATCTTATGTCCGTCTACTCTGTTGCGCACAACCTGCTGCAGCAGAAATGAAAGGGGTTAGCCCCGAAGGTTTTAATAACTTATTATGATGACCTGTCTGGAACTGAAGCAGGAATGGTTAGCATATTTCTAGGTAATAATACAAAACCCAAGCTAAAGTAATGCAAATATAATACTAAAACACAACTTAGAACTAGGCCTACTTATGTACTCGTCCCACTAACGAGTTTGTTTATTTGTTTCCCCGACCAGCGCGGTAAAGTGCAAACACATCAGCACAAGACGACTCTAGATAGGGCTGAGCTCCACTCTGGTAAGGTTAAATGGCGGATCATTCACGAGAGGATTTTGAGATGCACAGATTCCCAAATGAACGCATATCCACAGATTTTGTTAGAGTGGTGAAATACATTCACACCACTGACATTATATTGAGGAAAAAGTATAGCCAACCAAGCTCAAGTAGCTCAGTGAAGCCAGAGGACCTTACGTAGGCCTAAATTAGGACTTTAAAATTTTTTCTTTTTTTCACTTATCGGCCAATAATATATCGGCCGCCGATATATCGTGCATCCCTACTACCTACACATGCCACAAGGTTTTGGAGTCATGCATGCAGTACTTCTATAGATAGATATGATATGGAATTTCCAATTATGGTTATGGTATTTGGCAGATGCTTTAGTCCAAAGTGACTATAGTATAGTATATGAAAATATGAGGGTCCATCTCACTTCAGATTCTACTACCACATATACTTAAAGCTTAAAAAATAGTAGTTAAAACTTCTGCACTCATCCTGTGGTAATAGAATTGATCAATGTAGTATTATTTTCTAGCTTAAAATTTTATTTTTCATTTTTGTAAGTCGCTTCGCATAGAAGTGTCTGCTAAATGAATAAATATAAATATATATATATATATATATATTCTACATGGGACACAAACTGCCCCATTAACCCATTTACTCCTAAAATGCCTGCTAAAAACGCCTATAGAATCCTATGGCATTCTAGACTAAATAACCTTATTTCCTGAGGGTTTTCTGAAAACATACTAAAAATTGTCAACGTCTACCAAAATTTTATATCTAAGCCTCTGTAGCACCTAGAAACATGAAATAAAAAGCATGCTGCGCTACGCAGCATCCAGCGGGAGGGTCAATGTTGCGCTACGCAGCATCCAGCGGGAGGGTCAATGTTGCGTCATGCAGCATCCAGCGCGAATGGGTTAAAGGTTCACACTGGAGAAAGGCTCTCCCAGTAAGTACTTTTTAGAGTTAGACTATACCATATACCAAACAAAATACTTGTGTCATCAACAAGAGAATATAGTTCTGAGTATCTATTTGTCTATTTTGTAACTTTTAGGAGCTGTAGGCTAACTGGTGTAACCCACTTCCAGTGAATTATGCTAAGATACACTAACCCACATCCAGTAAATTATGCTAAGCTAACTAACCCACTTCCAGTGAATTATGGCCCAGTCCCAATGTCTCCCCTTACGCACTCACACACATTCTCGTGAACTTGCATAGGTGAGGGCTTAGGGCTGTCCCACTGCAAAATTGTGAAGTGCTTGAGGGCTCACTCGCACCCTTTCTGAGCCCTTTCCCCAAGTTCGCATATGTGAACACTTTACTCAAGGGAATTACCTACAATTCATAACGCTGTGACGTGAAACCCGGGATTACCCAAAGGGAGGCTGGAAGCTTAAAAAAACTTAGGTAAACAACTGCCATAAAACTGAAACGGAAACGTGTTTGCAGCAGGTTTGTGTTGCCAATTTATAGGTCACAGGTGCCGTCCCATTCCTGATTTTGGGGCAGCCGTGGCCTACTGGTTAGCGCTTCGGACCGGTTCGAACCCCGACCAGTAGGCACGGCTAAAGTGCCCTTGAGCACCTAACCCCTCACTGCTCCCCGAGCGCCGCTGTTGTTGCAAGCAGCTCACTGCGCCGGGATTAGTGTGTGCTTCAGCTCACTGCATGTTCACTGTGTGCTGAGTGTGTTTCACTAATTCATGGATTGGGATAAATGCAGACCAAATTTCCCTCACGGGATCAAAAGAGTATATATACTTATACTATACTTTAGTAATAAGGTGCAATTAGACACAACAGTTCTACTAACTAGACCTACGTAAAGGCTACACCTAGAACTACACAACGGACAGCATTGCTATTTAGTTACTAGCTGAAGTTTATTGACCAACTAGAAGCTCATGGTAAAAAAAAAAAACATTTCAAAATAATCAGCATTGTTAATAACATTTCTTCTCATCTGTCCAGAAGGCATTTGTTGCATGATGGTAGGCAGTCTGCAGCCTTCCCATACAGGTTTTATGTTTTGCAAATTTAAACAGAAGCTGAAAATGATTTTTAAAAAGATGCTTCTGCTGCCTTGGCATGCAAATCAGCCATGGTTCCTATGCACAGGGAACATACCCTACCCCACAGTAGGAGCTTAAATAGTTATAGGAACTGCGGTGCAGAGAGGAACTCTTTAATCCCCAGTTCCATGCTGTCCGAATGCGTGAAAAAAGGGGTTCTAGGAATTGCAAAAAGTTCCTCCGGTGCGTAAGGGACTATAGAGTGCTGCACGACCTCTGGACGCGCACTTTATATTGTGGCGCACCAGCGAGATCTACGACATTTTGATGTCAAATTCGCACGCGCAGTGACCAATGCGTAGAGCATGTAAAGACCTCTCTCGATGTCGTCCATGGGGGAGGCGGGGGAGAGCTTCTCCTTCGGGGGGGAGCTCTTGGAGCTGGACGAGGCCTTGCTGCTCCCTCCGGGCTTCAGCTGCTGGCTCAGGCGGCTCGTCTGCTGGTCCAGCCGAGACTGGATCTTACTGCTGCCCTCCGCCCTGCAGACACACACACAAATGCGAGCGAGCGCGCACGCACACACACACACACACACACACACACAAACATTTAGTTTGCTTATTCACACACATACAACACCAACCTGAACACTCTCTCACTAGCTCTTGCTCGCTCAGCAGAATGCTGCCTGAAAGTAAATATTGAATTATCTCGCTTCATTGCATGGGCACGCTTAGAGAACCCTCTCGTCACCTTCAAACAAGCACTGCAAGACCCACTCACCTGGTCTTCTTCACAGCGATGTTGCTGTTGAGCTTCTCCAAGCGGTACTCGCCTGTGTCGTGGTTGACTATGAGAATGCATTCCTTCATGTAGGGTCTTTTGGAGCCTTTGAACACGGTCACGGGAGCTGTGGAGCCCTGTAGTAACCAGGAGAAACACCACCCAAAATATCAAAACCACATCTCTGACACACCCTGACTAGAGAATAGCCGTTAGCATGTGGTAGAAAAGGTTCACAACACTTAGTGTTTTTAGTTTGCCCCCATATTGGAAACCGTATCAGTAGTCATACTCAGAACTGTTCATGAGCTGGATTTTTTGTAGAATACTTCAAGGGTTCCTTTCCCTAATACATTTAGAGTGGGAAAACACTTCTTTAGGATACTGGTGCACCTTCAAAACCATTAGCATAAAGGAGATTCATTCATAAAACTACGATGTACACTTTAAAACAAAGAAAAGGTTAATAAAATCTTCAAATATTTCCAGGGAAATAATATACCTCAAGGTTTGGCAGTGTGATAGTGACCTGCTCCCCTTTGCCAACCTCTAACTCCCCCTCACATGTGGTGTCAATGGAGGCTGGTTTGAAGTCATCTGGGGGGAAAAAGCAAATATTTTTACGACATTACGCTACACTAGTACATAATTTAGTACATAAAATGAAGTGAAATCTAAATCCTGTGAGCAATCATGATGGAAACCCGTTCAGACGCTCACCACAAAAGAACAAAACTGTTATTTGTACTGCCATAAGAACAAAACTGTTATTTGCACTGCCATATTCTTCCAACAGGTGGAGCTATAACTCCGTGTTTAATGAAGCGAGCTCCTGATATCAACGTTCCCCTCACACCATCTGTTAGCTTATGGCCCGTTCAAAAACGTTTCGACAGAGTTGCGGTCATTTCAATAGGATCCATAGGGGGTTGATTATTTAATCAAATGATCCAGCAAACAACGAATGTCAAGGAGAGTGTCTATTCACAGAGCTTTCTCTGGTTTATTTCCATTTTAGCGACAAGCAAGCACAGACACTATAGCTGCCCAGACAGAAGCCTGAACCAAGGTTTAACAAATATGCCCACTCATTTTCAGAAAAGGCAGCGCCATTGCTAGAATGGTTGGTAATATCAGTTAAAATGCTATACAACAGAACAAAAATGCTATTTAAAGGATGTCACTTACATCGAACCGTGTGGAATGCGCTTTTAGGTTGTTTCTCAAACGTCTCTCCCAATTTGAGGATATGTTCTTGATTATCAAAGTTGGAGTAGGCTGTTCCATTCATTCTAGATAAAGTTTAGTACCATATGTTTCTAACATGTAACTTTCTACTTCCATTCAAGCCCATCTATGGCAGAGGCAGCCACCTCACTCCTAAAGCCGACGTTTAGGTTTCTTGTGTTTTGATTGGCCCAATAATTTCGACGTACCGTCAACGACGCTTCATTATGCATTTTCTCATTTTACAATTCGCCAAACGCACTGTCAATCATTGTAACCGAACACACCAGGGTGGGACAAGTTATGCTGCGGATTAGCGATGTTAGCCAGGTCCTGGACCAGAATCCACAGTTCCCTTTTAACACTTGCCACAACAACGAGACTACAAATATCTGATCCTAGGTCAGTTGTAAAAGGCTAAAAACGAAGTAGGCTACACAAATATCAGGCGGAAGTAGCCCGTCTTTCCCTTTCCCTGCCTCTATTCTTCGTCACGTGGCATTGGTTGGTGCATCAACCTGTTAACAGTGGTCTGATACATTTGCTGAATTTATCAATTCATTTAAGAGTAGGTCGGCCTAGCCCACTTACAGATTATTTCAAGTTCACTTCAGTGCTCGTTTAATAGGTTAGGACAAAGATTAATATATAAATAACGAAATAAATACATACATACATAAATAAAATTTGTAGCCTATTTAGCCTATTAGGCTATGTGATTAATGGATTGATTCACTTAGGCTAGCCAACCTCAGCGACTTGGCCAACTGCTAACTTATGGCACCTGTCTTGAGTCAAAATGAGTGAATGAACAGTTCAGCCAAATGTATTTGTTTACTGTTCAAATAATGTAAAGGTGAATGTTATAGGCCTATTAACTATAGGCCTAATTAGGATTCCTAAATTATTATTATAAATAGGCTTATTTCTGAATAGCACTGTTTAACCAATATTTGAGGTGAATGTAGCCTATTTTACTATCACCCTAAACCAAATGTTTCCCCAATTTTTTTGTTGTCAATCAAAATAGCTTCCATCACAGCAATATGCATAGAATTTGTTTGCCGTGTGTAACCTTCTGAACTTAGGCTACAGTTTGTTTATCTCTCGATGTTATTAATATTTCATTTTAATGAATTAAGGTGTAGCCAACCACTCCCTGGTGTAGCCTAATAGACTATAGGGTTGGGAACTACACATATTCAGATGAGTTGTTCCTATGTTATGTGGAAGAAATGTTTAAAAAACCAAAGAAATGCAATATGTGTAAGCCTAATAGCTAAAATGGGTGATATAGTTGTCAAACAATATATAGGCTATGATTTAGGTGGGCTGACGTTTTGCACCACACAGCTCTGTTGGAGTGAAATCAGCTCATGTGCATCCTCCAACTGTTAATTAATCTTAAGCCCTTAAAACCTGCTGCAGCACACTTTTGTGGACATATGTCTCCTAGGAACAATAGGAGATCAGAGGCGGCCCACTGGGAATCTGGATTGTCAGGGATCACACTGGGGCTCGGAGCATCAAGGAATGTCAGCAGCACCAAGGAATGTTAGGATGTTGATCTATTCAGAGACATTCCTTTAAAAGTGTTCCTTAATATCAAGATATTGCACAAAAGCCTGCTCATATTCCTTTCATTTTTAACAGTATAATGGACATTAGCCTACTGAAAACTGTGAACTCCTAATTTGAGGGTAGGCTCAGACTTAAGTCATTGTTTAAGGGAGGAAATGTAGGATCATCAAAAATTGTTCTCGCTCAGCTAATGGTTCTTTTTTTCTTTTCAGTAATGGTCTGTATGGAAACCTATTAGCTTTCGATGAGCTCTTGTCAGACAGAAATCAGAGTAGAACCTTTAAACAGAGAAAAGGGTGCCATAAATCATTTCTGTAATACTGAAGAACCTCAGTTCTCATGATCTTCTCATGATCTTCTCATGATCAACAAGACCAATACATCAGTTTGTCTGTGGAGACGTCTCTTTTCTTCATCATGTGTGTGTGTTCAACAGCTTGCTTGAGTGGTCAGGGACTGTATACACATCACAGTGTCCATGGCAACATTTTCAAGTTCACGGAGGTGCCAGTCGGCCAGAAAGGAGACTCCCCGTAGCGCAGTAAGTTAATACCCCTTCCACAGGCGCCGTCCCCTGTCCCCGTCTCCAATAGACTTTATCAGCCAGATCGGGTGTCAGATGGTGCAAAGGGATACTGGTGTCAGTGCTCTATGTGCAGGTCCACTCCAGGTTGCATTTCATGGGGTGATCCATGGGAGTTGATTCTTTGCAAGACTTACAGCATCAAGTAGTGGATTAAATACAATTTTGACACTTTTTATACTCAATAGATTTGAAATAAATAAATAAAAATCTTTGTCTTAGGCTTAAATCGTATTATAATCATATTAATTGAGAATATTCAAATGAAGATGAATTTGATCCTGTTTGACTCAGACTTTCACACACTTTCAAAAATTAAAGCTCCCTATCCAGTAGGCTAGGCCAGAATGAGGGGCGCACGCTTTTAAGTGGCTTAAGCTTTTTTTTCCCCTTTCGGCCAATCAGCACCACAGTCAGCGCTTGCTGTGTAGTTTCCAAGGAGACCTACGAGAGAGGACGGTGCCCAGTAGCGCTTCGCAGAGGATAGACAAGTAGCCTACTCCTCATACAAAGTGTTAAGTTACCGAGCATAACTCACAAAGGGTGAGACAGAAAGAGATAGCGCATCGTATCAATGGCAGAGTGAAAGAAGTAGGCTACAGAAAAGCATTGATGAATAGGCTAGACGCCAGCGAACGCAGGAGCGTGCGCGGGGCTTTGTGAAACGTCGCGAAACACATAAGGTTGGACAGAGAGGCTGTTGACTCCAGATCCTGCGTTGAGGGTGGTCGGTCGGCTACAGATTCCCTGAGCCCGTTTGAAAGCGGACTGAAAAGTAAACGTCGGATAGTAATGTAAGTAACAATGTGTAGCCTATCTTTATAACTAACGTTACGTTCCTAAAATTTAGTGACCTTGCTCTTTTACGAGATGTCATAATGAATTCTGCTAGAGGTAAAACAATGGGGGTTAAATTAATTGTCGTAGCCTACTGAGTTTTAATATGCTCGGCAACGCCTGGGGTCGGATAGAATGCTCTCGCGGAACATCGATATTCATGCATGCGAAGAGGGCAGAAGTGCACATGGTCCTTTTTTGTTTTTCCTGAAGGTGGTAGAGGTGGTAGAGTTATTAGTTCATCTTCGATTCTCTGCAGATCATACGCAGAACCTCTCTGGTCAAATTATGGAAAGAAGATCATGTTTGGTTGGTTGATAGGCTATTGCTCCGAGTGTGATAGCCTATGCTTCAGGTAGACTGCTATGCAAATTGTTGCCTTCTCGCGTTTGCTTAAATTCACACAAGGCTCTCGGTTCCTCTTGGATGCCAATAAACCGTGCAATAGGCTAGGCCAGGGGGTTTTCAAAATTATTGTGTTTCTTCTATTATTATATTTGGCAGTGAAATAATGTGTTAACACTTTGGGTAGGCCTACCACCCGTTGTTATCCAATTATCTGGCATAGGCTGTCTCTTTCAGAAACATTTTTTTCCAGGCATTTCACAGGCCATTCAGTTCGTATTTTCCATTCAACGTTCGATGTGCAGTCAGTTCCCGGCGCAGGCTGCTCGGCTCTGCTCTGAAATGTCTTCATTTAGCGACAGCAGCAGCACCAACAGCTGCCCGACAGCCCGAGCCGGGCTCCTGAGGATACAGGTAAACGAGCATGTTGGCGGGCACTGCATGTCGTCAGCATTTAAGGCCTATTAGCCGGTGAGAGGTCTAAAGGTCGGCCCCAAAACAGGTTTAGTTTTGATGGGCACAGGTGGTGTCCAGCTGGAACTTTCAAAACCTGAACGGCAGTGGAGTTGGAACCAGGTGTATTTCAAGCCAGGAGAGAGACTTTGCCCGTTTGGTGTTGTGGCTGCTGCAGAAGCTCCTAATAAGGTATATGGCATGAGGGCTATCCATGCTTACAAGTCTGTCACACCAGTTTTGGCCTGGGGGTATAGCAGTCTCTTATAGCAGTAAATAGCCCCCATGCTGTTTCAGAGGCAGCAGTCCCTACCAGCCTCTTTACATACAATTTGGCATTAAATATTGATTAGGTCTGATGGAGATGGAAGAACCCCCCACGATCCCTCAGCTGATAGACCTATAGGCCTTCTGTGGGTCTGGACATCTGCATAGTGGAGAGAGAAAGGAGTCTACTGTATGTGTGACTGGCACTCACAAGGAAGACATTTATACCAATTCACCCCATGAGTGCATATGACTTGCTTTATATGTGGGTGTGTGTGTGTGTGTGTGTGTGTGTGTGCGCACGTGCTTGTGTTTGTGCGTGCTTGTGTGTGTGTCTGCGTGTGTGTATGTCTGTTTGTGTGTGTGTGTGTGTGTGTATGTGTATGCATGTGTGAGTGTGTGTGTGTGTGTGTGTGTGTGTGTGTGTGTGTCTTTGCTCGGGTACCACTTTCTGCCCTCAGTCAATCCCCCTCCCCAGAGTCATGTGGCGAGTATAAATGAAGTGAAATGTCACGCTTGTGATTTTAATTGGACTACTTAAGGACCTCTGGATTAATCCGAGACAAAGGCAGCTCTTGATTTCATTATTCAATGTGCCAGATGAGCACCCCACCCCCCACCCCCCGCTCTGCTTCCTGTAAAGTAATGTGATGTAACATTGAAATGTATTATGACTCCTTGGGAAATTGAAATAGCCATTGATATAGGAAGCTCAATATTTTGGTTAAACCCACCCAGTTAGGTTTAATTGATAGGATACTGAAGGATCTGCTGTGTGTTATTCACTATACTGCACTATGTGGTGAGTGAGGGGAGGATGCTGTGAGCACAGGGCTGGTTTGATTCCATGTGAGGTTGTTTGGTTAATCACCTGAGCAGGTGGAGCAGCCCCCACTCAGACGGATCCTGTGGGGACTCTGCTCTGGGAACTTAAGGGATTTGTGTGAGCTGAGCCTGTTTGAACAAAAGCCAACCAGCGCTGTCTCACCCCCCCCCCCGCCCCCCTCTCTCTCTATCTCTCCTTTTTTATTACATGTTATTGCCTTCTCCTGCTACAGTCAGCCTTCTCAGCGCATAGCAAAAAGCATTGGATAGTCAATACCACTAGACTTAATGAGACATGCTTGGGCAGTCCAGAGGACCATGCCGGTGGACATCTCCCATACTCCCGAGTCAACGGGGTCGGCGTCCTATGGTGGTCAAGCCCGCCGCTGGGCACAGGAGACGACGCGGCCCATAAATGTAATCATTTTAATTTAGCCTTGAGCGGATCGGCTGGCCGGCCGGTCGGTCAGCATATACGGCCGTGATGAGGCCGCAGTTGTTGTCCATTAAGCTATTGCCTGAGATAAAGAGCAGGGCCTGAGAGGGAGATCTCTGTGTTACATAAGGAGGAGGCTCGTTAGAAGGGTAATTAAGTGATTGCTGTGGTTTTTACTTATTGGTCCAAGTCGTGCTTAGTGGACAGAGCTCTTCGGGGAAGTTAATTCTGATGAGACAGGCAGGCACTGGATCAGAACTTTTAACTGCAGACGTGGGCAGGAAAGAGAGGACTGAAGTTCTGAGCTTCCTGACATTTGACTTCAGCTCTGGATGTAGCAAATTATTCACTCGTGAGCCCAGTGACATCCATAGCTTGTGTGTCAGTTCTTTTAGATGGCTGTGCTAGCAGTATCCAATTGGTTTATATCTTCATGTCCTGTTCTATCTTTTGGTTACGTAACAGCGAGGCTATTATTCAAATGGGAGTATCAATGGCAATGGTGTAACCCAGATGTGAACCTGTACAGAATTATCTGTGGTTTTCTCTGTGTGTGTGTGTGTGGGGGGGGGGGGATCTGTGTGTGTAATGTATGTGTGTATCAGGCACTTTGCAAATGGATAGGTTTGACTGAAATGAATGCATACACATCCCCATCAGTTAGTGTGTGTGTGTGTGTGTGTGTGTGTGTGTGTGTGTGACAGAAAACGTGTGTGTATGTGCTTCCTGCGTGTGTGTGTCTGCACACTTAACAGGAAATTAGTTTCTTTTGTAGTGAGTGAAGAGGAGGAGGCTAGACCTCTCCTTCTCCCTCTCCTCTGCGCTCGTCTCAGAAGTGATCTGTGTGTGTGTGTGTGTGTGTGTGTGTTTGTGTGTGTGCGCACGTGCATGCGTGCGTGTGTGTGTGTGTGCGTGCGTGTGTAGCTGTATGGTGTGGTGTGGTGTGTGTGTGAGTGTGTGTCCATGCGTGTGTACACGCATAGCTGTATGGTGTGTGTGTGTGTGTGGGTTGACTGCAGATGTTGACTGTGATGAAGTGCCCCAGTTGTTCGAAAAGAAACCCTGCAGTGGCTCAGATTAGCTTAGCACCGAGAAAGAAAAAAAAGCATGGAAGGTCCGACCCTTCAGTGAGCCAGTGACGTCAAATCCACTTGCTTTTGTCCTGCAGGCCCAAATAGATTTGGCCCCAGCATCCAAGGAGTGTGATATAGTGGCAACACTGAGTATATATATTGGTGACAAACGCACCGTTTATTTCCTTCCCCGACCCCCCCACTACCGCCCCCCCCCCCCCGCCCCCACCCGCCCCACCATCCCCCACCATAACCCACCTCGACCTTGAGACCCCCCCAACAAAGAGACTGTCAACACTGGGAGCAGCAGACGGATGGTGAGGTCCCTGGTGCCTGGTTATATGGAGCAAGACACAAATTACTGATGGGGTAATTAAACCGTATTGCAGATGGGTAACCAAACACTGAAACAGGGGCCTTCAACCAGGTTCAACATCACCTCTCTCTCTCTCTCCTCTCTCTCTGTCTCTCTCTATCACTTACACACACACACACACACATTAATTACCAATTACCCTGGCAGTGAAAAGAGTTTGTAGCATCTGCACCTGCAGATACTGTTTAATTCATGGTCATTCTGAACAGCTGTCTTAATGATTCGAACCCCTGCTATAGTACAGCTGCTATTTTTAAAGGCAGTATTCTACCCGCTTTTGTTTATATCTATCTTTTCTTTGTGTTACGTCTGACTTCTTTTGGGTTTGGTCGTTACTATCACTAAGCCTGTCATCGCCTTTCTGCATTGTCAGGCTGCACCTGTCTGTGAGCAGTGCAGATGTCATGTAAGTACATCTGGTTTGGCGTGTTTCTCTCTGAATGCACCCGACAGCTCTCAAGCACTGAAGAAAACATTCTGTGCCTCTGAAGGAGTAGTGTACAGTTACAGGAATGCATAAAAAAGTAAAAATAAATGTTACAAAAAAAATCTAATAAGAAATCAAATTGATGGAAGAGGTTAACTTCTAATATGCATGGGTGTAGTGCGCTTTATGTTAAAGGTAAACTATGCAGTATTGGCAATTTCCTTACTGTTTTCTCGGTTTTTGCTTCTTTTTCGCTGGCTCTGTCATGACGAATGTCTGAGAAACTCCATCGCTACCTTTTTCTAGCCGGTGCCTGGCGTGTATGTGTATTTGAATGCAGTAAAGCAATTCGTTACACTCGTTATATTTCCTGACACTGAGACCGTCGGCCCGCCGGCCCACAGTTGCAAGGGTGGTTTTTCCACTCACAGGCGCTAGGGGGAAGCGAGACGGCCACCATTCAACCCGAAAAAAGTCATATAACCATTCCAATGACTCTGAAGCTGTTAAATGAAGGTAAATTAAGCTAAAAAAGTAAGCTACTTGCATATTAAACTAAAAAACCTGCATAGTGTGCCTTTAATATAAATACTTTTATTCGCATCAAATTGTATTAGTTGTTCATAACTCCCCCCTTGAGTAGGATAGTGTGCATTTTTATTAATTTGCATAGCATAGCACAAGAGATGGAAGCATGCACAAGCATGATTGACATGAAATGAAGAAAAAAAACATTCAGATGAGTTGGCTGGAATCCCAACTAGTTACTCCCTTTTAGTCACCAGTATACAGGCTGGAAGCCGTCAAGAAAGATTCTTGCAAGACAAAATGTAATGTTGCAAAAATGTTCTGATTAAACACAGAGAGCTGAGAGCCCATTTACTCTCCTTTGAGCTGGAGAGACGTCGACAGAGGCTGTGCCCACATCTCTTGTCTCTCCTCGTGACGGATGGGGGGGGCCGAAGGATGGAACAGTGTGGAAAATGAATGCAGGGGCAGGGCACGAGGGTTAGGAGGTCACTTAATAAAATGCTAATACCAGCACTTACCGTCCACGCCCTGTCAAGCAAACACGGCCCTCCGGGACTCCACTCAGAACGGGGGAATGCTGACTGGAGAGTTCAGCCAGGCCTTTTCTTTATTTACGTCAATTTACTGTAGATATGGCAGTGGATGCAGAGCTGTGAATGTATTGTAGATATGGCAGTGGATGCAGAGCTGTGAATGTATTGTAGATATGGTGGTGGATGCAGAGCTGTGAATGTATTGTAGATATGGTGGTGGATGCAGTGCAGAGTATTTGTGTGATCTGCAGAATAGGAATTTAATGTACAATTTAGAATATAGAATTAGAATGGAGGTAAGTGATGCTTTTGATAAACACACATAAAACACATCTAATGGTAACTCAATTCATTTTAATTAGTTTAATTTTCATTGTGGTTAGGGAACTATAAAATATTAAACACAAGGCTTCATTAGCATCATGGCCTCACTGGTTAATTGACTTCCTTGTTTACATGTTTAACAGGAATTACTGTTAAATTAATTCTAATTGAGTGTGTGTGTACTGTATGAACTAGCTATATGGCATTTTTTGTAATTTAAGCAGATATTACAAAGCAACTAACTAAGCAACTCCAGTACTGACAATTCTGTATCTCAATTCTGTAGTCTATTACATCCAACTTTTTTCTGTCGATAGCAGTTGTGGTGCTGTACGGAAAAACAAAAAACAAAAAAAAACAAGCCTATAATTTGTCTGAGCCTAAGCTCTGTGGGAGTTGTTCTCATGACCTCAACGTTGATAAGACCTCGCACTAACAGCTGAGTCACACGTGTGGTACTCTCCAAACAGCTGTGGCTTAAGCAGATCAGCACCTCACCCCCACACCCCCCAAGGCCAGCTACCTGCCAAGGCGTCACCTGACAGCCTTAAATCCTGCTGCACACGCCAAGTTTTAAATGAGGTAATGCAGTGACATCTGTCGCAACGAGATGCTCAGCACTCTGTCTGTGTGGCTGTGGATCACTTGCTGTTTTTGGGCTAATCACTCAGGGATAGTCATTTGTTGGCCAGCGCATATGGGGGAGTAAATTTCATCAGGAAACTCATTGATCACAGATGTGGAGACTCTTCTGTTGCAGACGGCACACCTACATCATGGTTTATGAGAAAACAAACAAACAAACAAACAAATAAACTAAATCAAATCCTCAAATGCTTCCACCCAGTTTATGCTCAGGTGTCGCAAGTTATTTTAATTATGTTGTTTTACAACATAACGTGACTATATTGATGATGACAATAAATGATGATCCATAACAAAGAAAATACTTTTCTGCATTGATCACATGTTGTCCACTCACTCACTGTGATGTCCTCGCTTCATCTGTCAAAGCCCAGTGCATCCTTTCTCATCCTATCTAATTGCTTTGAGGCCGCTGATGCCCTGCTAACATGGCTTACTGGAAGCGATGTTTGGCAGGCTGAACTGGGAAAACATTACCCAGTGTGCACTGCTCCTCTTGGGACTGTCCATCAAGCAAATAACGCTCTGATTAACCCCCCCCCCCCCCCCACCCGTGTACACCTAATCCATCACAGCTTATTAGTGGCCTACGTACATTAGCATATTTTAGCACAAAAGGCAAACCCATTCTAATGTGTAACAATGCCTAGTCTCTAGCCTGGTTTACCTGCCAATAAACACACACACACTGACATACACTCATGAGAGAGACTGACACACAGACACTGACACAAAATCATGCGTGCACACACACACACACACACACACACTCATCACATATGCATACACCACACACACAACCACATTCACATACACACAGACAAAACATACACTCTCATTTAATATACACACACACTCACAAGAGACAACCTCACACTAATTATCTGTCTCGCACACACACACACACAGATGAAACACATACACTCTGATCTGATATACACACACACACACACATGCTCATACACACGACACACACACACTCCATGACACATTCACACACTCACAGGTTTATAGACAGTCGGTCAGTGGTATCATTTCTGCCCCGGAGGTAGAGCGCTGAGCTGTCACCATGAGGGTTTCTGAGTCTCTGTTGTTTTCCTTGACTGCAGATGGCTGCTGCCTGCTCATTTGGGGGTTAGTCAAGGGTGAATATATAGTGAGGTTTCCAGCTGCGAACCCCTCACACTCCAGCTGCTACACACACACACACTACCGGTCTCTGTGGTGGGTGTGTGTGTGTCTGTCACTTTTCTAAGTGGTGTCAGTAGGATGTGATGTGTGGTCAAGAGTGTATGTAATCTGTATTCATGTTTGGTGTATGTGCTGGTATCTTGGTACTGTGTGTGTGTGTGTATTTGACATCACTGTGTACACGTGTATTTGTGTGTCTGTGAGTATGTGTGTACACACACACACACACACATATAGTATTTGTGTGTGCTTTTGTTTGCCGTGTGTGTGTAGCTGGCATATCTTGGCAGGCACACATGTGTGCTAAGATAATAAGTGTGCAGTGTCCCAGCAGGGGTCTCCATCTCTGAGAGGGTTTGAGGGCTGGAGCTGACCCCTGCCGGCAGAATCTGTCCCAGACCCCCTCCAACCCTCCACACACACACAGACACACACACACACTCCAACCCTCCACACACAAACAAACACAATTTCAGCGGCCCAACAGCACTCCGCTGTAATTACCCAGCATCCCTCAGTCCAGGCGAGGTGCCATACTGACTCCGCAGGGCAAACTAGGGGGTCCCTAGGGAGCAGGAAAAGAAGGAAACGGGGGAACTATAAACTCATGAACAATATTGAGTATCTTCCACCTGTCTGTTGATTCCTGCGAATTCTATCTGCTATTTTGAGTAGGACACGGTGGTCAACTACTTTGAGATTGTTGTGAATTTGACCTGGTTGGTCTCATTTCTGTTATGTTTTGCATTTCCTATTGTCTGATGGTTATGAAAGAAATAAAGTAGGTCTGAAAATTATGGCACTAAGAAGGATTTAGGGTATTATTTGTGTTGAACAATACAGCCCTGTTTTATGTGCTCCGTCACTGGGCCTGTACCTGCATAACTAGTCTACTCGAAATGTGACATACCTCTTCTGACCTACATTTTAGTCTCAGAAAAACTGCAGGTTGTGACCTTCATATGTTCCTTATGATGAGTCTTCCTCAATGAAAACCTTCATATGTTCCTTATGGTGAGTTCTACTCAATGATAACTTCCATATGTTCCTTATGGTGAGTTCTACTCAATGTGATCCTCAGCTAGTGACAGTTCTTCAAGAGCTGAGATCTTCTATCAGGCAGATAAGCAATTGGGTTCTTCAGAATCCCGCACCAGCAAGTTCTAAAGTAGAATCTGTAACTGCTCTACATTCGGAACAAACAGGAGAACCGCAGTGTCCTCGACGCGATTAACTCTCCTTGTTCCAAGCGTTCTCATTGAGTATTCAGGTCAGGCCTTGCACAGCCTTCTCCTTTTTTCTCACCGGGTTTGAGGTAATCCTCTAAGGAGCTGATTAAGCCAAGTGGCGGCCAGGTAAAAGGGTTAGTGAGGCGGCCCCCAAAGTTACGTGTTACAATATTAACACGTCAGCATTTCAGCCGCCACCTAAATCTCAGTCTGGTATCACTCTCTCTCTCCCCCTCTCTACCTCTCCCTCTCTCTATCTCTCCCTCTCTCCCCTTCTCTACCTCTCTCTCTACCTCTCCCTCTCTCTACCTCTCTCCCCCTCTACCTCTCTCTCTACCTCTCCCTTTCTCTACCTCTCTCTTTTTACCTCTCTCTACCTCTCTCTCTTTACCTCTCCCTCTCTCTACCTCTCACTCTCTCTCTCTTCTTTATCTTTATCTTTAACCCAACTTTATTGGCATGAACGTTTCAATAACATTATTGCCAAAGCTCAGTTACTCAGTTTCCTTCTCTTCCTCTCCTTCATTTTCTCTCCCTCACTCTCTCTCTCTCACTTTCTCGGTGACTCGCTGAATTCATGTTTAAAAGAGCAGTTGGGACGCACATGTAGCCCATTCCCGCGTTTCCCGTTATTCCCGAGGGCTGACGCAAGGCTTCCACGAAGCCGAGGAGAGGAGTGGTGCGTGAAACGCCACCTCTGCCGACTTCCTCAGGACCATTCCGCTGAATAAATGATGCCGTTCCCCCTCATTTGATCTGAATAAAAATGAATAAAAAGACCTCTGCTCTCATAAAATGTCTAGATCTCTCACAGGTCCTTCACGCTTAGCATTGTGCACCCTGCTCACTTTCCTTTCAGCTTTCTAGCATTTGAAGCCAGTGAATCTGAAGCGTGTGAGAGCAAAATGGCGTTTTTGTTCATGGTCTTATATTTGCCTTGAGCGTCTACTCCCTTGCATGCATTGTCTCAATCGCTTTGAATAAAACTGACTGAGAGTAGATTTGAGTTTAGAGTAGAATTCTGAATTATGATCCTCCTAAATTCAAGTAGGCCTACGCCCACTTAAGCTGAAGCACTTCAGAAGGCTGCACCAGACCTGTTTATAAAGAGGAAAAGTAAACTGTAGTAAAAGTAAACAGTAAACTGACCGAAACCCAAGGTCTAAGCCTTAGTTACAGTAGGAGACATGCATTGATGTGAGTTCCAGGCACCTCAAAGCATAACAGGAGTGTTTTATTGACCACATGAGCTCAATGAAAGAGTGGCGAGCATGGCCAGGGAGTGCTAGCAGGCTCACAGCATTGACAGACGGGTTATGGACAAACATTAATTTGCTAATGGGTGCAGTGGGCGAGAGATGGACAAAGCTCCTCCTCTCCACTCTTCACTCTTCTCCTCCTGTCTTCTCTCTCCTTTGTCATCCTTTCCTTTCCCTTTGTCTTCCTTTTCCATCTTATGTTCTGCAACTCTTTTTCTGTGTCCCTCATCTTCTCTCCTCTCCTCTCCCTCTTCTCTCATCTTCTCTCCTCTCCTGCCCCCCAGATCTACTCTCTGGTTATCAGACCCTTTCCCATCCATTTTTCTCTCTTCTTTTTCTCTCCCCATTTCTCTCTCTCTGCCCTCATCTCTTCTCCTCTCCCTGTTTCTCTCTCTCTGCCCTCCTCTCCTCCTCCTCCTCTCCCTGTTTCTCTCTCTCCCCTCCTCTCCTCCTCCTCCTCTCCCTGTTTCTCTCCCCTCCTCTCCTCCTCCTCCTCTCCCTGTTTCTCTCTCTCTCCCCTCCTCTCCTCCTCCTCCTCTCCCTGTTTCTCTCTCTCCCCTCCTCTCCTCCTCCTCCTCTCCTTGTTTCCCTCTCTTTGCCCTCCTCTCTTCTCTTCTCAAGGCGAGGACCACTCTAACGCTCTGAATATTCCTCCCCATAATGGCCAGCCAGTGTGTTTGATTTTTTTCCAGCTAAAGGGCCTCTTAAGCCCCTCCTTTGTTGTGTAAATATAGGCTCGTCAGAAGGAGCCTGCGCTCACCTCCTCCCCTGCAGCTCCCACAAACATGACTTCATCTGAATGCATATGAGCAAGGGGCTTTTATTTTGTACTGTTTCCGCAGTTTTCTATTGTCTGGCTGCTTTCGCCTCTTCCTGCACTCACAAACACCTGTCAATCACGGTGTTAGTCCCGGTTGGGTTCGCTTCTTCCTCCACCACCATCTCTGTTTACAGAGGATGGAGGGAGGGTGGAGAAAAAGGAAAGGGAGGAGAGGAAGAGGAAATGGGGAGATGGAGATGGAGAGAGAGAGGACAATGGGAAGGACAGTTAGAAGAGGCGGGAGAATTTAGAGATGAAATAAAAGAAAAGATGGGGGGGGAGTATGGGGGAAACCAGACACGGAGAGAGTGATAGAGAGAGAGCACACAGAGAGCAGGAAGAGTGGAAAATATTGAAGTATTGATCTCAGTGTGCTGGCGGGTCCTTGTGAAGCGCAGGAGATCTCTGAGGCCTGAGGCTAGTCTCTGAGCTGAGCCTACGCGGCCAGTGGCATTTATTATCCTACAGATGATACACCCAACATGGGTTTGCTTTTCACCACACAAGTGTGTGTGTGACTGAGCAAGATGTGTGTGTGTGTGTGTGTGTGTTTGTTTGAATGAGAGAATGAGTTTCAATGCCGCAATGGATTTTTCCATGATAATCTGTCAGTCGGGCTGCTTGCTTCGGCCTTGAATGTTGTGTGTGTGTCTATGACAGAGGGATAGAAAGATGGAGAGAGAGAGAGAGAGAGTGAGAGAGAGAGAGTGAAGTCAAGGGAATACATTTTCAGGGAAAGATGCTCTCTCTTTTGTATTATGTAACGTGTAAATCAGCTTCTGTGTGTGTGTGTGCATGTGTGTGTGTGCATGTGTGTATGTGTGTGTGTGTTTGTTTGTGTGTGTTTGTGTGTATGTGTGTGTGCGTATGTGTGCGTGTGTGTTTGTTTGTGTGTATGTGTGTGTGTGTCTCCTTTTCTCCAATCAGGGCCTCATCGTGATGCTCTTCCATGTTGCATGCAGAGCTACTGACCTTATCATATGTACTGATCTCCACCACTAATATGATTGATGGCCGAGTGGCAGTGGATGCCGTGGTAACTGTGGCAGCCACACCGCGCCTGTTACTGGCACTGTAGAGTGAAAGTGATGGTGTGTGTGTGTGTGTGTGTGTGTGTGTGTGTGTGTGTCTGTGATGGTGTGTGTCTGTGTGTGTTCCTAGTAAACAAACTCTTGTGAAAAATGACAGCAGGAGTTCTGTCAGTGGACTCCCGGAAACACGGGAGGCACATTCGGCGTAGAGACAGCTGGAGTTGTTTTCCCGCTAGCGTAGGAGGAGAGCTCGAACTGCCGTATGGATTCTCCGCAGAGAGGGAGAACGATTGAGGAAATTGGATTTCACAGCAAATGCAAGCATCGGCGTCAGGGAAAAAAAGGCTCCCTGATTTGATGTACTGTGAGTGTGTGTGTGTGTGTGTGTGTATGGTACAGTAGATATGATTACATTAGCCCTCTCCCGCTACAGGGGGAACGTTTAATCAGGAGTCTCCGGCCTCCGATCCCAGCTGGAAGACCCAGAGCCTGTGTTCCGACCAGGGAATATTCCGCTCCGAGTCCGACCACATGAACTTATTAACCTTACATAAGCGACACTATCACCCCCATGTCCCTCTTAATATTCCCAGCCAGCCGATACACGGATCAAACCCCTGATGTCACACTAATGGAACACAGATAATTAGGTCGTATTGGTGTCATGTGAGGAACGGGCAGGCATACTGCAGCTATGCATTGGTCAGATGTGGGTCAGTCAGCGGGCTGAGAGGCTCTCAGAGAGGCGCAGAAATGTTACGTAAACACTGACATTATAACCTTTGTTCTAATTCGCGTCATTGTTTTCATGGAACGCACATAATTAGGTCGTTTGGGTTGATTCAGGCAACAGGGCTGCTGGTTGTGCTGTGTGGAAGAGTGTGAGGGAGATAAAAATAGTATACATATTTGTTTGTGTGTGTGTGTGTGTGTGTGATGCTGTTTGTGGTGTGTGTGTGTGTGTGTGTGTGTGATGCTGTTTGTGGTGGGTGGGTGTGTGTGTGTGTGTGTGTGTGTGTGATGCTGTTTGTGGTGGGTGAGATGATGTGAATCGATTCTGTCATGCTGTGCGGTTCTTTGGTGACCTTCACTGGAGGTCGGTGTGGTGTCTGTGTGTGTGTGTGTGTGTGTGTGTGTGTGCACCCAGTCTAACCTCTGAGCATCGCTCGGTTTTAAACCCACAGAGTGTTTACTGCCATGAGTTCCCAGTGTGTTCTCCCAAACACAGACTGTATCAGCGACCTCCCCAGGAGTCCTTAGCCACACACACCACCCTACACACATCACCCTACACACACCACACATCTATATAAATATGTGCATTTATCAGACATCTGGCACCTGTGAGAATAAACCCAGTGACCTTGAGCATGGCTCCATCTTAGGTCAGATACATTGAACCAGATAGAGGCAGACTCTAGAGCATACACTGTATGTGACATCGATTGGGATCTGGCCCCGATGTGGCTCTGATCTGGCGTAGACCTGCCATGTTTGTACCCTGTGAGGGGCTTACCTTCAAGGTTAAAGCCTTACATGTTACAGCTTCATAATGTCATTACACAGTATGAGATTGAAATGCAATTTTAGAGTACCTCCATACTACATGCTACAGCGTATTACACTGAACACAAAACAGTAACAATATACAGTAAGGTTGTTAAAGGAGGAACAAAAATAGAAGCACACAGAAATACAGAATGTGCCATGATGCATGATGCAAGCATGACACCCACTCTAATTTTGCTGTGATCCAACGTGTGTTTGCCCTCCAGAATGCAGATCAAGGTCATCTTTACTGACGTAACCGTGGAGATTGCACGTCAGTGTAACAGGATGAGGTGCATGAGGTAGTGTAGGAAATGTGATCGTGCGGTTTAGAAACAGACACACACACACACACACACACAAATGGTGAGATATTGTGGTGTAGAAACACAAGCCTCTAACACCGTACCAAGGCGTCGATGCAACATCTGCCCGCCATCACGCACTACCACCACCAGTCCCTTGCGTACACACACACACACACACACACACACACACACACACACACACACACACACACACACACACAGCACGCAGACTATGTTTTCCTCTGTGTATGATATTTCTCCTTAGAGGAAGAATATGGGACACATCCCAGGCTGCCCCCCCCCCCCATGACAGCGTGGCCAACGAGTGGTGCGTGAAATCTCTCTCCTAGCACAGCATGACGCAAACGCCTCACGTCTGTGTGCATGCACATACAGTATCTGTGTGTGTGTGTGTGTGTTGTATGGTAGACAGGCACTGCTGTGCTAAAATGACTCTGCCTCTGACATAAATGTGAGAAGAGGGATACTTTCCTTCTTCCTCTGGAAATGATACCTTGTAATGTCATTTTGTGTGTGTGTGTGTGTCTGTCTGTGTGTGTGTATGTGTGTCTGTGTTTGTGTGTGTGTGGAGCCTATCTTAGCATAATTCGCTGGAAGTGGGTTATGCCTAGCTTTCAAAAGTGACAATAGACTTTCAAACTCCAAAATATTTTTATTTACACGTTGTGACTTATGTATTTATGTTTGTGTAGAAATAAAAAAAGAAGAATGGGACACAACAATGTTTCTACTCGGCACTACATTCTCTTGTGTCTCAAAGCACTAGCCACGTTTACATGGACACTTATAATCCGATTATAAACGATGTAACAGCTTAATCGGAATCAAAATTCTCATATGTACACCTCAATTGGAATAGAAATGGCTGATCCAATCAAAATTCAATCGTAGTGAAAGAGGTGTTGTACTCCATTTCTATTCTTATGGATTCACAGATTGTAAAGCGCTTGAGAGCACCTGATCGGAATAGACCGTACACCATGCAAACAGATGGCATACATTTTTCAATCGAAATAGTTTTCTTGGAATGCCAAAACAAACCGTAACTGTGGCTACTGCTACCTGCACACAGACAGTGGAGAGGCGGATGTATCCTCTGAACGACATCTGGAGTTGCCAGCAAATAAGCCAATTTCTCAACAAGTTGGATGTACTCCTTTAACTATGTGTGGATGTGCCAGCTTGAGAGCACTGCTCTCCCTGTGTCTTTGACCTACATATGGTCTGGTCTATATGTGGAGAAGTGTGGAGGTTGTGAGTATACAGTATGCTACAGTGGAGGGATGTGTGTGTTGGGGGACTCAGAATTGATGGTGCAGAACCACCTGTGTACGGGGACTTATATGGGTCAACATCCTGTTATTCATCCTGCATCATCCTGTTATTCTTGTGTGTGTGTGTGTGTGTGTGTGTGTGTGTGTGTGTGTGTGTGTGTGTGTGTGTGTGTGTGTGTGTGTGTGTGTGTGTGTGTGTGTGTAACTGATACTGTGTTTGTGTGTGTTGCTAGGCTACCATTACTCACATACATGTAGGTTTGCTCATAGCAAAGAGAAAGGTATTGACTGTCTAAGGCTAAGCTCTCAAAGCACCACCAGAATAAGGTAGGCTGTGTGTATGTGTGTGTGTGTGTGTTTGAGTGTGTGTGTGTGTGTGTGTGTGTGTGTGTGTGTGTGTGTGTGTGTGTGTGTGTGTGTGTGAGAGAGAGAGAGAGAGAGAGAGAGAGAGAGAGAGAGAGAGAGAGAGAGAGAGAGAAAGATGTGAGTGTTTCTTTTGGCAGGTTTAATGAAACCGAACCATCACAGACATGTTTAATAGTATAAAAGCCCCTACCAGCAGTGTAAACTGAGCTGTGTGTTTGTGTGTGTGTGTGTGTGTGTGTGTGTGTGTGTGTGTGTGTGTGTGTGTGTGTGTGTGTGTGTGTGTGTGTGTGTGTGTGTGTGTGTGTGTGTGTGTGCCTCCCTCCCATTGCCAGTGTTTGTGTGTCAGTGTGCTCCTTTGTGTCTTTGTCTCTGTGATTGTCCAGTCGATTGTCTCTCTCCTCCACATCGCTCATCAAAGTCCAGCATTGTGCTGCACAATGGCATTCAGGCCGCCAGCCCTGGAGCCTGGACCCCCAGCCAAATAAACACGAACATCTTTACAACCCAGAACATACCCACGCTGTGTTTACAGCTACATCAGCGCACAGTTTAGGCCACCGCTACACCTCCACAACCCACACACACACACACTCACACACACACTGACACACACACACACACACTCACACACACACTGACACACACACACACACACATACACACACTCTCACACACAGAATCACGCACACACACACACACACACACACTCTGTGACCCATTAGACAAACATGCCCCCACAGTGGAGTCACAAATAATGCATTGTTCCCCTCTGTGGGTTGGTCATTGTAACCCCCCATGAATGCTATAGAATGCTGCTGAAAGGTAGGGGGGTATTAGGTGAACACAACGGGGTGCCTGTGCATGCAGCTCGTTTGGCTGGTGGGGTGGTACAGGGGGTAGAGATGGAGAATATGGGTCAGGGGGTAACCCGGCCGTTGACCCATCACCCCACCACGGCCTGGGCTTTGAACCCCCCCCACGCCCCCCCTGCACGGCTGTGGAGTTCAACTCAAGACGGGTGTGTGACTGAGCTAGAATGCAAAAGATCAAATGCTTCTCATACTTATTCATTTGACTGATGCTTTTATCCAAAGAGACTTTCACTTTGTCATTATTACAAGGGCCAGTGTCTCCAGAGCAACTCAGGGTTAGGTGTCTTGCCCAAGGGCACAACGGTGGCAGCCATAACTTCTCTGGATACTACATGCTAGCGCAAGTTCTTAGCCACCACACTACCACCACCTCTTCTATTACTACTGTTCATGATGCTACTATTAGCAACAACTACTACTACTACTATCACTATCATAATAGCACTATTACTACTACTACAGTACTACTACTACTATTACAACAACTACTACTACTACTATTACAACAACTACTACTACAACAACAACTACTACTACTATTACAACAAAAACTACTGCTACTACTACTACTACTACTATTACTATTACAACAACTACTACTACTACTATTACAACAACAACTACTACTACTACTATTACAACAACTACAACTACTATTACTATTACAACTACTACTACTACTATTACAATAATACTATTACTACTAACTAAGTACTAATGCCACTATTAGGACCAGTATAAAAAGTAGCCGTGCTATATCTACTACTCAGACTACCCCTGATGCTGCTGCTGCTGCCACTATAACTGTTGTTTTATAGGAGTGTAAGCCCTTGCCGTAGGAATGATATAAATGTGCATAACACCACTGTTACAGTGTTCAGTAGTCAGTCCTTCACATCTGATGTTTTAGAGCCAATGAAATATGCCAAGGTGAGACAAGAGACGAGGGGGTCTTCAGCCTTCAGCGCCTCTGGAGAGCAATCTCCATACTAATCTGGCCGCCGTGTCAGACGACGCCTGTAGAGATGGAGATGAGCCCTGGGCCCTGAGCTGCGGTGATTTAGCGCTCTCATGTCCAGACACGCACGGCCTCCGTCTCTGTCTCCCTCTTTCAGGTGGGAACCACAGACCCCAGGACTGGACCGTGGACGGGCTCTGGTCCTGACCAAGAGACTCAAGATCTTTGTGTTATTTCTAATGGTGAGGAGAGACTAGCCCTGGTTCTGAACAAGAGGCTTAAGATCTTTGTGTTATTTCTAATGGTGAGGAGAGACTAGCCCTGGTTCTGAACAAGAGGCATAAGATCTTTGTGTTATTTCTGAAGGTGAGGAGAGACTAGCCCTGGTTCTGAACAAGAGGCTCAAGATCTTTGTGTTATTTCTAAAGGTGAGGAGAAACAGGGCGATGTTTTGGGTAATGCTAATGCTTTATGGCCACTGCTGCTATTAGTAGTGCTGGTTAGACACTTTCCAACTAATATTTTTGGGGAACAAATATTCATTTGGATTTGTGTTCCTCAACTCATGGCCCACCTCTGGACAAGATGTTTCTCTAGACCTGCCATAGACGCTATATACCGGTAGATATTATAATACGGTCATAATGGAGATCTGTATGTAGATCAGTCCTGGGCTGAGCCTCACTGTTGGGCGGGGCTCACACTGGAAATAATGAAGCTGCAGTGGTAAGCGTAACGCAACGCTCAGACCATAATAAGTTCTATCTCGTTCCTTAGTAACACAAACGGTTTGCCTAAACTGACAATTGAATACGCTCATGTTGCACTTTGAAAGCTGAACCAAGTTCAACACTCAGCTTGTTCAATGCTAACGTTATGCTAGCACTGCCACCGTTCCACTGCTGAACCATAGAGATCAATAGGAAACCTGCCGCTGGTCAGTGTGATTCCTGCCTTAGTACGATGTGTGTTTCATTCTCTTCCTCATACTGTGTCCCAGAGGGGAGCAGCCAAGTCTGGACAACCTGGATCTGCCAAAGCTGCTCAGGAGGAACTGCACCTGCTCTGAGCTCTAGGTGCGCTGGCACTTCAATCACATCTGAGCCAGAGTCCTGCCATATCTGCGCCATATTCTCTCTCTCTCTCTCTCTCTCTACCTCTTACTCTTTCCTCTCTTTCTCTCCCTCTCATTCTCTCCCTCTCTTTCTCTCTCCTCCCCATCTCTCCATCTCTGTCTAAATTTAGCCCACTCTGCAGAAAATAGCACTGGACTGGCAGGCCCTTTCATTCCCCAACAAGGTCCCTCGTTTCTTTTTTTGCCCCTCTCTCTTTTCTGCCTATTCTATTTCTCCTCCATCTCCCTCCACCCCCCCGCCTCCTCCCCCCCTCCTCCTCCTCTTGTTCCTCCTCCTCCCCCCCTCCTC
>NW_027468718.1:36408771-36418771 GCF_046254945.1 Alosa pseudoharengus
CTGACACACAAGACAAAAGATGGCGGACGGAGCGGCGTAATCACCAGCGTACCCGTGACAACCACCACTCAAATGAGGTAGAGGAGCATCTTCCTCCCTGTGCCAGGCTGTGAAGGACTAGTAGGTTAGTCAGAGCATCCGCTGGCCTGGATTGATTGCTGGGACTGAGGCAGGTAATGGAGTGGTGGTGGCTAGTAAGTAGACCTCAGTGCTTTTAAGGGCCAGTGGGCGGGGGTGGGGGTGGGGTGGAGGCGTGATTCTTACGTGCCGCTGGCTGCTTTCAGAGGCCGTGCCTCCGCTATATGTCTGAGTGTGTCCACTGGGAGGGACACTCTGAATGGCGTTAATGGACCCCACTGAAGGCTCCATATCACTCGCCATCACTCACTCCATCAGTCTCTCTCTCTCGCTTTCTCTCTCTCACTCTCTCACTCACTCCATCAGTCTCTCTCTCTCTCTCTCGCTTTCTCTCTCTCACTCTCTCTCTCACTCCCCTTCTCACACTCTCTCTCTCACTGTAAGAGTAATAGATCACTGAGCTGAAACAGTGACATTAAAAAAAAACTTCCTCCACACACATACACACACACACACACTCAGACACTTACAAGCACTCATGCACACCACAGATCATTCAGTTCCACAACACAGACACACACACACACACACACACACACACACAGTCACAGTATAGCAGGCAAGCCTATTCCATTACTGAATGATTAACGTTTCTAAGGCGATGGCTGTCCTCATTTTCAACGTTCATGCCAGCGATCCATCCCAATCTGTGCCATCGCCATCATCGCCACTGCCACGTCTTTCCCTCAGGAAGTTGGCATCCTGTGTGGCATCAGAAGATTAGCCCTCTCCATATGCCCAGGCCATGCCAACCAGACACAGCCTGCTCTAATTGCCTTGCATTGCCAACGCTAGATGCCAGTCTACTAGAGCCAGTGTACCAATACCCCCCCTCACCCACTCCCTCTACTACCCCCCAGCAGTCCTCTATGGTTGCGCCATGGGAATGCCAGGGCTCATGGGTGGCATACCGCTCGGCGTTCCTGCGGGATTGGCATTGTTTTAGTGTGAGCCGTGGCGCCGTCCATGCATGCCAACGATGACTGGCCAATCACAACCTTGAGCTGAAGGGCAAATTAGCCTGGAATTACTCTAACAAACAGTCTAACAGGGAAGGAATGTATTAGGGATAAATATTTGATGTCAAATAGTTTAACATTATATAAATTAAAGAAATCATAAAAACAGGGCAACAGGGGAATTTATGTGTTTCTTTTTTACACAATAATGGTATAATGGAATAATTTATTAATTCAGACTACTATACTGTTTATATGTAGGTTAACAATGCTTAAAGGGGGCATGCATATTATTTCTCCATAGTGAAACGGGTTGGGAATGTGACATCCGTGTAGGAGTTGGTGTTTATGTAGTTGTGTGGTTTGGCTGGTCTAATTGGGCGTAGGGATGTGTGTGTGTGTGTGTGTGTGTGTGTGTGTGGGGGGGGGGGGGCGGGGGGGTCGCTGCATCCCTGCTGCTTCTCTGAGTGATGGAGTGGAGTATAAATGCTCTGAATTAAAGATTAAAGGCGCTGGAAGATGTTCGAGTGATGACACAGCACTCCTGTATGTTTGTGGTGAGTGACTCTGTGTGTGTGCATGTGTGTGTGTGTGTGTGTGTGTGGGCTCATTCATCCTGGGAACAGGGGGGTTGGTGGCAAAGAAAAGACAGACAATGTGTGTGTGTGTGTGTGTGTGTGTGAGGGAGCAAGTGAGTGAGTGTGTTTGTCAGTGAGAGGGAGCATTACCAAGCAACATGAGAGAGAGAGATAGAGAGCGCCAACAAGAAAGAGACCAATGGGCTGTGTGCTTGTACGGTTTCCATGCCGACCAGTGGGAATCGGAGCATGCTCAGTGGCTCAGGCTGGCTCTCGTGCTTCAACAATAGAGAGAGCGAACGTCAGAGAGCTCTCACACACATGCGCGCACCGACGCTCACACACATACACACACACACACGCACACATACACATGAAGAGCTCTCAAGCGGGAACTGGAGCTAGAGGCTCAGTGCTACACCCCGCTGAACCGCCTTACATCTTACGAGGTGAGTGTGTTAGCTCTCTCTCTCTATCTCTCTCTCTCACACTCTCCCTCTCTCTTTCTCTCTTTCTCTCTCTCTCTGTTCAGCATTGTGGAACATGCTATCTGAATGCAATCAGATGCCGTTTCTTGCCTCTGGGACAAAGTGATGAACGGATTATAATAGACTTTGGTGGTAGTTTTCTGGGACCTTCTGGGCGGTTTTATTGCTGTAGGTCCTATGGCTCAGGCAGTGTGTGTGTGTGTGTATGTGTGTGTACGTGTGTACGTGTGTGTGTGTGTGTGTGTGCATTTAAGATAGTGGTGACATTTCTTTTGATTATGAGTGTATTTTCATACTCTGTGAAGTCTGTTTTGGGAGTACGTGCAGCCAGCAGGATTTCACAGTTAAAGCAGCGCTCGTCCCCTCCTGCGATGGAGGTTCTCTCCAAAGCATTTCAAACAGAGGCAGCAGGATATCGAAGAATTATTTTCATCCATTTCGTTCGGTGTCTTTTTGCCTTTTTTCTTTTTTTTTTTTTCTTTTGAGGAGTCAAACGTGTGAGTCATGTGGCGAGAGCTTTTCCTGGGCGACTGGTGCCACTCGTCTCTACTCTCAGTTGGAGTGTGTCAGCGTGAACATTGCGGAGACATCCAAGGAAGCTGCAGGGGACTGAATATCATTTGCAGACTGACGGCTCTCTCTCTTCTCTCAAAGTAAAGCGGAGAGGGGAGGAGAAGAAAGGAGGAGAGGAGAGTAGGAGAGGAGAAGAAAGGAGAGTAGGAGAGGAGAAGAAAGGAGGGGAGGAGAGTAGGAGAGGAGAAGAAAGGAGAGTAGGAGAGGAGAAGAAAGGAGGGGAGGAGAGTAGGAGAGGAGAAGAAAGGAGGGGAGGAAAGGAGAGTAGGAGAGGAGAAGAAAGGAGGGGAGGAGAGAGGGGGGGGTCTTGAAGTGGTGCAGACAGAATGGGTCTGTCTCTTCACCTCTTTTATTTAGCTCTTAAATGGTTTGAAAAAGATGGACATTCTTACAGTACACACAGACACATTCAGACAGAACAAGCACCACTCACAGGCATACACACACGCACATACACACACACGCATACACACACGCAAACACATGCACATGGACACACACACACGCACACACACACACACGCGTGCGCGTGCACACAAACACTCTCTCTCTCTCTCTCTCTCTCTCTCTACTTCTCTCTGTGTATGCCGTTGTTGTTTGTGTGCTGCAAGCACAGGGATGGACAGCATAGGCATGTAAGGCCGTCTGCACGGTCCGGTGCTAGACGAATAGGTCAGCCTGCATTTGTTCTGTTCAGTCACCTCGGGCCACCCACCCATCCACCAGCATAGCACCCATGCAGTACTCTGGCGTCCGCCCCTGCCAGCTCACTCTGACCTGGTCCATCATACTAACCCCACAGCCCTTTGCTGTCATCTGCTCCCAGGGCTGCGTAGATGGCCGGGTCTGGCTGGTCATCGAGCAGGACCATTGATTTATGGGCTGGGCATATGGGTGGGGATGTGTGTGTGTGTGTGTGTGTGTGTGTGTGTGTGTGTGTGGGGTGACGGCAGCCCTGGGCATTGACTGGGTCGGCTGCCCTCCACACACTCATGGCACGCTCTGGCATGTGGGAGAGTGAAGGAGAGAGAGAAGGTGAGGCAAAGAGAGCGAGAAGGAGAGAGAGAGAGATAGGGATGGAGGGAGTGAGAAGGAGGGAAGGGACAGGTAGGGAGGTTGGGAGAGAGGGAGAGAAAGAGGGATTGAAAGAGAGAGAAAAAGGGGCAAAGACTAAAAGCGACAGAGGGACAGAGAAATAGAGGGAGTAAGAGGGGGATAGAGAGAGACAGAGAAAGAGAGAGAGAGAGGGGGAGATCTAAAATGAATGAATAAAACAGTACTGGCTGGCAGCAGCAGGACTCAATATTTCATCCGCAGAGAGAAGATCCTACTTAAAGCTAAGAGACATAGAGAGAGGGGGCAAAGACAGAGGGGGGGGGGGGGTCGTCACGATATACACATGCTCACACACACATGCACAGGCTCAAACACAAACACACACACACACACATTCTCAGGAAATTGGAAAATAAATTGATGTGACACATTCAGCTTTGCAAAGTATCATTCAGCGGAAGATCCTTTTCTGTGTTATCGAGGCAGCAATAAAGCTGAGAGGGGCGAGCGAGAGAGAAAGAGATAGAGAGAGCGAGAAAGAGAGAGAGAGAAGGAGAAAGAGAGAGAGAGAAGGAGAAAGAGAGAGAGAGAAGGAGAAAGAGAGAGAGGGAGAAAGAAATAGAGAGAGGGAGAGGGAGAAAGAGAGAGAGATATATGAATTCAGGGTCACACTCACAGGACCTGCAGATAGATAAAAGATGTGTGTCTAGCATGTTCCCTCCACCCATACACTCTCCATGCTGTGTCCCTACGGCTCTGTCTTCCCCAGGACATCCGTAAGCACCGTGCTGCTACTGGGGTGTCAATGGGAGTCAATAGGTCATCATGGCCTTCATGTTGGACAACTACAAGCACAAAGCGTCCCCTCTGCCCATAGCACAGCCTTTAATGACCACTTTAATGAACATGACCAGTATGCCTGAGAGGCACACCCTTATCAGTGGTCAGACGGAATGCTCATATCATTATAGGTGGAGGTGTTTTTACATTTAATGTTAGCAGTGTGGTTTGCTTTTTAGAGCCTTCGGGCTTCCTTTTTTGGAGCTATTTAGAGGAACTCTTATAGGAATTGTTAGACCCGCCAGTCAGAAGTTCTTGAATCGCATGAGGTCCCGTAGACCTGAACAACGCTCATTTTAGGATAGCGGCCCGTACCCTTTTCAACAACCTGAAATAAATCTTTATGCTAAATATTGCACATTATCCCCGCAAACTGGCCCGGCCTCAGAGCATTCCATTTGTGTCCCTGCCTCTCGCTCTCACTCGCCGCTTTCAAAGGTTACTTGTGATGCAAATGTCACCAGTGAAAATGTTGCATCTGTTTATGGAGCAAACAGTGCCGTGGTGGTGGCAGTGTTGGTGATGGCGGTGGTGGTGGTGGTGGTGGTGGTGGTGGTGGCTGCAGATGGCCAGCCAAAGAGTTTGATGGTGTTTTCTGTGTTTCTAGGAAAGGTGTTTGCTAGGGGGTTTCAAAGGGGGTACAGTACTGTATGTCTACTGATAAGCCCTGTAGAAGCAGTTAGCCCCCCCATGCTAATGCTATCAACCGTAATCCATACACCACAAACCCCAATCCCCTTCACAAAGACACACACACATACACACACACACACACACACACACACACACACACACACACAGATACACACACAAACACTTACGAACACACACACACACACACACACACACACACACACACACACACACACACACACACGCACACACCCAAACACATACATGCAGTGCGCACACACGCACACGCATACACACACAGCCACACGGGTGGCAAACAAGCTCTAGCCAAGGAGGGCTCATTTGCAATTTAAAAAGCCTCTGTTGCACATCTGCACACGGGCGGAGCAATGGAGAGGAGAGGAAGAGGAGAGGAAGAGGAGGCGTCTGGATTCTCCAGCCCAGTCATGTAGTGGCTGAATGGGAATCATGAATCGGCTGAGCTGAAAGGGAAACATTTGCATTGTGTGGAACGGACTGGACGCCCTGTTTCTTTTGACCTTCCCAATTCCAATTGCAGGTACAATAGCAGTGGGAGAATAGGAGACAGAGTGAGTCCACAGCACAACAGACAGACATGCTACTGTGCGCAGTGACAAAAGGGGTACGGCTCACCAGCATGTAACAAAGACAATGTGTTTCAGACGTCAGGTTAAACACAGCCTGGAATATTTCTGTTTGCCTCAGTGGGGTTTGGGTATACCGTATACGCAATATGCTTCAGTTCTGTGTGTTCTGTCTGTCTGTGTGTGTGTGTGTGTGTGTGCGCGTGCGTGTGTGTGCGGGTACAGAGGTGTGTCTGTGCATGTGTGTGTGTGTGTGCGTGCATGTGTAGGTGTGTGCGTGTGTGTGTGTGTGTGTGTAAGTTGATAAATCCCTGGCTGCAGTGGATAATACCCAAGGTCAACATGGGTGCAATCAAAGGGAAACCAGAAGGCTTGTATCATGTCCAGCTCCAGCCTCATGTTCCCCCTCACAGTGCACACGGACAGGGCCGTGCTCCGTGCCTCTCTACCCAGGATGCACTGCAGCCTTGGTCTAATCCCACTGGACTGTGCTGTCAGGGCGGAATGTTCGGGCTCGTTAGTTACCGTGGTGCCGGCGCGGAGACGAGGGACAGCTGATCAATGGCCCTCTTCCTCCCTCTCAGTCACCGCCCTAATCTCCCCCTCTCTCCTGGAGTCGCCTGCTGACCAGCACACACACACACATATTCACACAAACACACACACACAGAGAAATACACACACAGAAACACACACACACACATACAGTACATACATACATATTCACACAAACACACACACACACACACACAGAAATACACACACAGAAACACACACACACACAGACAGTACACACACACACACACACACATACAGTACATACATACATATTCACACACAGACACACACACTGAGACACACACACATATTCACACACTCACAAAGCCCTTTCTCCCCCACCAGGTCTCAGGGACACTGGGGCCAGTGCACCTCTTCCTCCCCTCACCCTGCTCCCTGGCCCCCTTTCATCTCCACACACACCCCTCCTCCCAGTGCCCATCCCCCACCCCCCATGATCAACACTGAGCTCTCACTTGCAAACACAGACACACACACACACACACACACACACACACACACACACACACACATACACACACACACACACACACACACACACACACACACACACACACACACACACACACACACACACACACACACACACATACACTGTAAGATCAGGGCCCTTGTAGTCCCTCCGGGCCCTGGGGCCTCTCTCTCTCTTTCTCTCTTCTTGCTCTCACTCTCTCTCTGTGTTTCTCTCTCACCCTCTCTCTCTCTCACTCTCTCTTTCTCTCTCTTACCCTCTCCTTGTCTCTCCCTCTCTCTCTCTCTCTCTCTCTCTCTTGCTCTCTCTCTCTGCCTGGGCCCCACAGAGGGACGGATGTATAGATGGTAGGGAGCCCCAGAGGAGGGGGACGTGCTCTGTGATGTGGCTGGGAAGAGCTTCCCCGCGGTGGGCCATTAGCGCTGGCGGAGAGGCCCCGGCACACCGCACCGGAGGAACGGCACCACGACTGGAGAGGTCTGCAGGGCACGCCCTCGGCTAGACTTTATAGTGGAGAATAATGGGGAGGGTGTGTGTGTGTGTGTGTGTGTGTATGGGTCTGTGTTTGTGTATGTGTAGGAGTGTGTGTGTGTGTAGGAGTGTGTTTGTGTGTGTGTGTGTGTGTGTGTGCGTAAGAGAGAAGGAATGAGAGAGTTGAAAGAGAGGCAAAAAGAGAAAGATATTGAACGAGACAAAAGCAAGATGGAGAGACTGCACGCAGGGCAAATGAGGAGAGAGAGAGTGGGGAGAGAGAGAGTGGGGAGAGAGAGAGAGGAGGGAGAGAGAGAGAGTGGAGAGAGAGGAGAGAGAGAGAGAGATAAGAAAAAGGGGGGGTGTAGACAGAAAATAAAAGAGTCTGCTAACCAGACAGACAAATGAGAGCGCTTTAAAGAAGACCGAGAACAAGGAGACATTTGGAGCTCACTGGATTGCCCTGTGCAGAGTTTCTGGCAGCATGTGCCTCTGCACTCCCTTACACACATTAAGCAATGCACTCACCCTGTGTGTGTTATAAACATTTTCACCATGTGTGTTTGAAGCATTCCCCTACGGTATGCGTGTGTGTGTGTGTGTGTGTGTGTGTGTGTGTTTGTGTGTATGTGTGTGTGTGTGTGTGTGTGTGTATGCGTGTGTGTGTGTGTGTGTGCGTGTCATGTTCTGGTGTGGATTTGAAGCAGGAGCATCCGTCAGACAGGGGAAGGGGGTAGTTTGGGGGGTTGGGGGATTATCGACGTGGTAGCGAGAGGGGAGTTGTGAAGAGGAGGCAGGTATAGAGGTGTCGGGGTGCAGACGCGAGGAGAATGTCTATCAGTCCTGTCTCCTCTCCACTCCACTCCTTCTCTCTCCTCTCCCCTCCCCTCTCCTCTCCTCTCCTCTCTCCTCTTCACCTTCTCTCTCCTCTCCCCTCTCCTCTCCTCTCCTCCTCTCCTCTCTTCCCCTCTCCTCCCCTCTCCTCTCCTCTCCTGCCTTCTCCTCTCCCCTCCTCTTCTCCTCCCCTCTCCTCTTCTCTCTCCTCTCCTTTCCTCTTCTTTCCTCTCCTCTCCTCTCCTCCCCTCTTCTCTCCTTCCCTCTCCTCTTCTCTCTTCTCTCCTCTCCGCTGCTCTCTGCTCCTCGTGAGCTTGTGGAGCCAGTGAGGGGCTTAGCGCATCAACTCAAGGACAGCGTCGTCAAAACAGACAAAGAGACAGCCAAGAGCGGGAAGAGAACGGAATGACTCTCTATCCATCTATTTCTATATCCCTCTATCTTCTCTATCTCTTTTTTTGCTCTCCTTTTTTCTTTCTCCCTCTATCTTCCTCTCTCACTCATTACTGTCTCTCTCTCTCTCTCTCTCTCTTGCTCATTCTTTCTCTCTCTCCTTTTTTTCCAATTTCATGTCTCATCATTTTTCTTTCCCACTCCTCCATCTCTCTATCCCCCTCTCTTCCCCCACCCTCATTCATGCATGTCTTTCACCTCTTCCATGTCTCCACCTCTCCTGCTCTCTCTCTACCTCCCGTATGCAAACTCTGTATTCTCTTGTCAGTGAGTCATGTCACCATCTGCCACTTAGTGTTCCTCTGCCTGATTACTGACTCTTTGTTTTTATCAACCGAGCTGGATAGATTACTACACTCCCTCCCTCTCTCTCCTCTCTCACCTCTCTTCCCTGGCTCCCTCTCTCCACCACTCTCTTCCCTCACTCTCTCTCTCCTCCATCACCTTTCTTCCCTTGCTCCCTCTCTCCTCCCTCTCATCACTGTGCTCCTCCTCTCTCTCATTCCGTTTGATATATTCTCCCCTTGTGCCCTTTCCTTCTCCTCTATCCTCTTTTCTCTCATTCCTTCTGTCATTTATGCATATTTTCTTTGTCTCTATCGCTCTCTCTCTTTACCTCTTATTCCTCATTCCTTCTTCTCTTCTCCCTTCTTTCTTTCTTTTTGTTTCCTTTCCTCTTCTTTTCATTCCCCTAGTCTTGTTGTCCTCTCCCTCCCTCCCTCCCTCCCTCCCTCTCTCTCTCTCTCTCCCCCTACGTTCCCCCTCTCCCTCTATGTTTCCCTCGCTCCTGAGATTGATCGTCCCCAAGGGGTCAGCACACAGTCAGGCCTGTGGGTCAGGTTGCCATTGAGACCGTCTCCATGGATCTGGATCTTTATCACGACCTCCCCCTCACACAAACATTACCGCCGCCAGTACAGCCCCATCAATAACAACAACAACAACAACAACAACAGCAGCAACAACACAAAACAACACATAACAACAGCAGTGTGAAACCTAGAATAGTCTTCAGAGGTAATGAACAGAGAGAGCCTTGGGCTTTAACAGGAGAGCATAATATGTGATGTTTGCTGTTTGGCTCTGCCGTCCATAAATAGATAAAGGATTCGCTTCTTTGACCTTCTATGAGCATTGCTTTCTTCTGATGTCCTTTAATGAGCCGTTCGTTTGTTAAAACTGGAAACAGCAGGAAATGGAAGTGATTACAGCAGCGATGTTTATGAGAGTGTGGAATTTTTTGCCGCTTTTTTTCATTAATTTTCATGAAGCTTTAAGGATCGTTTGTTACCATTTGCAGTGTTTGTTTCATATACCAGGT
>NW_027468718.1:36423771-36428771 GCF_046254945.1 Alosa pseudoharengus
TGTGTGTGTGTGTTTGTGTTTGTATTTATGCATGTGTACATTTGTCATTCATACTGTATGTGTGTGTGTGTGTGTGTGTGTGTGTGTGTGTGTGTGTGTGTGTGTGTGTGTGTGTGTGTGTGCGTTTGTGTTTATGCACGTGTACATTTGACATTTGTACGTGTGCTCATACTGTATGTGTGTGTGTGTGTTTGTGTGTTCATGTGTGTGTGTGTGTGTGTGTGTGTGTGTGTGTGTGTGTGTGTTTGTATGTGTGTGTGTGTGTCAGTGTGTGTGTGTCTTCTCCTGTAAGCTACTTGAGATAGAACAGTAGCGTGAAGCGTGTAATTTGCAGCTGATACCCTCCTATTATGTGTTCCAATCTTCTCTTCTCGTAATGCCACAGAGAAACTGCAAAAGCAGCACTAATTACTACAGAGCTCAGCTCCTAGACCTTCTCCTTCTAATCAACAAACACATGGTACATAAAAGCTAAAAGTGAATTCAAATAAAAGGATGTGCGACATGCATTAATGCAACTGTTAATGTATGTATGGCTGATTAGGCTACATGTCCTAGTTTATACCTTTCTATAGTGATTCTCGCTTCACTTCAAAGATGTAATAGAAACAAAGTGTACAGTAGCAATAGCAGATGGATTTTGCAACAGTGCTCTGAATTCACCCTGAGAGAGTCAATGGGAGTTTGTCTGATGGTGAGTCCGGTTAAAGATTTCCAATGACCAACTGCTCCATCCGCTCTCCACCAGCAAATGTAGCACTGATCTGCTTTATCGAACCTCGCCACTGAAATGACCAGGGAGAAAATGTGTTTGGTTTTATTCCCTCTTTCCCTCTCTCTTTTTTACCCTCTCCACTTTCTCTCTCTCTCTCTCTCTCTGTGTTGTGCTATTAAATATTCCTTTCTCCTTCCCTCCATCCCTCTCTATTTTTCTCCTCCCTCTCTCTCCCTCCTCTCCTCTCTCTCTCTTTCTTCCCCCCCTCTTTCTCTCTCATTCTCCCCCCTCTCTCTCTCTGTCCTTCCATCCTGGACTCTCCACATGGTCATTTCTCCACCGTTGGCCATGTCTACCCCCCAGGCGTTCACGGTCATCATCCTCTCTCCGCACATTGATTTTGGGCAGCCAGTAGCGCAGCAGCAGGTTCTGTAGGCCTGTGGCTCTTAGCAATCTTCTGCTGCGGCGTCCTGGCCAGACCCCAGGGGGCGCCGTTTGGCACAGCCAGCCAGCCTTGTGCTGGAGCGCTCTCCATGACCAGAGATGGGTTTGTGTGTGTCTCTCACTGCTCACTGAGTGTGTGTGTGTGTGTGTGTGTGTGTGTGTGTGTGTGTGTGTGTGTGTGTGTGTGTGTGTGCACGTGCATGTGTGTGTGTGTGTGTGTGTGTGAGTGTGTGTGGTTTGGAGTATGTTAGTGCCTGTGTGTGTATGTATATGTGTGTGTGTGTATGTGTGTGTGTGTGTGTGTGTGTGTGAGTCTGACTGGTTTCTAGCTGGCAGCTCTGTGTGTGAGTTAAGTCTCTCGCTCTTCCTGTGACAGCCAGAGCATGACAGACTTCAACAGGGCATCATCAGTTCTCCTGCTCAGGTGAGGTGGGGTGGGGTGAGGTGAGGTGAGGTGAGGTGAGGTGGGGTGGGGTGAGGTGAGGTGAGGTGGGGTGAGGTGAGGTGAGGTGAGGTGGGGTGGGGTGAGGTGAGGTGAGGTAGGCAACACCTCTGGCTTACTAACTTCACCTCCTCCTACTTTACTTCTCTTTTTCTGACACGCTTTTTTTTTATTTCTCTCTCTCTTTTCAACCTCCTTTTTATTCTCTCTCTTTTCAACCCCCTTTTTATTCTCTCTCTTTTCAACCCCCTTTTTATTCTCTCTGACGGATCCCTCTGCCCCCTATCTCTCTCTTTCTCTCACTTTTCTCATCCCTCTATCTCTTTGTCCTCTGTTTTTCATCACCTTCATTTGAACCTGCCCCTGCCTCTCTCTCTCTTTCTCTCTCTCTCTCTCTCTCTCTCTCTCTCTATCTATCTCTCTCTCTCTCTCTCCCCACCCCTCTCTCCATCTCTCATGTCAGGCCTCCATGACTCCCTGGCTCAGGGCCTGCATCCTTTAAAGCAACACCAAAGAACTTTTCATCTGTCGCACGCACTATTTGTTTATCCAGCACCGGCTTTGCAAATAACAATGTCCACAGACAAGGTAGAATAAGTTGCATGATGTTATGAAAGTACGATGTCAAATTTGTAGTTTCTCATGTCTCATTCCATCGAACTACAGATCCGCTACCCGATGCAGCAAACTTACATAGTGCGGTAATAGCCGATAGAGGGCCGCGAAGCGAATGCAGAAAGTGCCGTTCACCCTGTTACGAGTTGATGAACCACTGAAACGATTTTGGAAACATTATTTTAAGGTACAAAAAACTTTAAGCTTTAAAAAGCCCTCAGAGCAGGAGGTGGAGTGCTCTTGGACCACACACTACACACTACTCTCACACTCTCCCCACTGCACTGCTTCACTTAAACCTGTCCCTGTGGTGTGTGTGTGTGTGTGTCTGTGAGTGAGTGTGTGTGTGTGTGTGTGTGTGTGTGTGTGTGTGAGTGTGTGTGTGTGTGTGTGAGTGTGTGTGTGTGTGTGTGTGTGTGTGTGCGCGTGCGTGTGCGTGCGTGTGCGTGCGTGCGTACGCGCGCGTGTTTGTGTGTGTGTGTGTGTGTGTGTGTGTGTGTGTGTGCTCCACTCTTCTCCATGCTGTCCACTCCTGCATGTTTTACTTCCTCAACCCCACTCAGTGCTTTTTACACATCATGCACTACAGGAGCCCACTAGTGACCCCTCTGCTCCATAGTAATGCCCCATGCATGGGTCCGCCCATACCTGCCTGTGTGCATGTAACCAGAGGCATCATGTGTTCTGTAATGACAGTCTCTATGGTTTAGGCCTGTGTGTGGTATCAGCAAGCAGATTCTCCCTAAAGGGACAATCCCAGTATCCATGCCTCTGTACATATGTATACCAAGTGCAATACTGCTTAATAAGCCATGTAATTCTGTGTGTGACCTTGTAGCAAAGAATGTTTGTAGGCTGCCCTTTTAGGTCAAGTAAAAATGTCCCTAAATGGACAGTACCTATGTCCATGACTCTATGTATGTATAACAAGTGCAATATTGCTTAATAAGCCCAGTCTGTCTGTATGTGACCTTGTAGGCTGTACTTTTAGTTGAAGTAAAACATTTCCCTAAAGGGACAGTACAGTCCATCCTTATCATACTGTAGACGCACTGCCATGGAAATGAGTCTGGCTGGGCTGCTTGACTGATGGCCATATGGGATGGACTACGCTGGGATGGAGACAGTGACGCTAGTGCAAGGTGCACAGTGCAAGGTCATTGCACTGACAGCCATAAAGCACTAAAACTGTAAGAATGCGTGCATGCACTGGGTGGAAAGCCACTTAGGGTAAATAGCATTGAGGGAGGGGTGGGCGGATGGTGCATTGATCCCTCCATCTGGGTAAGTGCATTACCTTCTATGCATATGATACCAGGCTAGCACACTTGGCAGAGAGGGTGACCAGGGATGAGATGCTCTACAGCAGGGGTTTTCAACTGAACCAGGGACCACCATTCTGACTAATTACGCCAGGACCACCGCTGAATAAAAATACTGATTCCCACATTGAAACTACATTACTGAATTCATGGTCACGGACCACTTGCAAAGTCCTCACGGACCGCAAGTGGGCCGCAGACCACTGGTTGAAAACCTCTGCTCTACAGTACAACACAGAAGCAGCCGTTCTTTAAAAACACCATCTCTATCACATGGACTAAGATGGTGGTTTAGGGGTGGGTGGTAGGGTGAAGTGTGACAGCTGCACAGACAATGTAGGAAAAGGATTTGTTATTACTAATTACTAATTATTATTTCTACTTTTAAAATGTGAGACAAATATTAATTTGTGAACATAATGAATTATTGTTTCATTTGTGGGACACATGGTTTGTTTTGAGCAAAGAAAAATCTAGGGCTTGATGTGACCAAGTTGGAAGAGCTAGCTGGTTCCACCATATTCTGTTGATGTTGTTTAATGGGTCTGGGGCCATGACTGGAGAAGCACGTTTTCTGTAACGCAGTAAAATATGTCACAAAATTTGTGAATGTGGTTGGTACATGTGGCGGTAGGAATCTCCAGCACTGGAGATGGTCAGGGTGCTGGGATGAAGGGTGATGCAGATTCATGCCGAGGGTCACACTGGACCTTACAATGGGAATTAGGAGCCGATAAAGAGCTGGGAGTGTGTGTGTGTGTGTGTGTGTGTGAGTGTGTGTGTCTGAGTGTGCCAGAGTGAACTCCAGGAGGTAGAGATTTCCAGTCTTGGGGTGTGTAACGTTTGTTGGTCCTGACCAGTGAAGTGGACATCTGGTTTGATCGCCCCCCCTCCTCTCCTCTTCCCCCTCCGCTACTCTGATCCTTCTCTTTCTCTTCCTCCTCCCCTTCCGCTACTCTGATCCTTCTCTTTCTCTTCCTCCTCCTCACCTCAGCCTCGTAGTCCCACTGTGAGGACGGTCGGCCATGTCGCTGTGCTGCCAGGCCGCTCATCGCTGTCCACTCGCGTCGCATCACGCTCCGTCACGCACAGCCGGCCAAAGACGGACCCCTACCGGGCAGCAAGCTCGCTAGACGGGCTGCACACAGCCGCGTGTGGTCCAGAGGCTTCCCTCCCCCGCAGATACACACACACACACACACACACACACACACACACACAGAGGCATACACTACATACTACACACACACGGGGACACACACACACACACACACGGACATGTATTTGGGTTCAGTCCAGACCTCCAGTCAAGCCAGACCCCACAGTCTTATTGTTTCAGAAGGAGAGAGGGAGAGACAGACAGACAAAAGAGAGATAATCTTTCCTTTACATACCATTAACTACCTGTATAATTAGACATGCTTTGACAATACAAAATGATAAAGCCCTATTGAATTGAATT
>NW_027468718.1:36433771-36443771 GCF_046254945.1 Alosa pseudoharengus
ATCCCTCCGCGCTAATGAAGTGTGCTTATTCGCATGTCAGCAATTTTCAAACAGAAGCTTTAAAAATGGAAGGGAGGAAGAGAGAGAGAGAGAGAGAGCGAAGGCGCGCCATGCGCGCACACTGTCAGGCACACAGCGCGTGTAGGTAGATGAATGACATCCAAATAGCTGGCTCAGCTCGGGAGAATCAGCGTGCTGTGGCAAATCAGATTGAGAGATAAATCCAGTGCCTTTGTCACTATTCCGTTATTTCTTCTTCCAGAACGCATTTTAACGAGACCAAAACAAATGAGATTTCTGTAGCAGGGGAACCTCAATTGAAACCCTTTTAATTATAGTGCAGCCATTTTAATGAAACACCTGAACACGTTGGGCGTTTCCCAACCCCATCACACACACACACACACACACACACACACACACACACACACACAACATTGAACAATCATTTGCCTTCATCTAGCCTCATACCTCTGGCAGTACTCAAGCCAGAAGCATCAGGAAAATGAATGTTTGCTTCAAACAAATTCAATCGGGTGTAGCCTATTCTTTATCCATAGGGGCTTGCAAGGTCACTGTCGCTGCTGCTGTTTCGTAACTCCTACCTTTTTGACCTGGATATCCGTGGATGATTACAGATGGATGTTTGTGTGGCCCACAGCCAGGCGATTTGTACTAATTACGAAGCGAGAGGGAGAAGGCAGCGGTACTCTTCCCTAATCCCGAGTCTCTTCACTGATTAGTTGAACGCGAGCCGGAGGCGACTGCGAAGTGGCGTTCTTCATTAGGCCTACAGTCTGCCCGGATTAGTTCATTTCTCTCCCTCACGTACTTTTTTCATTGCCAAGCGGGCGAACATAATCCTCCCCTATTATTTTATTATTTTGGACACCCATTTCCTACAGTCGACGAGCCGTTTTTAGAATATTAATGCGATTATACAAGTAAAGGAACCACGCATGAGGAACATTGTGATAATGGACATCGTGGTTACTTAACATTGTCCGCTGTTCCCCACTAAATGTGGCTTCTCTGAATTATGTCATAGCCGTAGAAAATTAGATAGCCTGCTCCATATTAATTTTCACAAGTTACGAATATCAAGCTTTAATAGTCTACAACAATTCAAGGTTATTGTATTTTGTACGGCTTGTGTTTAGTTTGCATATGTGGCACATCAATGCAATAAGGGACCGTTCGTTATTTATAAACGGGGTCACCGGAGGGATTTTGAGTGCTTCAATCAAAAGTTGCATGACCCTCCCCTGCCTGTAAGAAAATTTTCAACGACCCTCCATCAGTCTTTTCAAAACAGACATGACCCTCCCCAGCCAATTGTCGATACCTTCCGCCCACGCTACAAAGCGCTAAACACATCGACTTAAGCAATCATTCTATATTCACCCTCTGCTTTCTGATCTTACACATCACACTTCACCAAGATGGTGGCCATTTCAGTAGATTTACTCACTAACATTGTTGTGGAAACACAATAAGCATGGAAACTAAATGCACACTTCCTGCAACTGCATTAGCCTACTTGAAATAAGTTAGGCCTACTCCTCTAGTAAGTATTCACATGAAATAAAACAATATAAATAAAATATTGAGACCACTCAACAAAGCACACTGGGTAATAACAAATTCAACACATGAACTTGTTGCTATGGACTCGTCTCAGGCTTCCTCAGTCATTGTAAAGCTGCCGAAGAACATTATCCAAAACTCAATTTCTCAGAGCGTCAATTGGGAGCTTAATGCTAAACCTCTCAAATGACTTGAAAAGGCCGTTTGCACAATTTCACAAATAATCACAGGGACCGAAAAATACCTAACATGCCAACTTTTTCCGGGTTTAGGCCTATCATTTTAACTTTTCTCCGCTGTCTTGCCATTTTAATATTTTCCCGTAGAATATATCATAGTCTATTACTGTAATACTCTCATAACATTAGTCCTGCATTCTGGCCTGTCTCTGTGTTGTCCGGTTGTACCCCTTGCCCTTCCAGAGAAACAGATGTATTTAAATCATCGTTTTGCTTGCTTGAATGCGAACTCAAAGTAATGTTAACCTACAGTAGGCTAGGCCTATTTAAGTTATCGACGTGGTCGTGAGAGCACGATTCATTGGCGCTTGCAGTGTTCGCCTGTAGGCTATGTCTACGTGCGCACCTGCCAGGCTAAGAGCCAAAGAAATCCCCCTGTATATTCACTCCAAATTGGCCTACCATAACTTACCAACTCTACACTGTAGACCATAAACTGGCTATTTATATGACCAATGTATTTGTTCAACTTTATGAAGCAGAATTACGCACTGCTACTTGGAACGTAACACATTTTTGTTGGCAGGAGAGAGAATGACAGCGATTAACAAATTGCACTTGTTGCTGGTTACCAATAAATAGGGCCTATATATTTTTTTGCAAAAAACAAAAACAGAAAGGATGGAGACAGCAAAGCTAGAAATGGGCAGGAACAAGGTCAATTGGTAGAAATGCTTGTCAAAACGTTAGGAGCTGAATGTGTGGATGAATGAAGCACAAGTATGCTTTATAAGCATGCACACTGTTTAAAGTTAGGCTACACGGTAAACTACAAGTAGCCTAAACCAAAGTTAAATTTAGCTTTTTTAGGGCTGGATAAAGTTGACCAAATGGATATAGGCTGTTAGGCGTGAATAAAGCTACTTTGTTGCTCCAACCCTTCCAACGTTAATGGGGACGGATGTTGACATTTTCCGTATTTTGCGTGAGAAACCCGGGAAATCTCCCTTATTTTCATTGTTCAATGTTGACAGAGCTATGGAACGAAAGAGAACGTTATGGCGACAGAAATCAACAATCAAATAAGCCACTTTGATTTTTGCTGTTTTCATTAAAAGATGGGTGACCCCCCTTCCTAGACAAAAAAAAGTTAGGTGACCCTCCCCTCAGCAAAGAATAAAAAGACATGACCCTCCCCTATTTTCCTCCGGTGACCCCGTTTATAAATAACGAACGGTCCCTAAGCGATTCTTTTGATGTCTCTCTGGCTGGTTCCTCTCGCTGCGTCGTGACAGATGAGTTCTTGCACAAGCCTTTGGAGGCAGTGAATAATTCATGTTTAGATGGTCCGTAGATGTCACTGTGTGGGGCTGTCCTGATGCCAGACATAACACTGTGTGTGTGTGTGTGTGTGCGCGCGCACCTGCAAGGGTGGTTTGTGATTTAAGTGTGTGTGTGTGTGTGCATAAGCATGTATATGTGTGTGTGTGGATGTGCATTTTATGGTTTATTTGCTGTGTATTCAAGCCTTTTATTTGTCTTTGAGAAAGAGGGAGAGTGACTTGATATGTATGTATTCATGTGTGAGGTTATTAGATCATGAAATGTGTGTGTAGGATCAACCACCTCTACTCACAGCAACCCCCCCCACCCCCCCACCCCGGGATTTTATGATGTTGTGAGTCTGTGTGTGTGCTATGCCATATATATGTTTGATTGACTGAATGTATTGTATATCTCTGAGCAAACTATGGAGCCCAAGGGACCCAGAGATATACAATACATTCAGTCAATGCATTCAATACATTACATGTATGTATGCATGAGTGTGTGTGTGTGTGTGTGTGTCTGTGTGTGTGTGTGTCTGTGTGTGTGTGTGTGTGTGTGTGTGTATGTGTTCATATCTGTGGTGTCCATAGTTTTTTTTCTGTGTGTGTGAGAGAGGGACAGTGTACCTATATTTATATTTACCTGTATGTGTGTTTGTGTGTCCATGTTTATTTACCTGTGTGTGTGTGTGTCCATGGTCCATGCTAACCTGTGTCTGTGTGTGTGTGTGTGTGTGTGTCCTCAGGGCTTCGGTCCCAGTTCCCCTCCCAGCAGCCTCGGTCGGTGCGGTCCATCAACAGCAGCAGCAGTGCGCGTCATGCCTGATGTGAAGGCGTCCGCCGCGCCATGTGACCTCCCCCCCGCTGCCACCCCTCCTCCGGGCTACAGCATGGACCTGGAGCGCTGCCTCCCCGACCTGCAGGCCTTCCCCCACCACCACCCAGGGTCCCCCCACGCACACGCGCCCTACCCCAGCCTCGAGGCCCCCTCCCTGGGCCAGTGTCCCCCCAGTAGCCTCCTAGGCAGCCTGGGCCTGCGGTACTGTTCTTCAAGCAGCATGGGGCCTCCTTCTCCCAGGCACACCACCGGGGGCAGTGGCACCCCACCCAGCCCCAGGGCCAAGCAGCAGCAGCAGCAGCAGCAGGCTTTCAGGGCCTATGTGAACAGCACCAGCACCAGCACCAGTAGCAGTGGTAGCGGTAGCAGCAGGCTGTACCGTAGCATGGAGAACCTGAACTGGGCCGTGTCTGACCCCAGCCTTTATGGCGTGCCGTACCGCAGCGTGGACAGTGAGTTCATCCTGCACTGCACGTCCACCACGAGCCACTGGTACGACGGCGGCCAGGCCGAGGACGACGACGACGGTGGCGGTGGCGATGACGGCGGGCAGTTTCACGCGGGCTGCTCTCCGCCGAACCCAGAGAGCCTGGCGTTCTACCCGCGGCGTGCGCTGACGCGCCGAGACCTGCCGCAGCTCTTCCCGCCGTGGATGTTCCCGCCGGCCGGCGCCCTGGAGGAGTGGGCGGCCAACGGGAGCGCGCGCAAAGGCCTGCGCGACAAACTGCGCCTGCAGAGCGCCCGCGCAGCCGAGCCCCTGAAGCCGCTTCGGCCTCAAGTGGCCCCCGGAAACGGAGTCCCCGTCACGGTCACGGCATCCACGTACGCACCCGCCTGGGGCTGGGGCAGGGAGAAGGAGGCGGGGTCCCGCGCGCTGAGCGCCCGACGCATCACCAGCCCCGAGGAGATCAAACAGGAAGTGCTCCGGCGGCTGCAGCTGCGCAGGCAGAACAGCAGCCCCAACCTGGCGATGCACGTGACTCCCCCCGCCGCCCCTCCGCAGGACCCCCAGAACGGGAACATGAGCCGCTCGTTCACCTCCGAGCCACGAGGGGGCAGTGTTGGTGGTGGTGGAGGGTCGAATCACTCCACTCCCGAGCGCAAGAGACCCCCCATGGGGCGCCTTCACATCCCCACGTTCGAGGAGTTCAAGAGGATGCGGCAGAAGGAGAGTGGACACGGTCAGCCAGTCACCGCAACAGCACCCTCCTCTGGCCAAAATGGGAACTGCAGCCAGAGTGAGAGGAACAGCTGTGCACAGAGTGGACAAGGCACCAGTGATGAGCAGGACGGGCGACACAGCAGTCACCAGGACATGGACACGGATCAAGACAATGAAGACCGAGACAAAGACAAAGACGCCGAACAGACAATCCCAGAGACTAAGCAAACAGACACTGTCTGTGATCCCAATGCTCAAACGCAAAACCAAACCCAAGGTCCGGTTCTGAAGCATACACATGAGAACATTCACGTCCAGTCTCAGTCCCAGAACCAGAGCCAAGACCAAATCCCAAATCAGACTCTGGAGCGCCCCCTAGAGGCCCCTTCTAACCCCAGCTTGGCTCCATCAGCCCTAATCTCCACCACCTCCTCCACCACCTCACTCTCAACTACAACTGCCCCCATCTGCACCGGCCCCGCACCGCGCTCCCCACTGCCCTCCACATCTGCCCCTCCATCTGCCCACGGCAGTGACAATAACAGCAACAACAGCAGCAGCGGCAGCGGTGGCGGTGGTGCCGATGGGGCAACAGAACCCTCTGCCTGCACCTCCTCCTCCTCCTCCTCCGGGTCGGAGGTGGTAGAGGGGCCGCTGGGCCCGTTCCCGTCGCGTAAGGAGAGTGGCGAAGCCCCGTCCAGCTGCTGCCCCGCCCTGCTGCTCGAGGGGGCCGACCTGTCCAGCTACGGCGCTAAGATCTACAGCATGAGGGACGGCCTGCTGGGCTCTGCACTGGACCTCATCAAGAAGAGGTAAAAAAGGGCAGGAGCTGTGGCACAAACCAATCAATATAGTAGTATACTAATAGACCATATAGTATGGTATAGTATAGTATAATATAGTATAGTATAGTATAGTATAGTATAGTATAGTATAGTATAATATATATATTGGAAAGCTAGATAACGCATTGGGCTCAAGAACATACGTAAATAGCGATGCCATCATGGGGGCATATTAGTGGAGACCAATGGAGAAACAGGTGTCTCTGATTGAAAATCAGACAGGTGTCTCTGATTGTCAGCTAGTGTTGCCCAGAGCGTGTAGGTGCTTGCCTCCAGCAATATGACGGCCGCGTTCATGTAGCCTATGCCACTTAATAGGCTAGAACTCAACAGACAGTCCGGTATCTAGCTTTCTAATATGGGTGAAAAGACGTAGGGCCTAAAACAGCAAATCAATAGGCTAAACATAAATAAATAGGCCTCCTTGAAAAGAAAAAATGCAGACTCTGAACTGAACTGTAAACAAATAAGAGACTAAATTGTCATTATTTTTACTATATTAGGCCACAGTGTGTAATTCTGTTACATTTTTGGTTGGTGGTGTGCCGCAGGATTTTTTTAATATAAAAAATGTACCGTGGCTCAAAAAAGGTTGAAAAACACTGGTATAGTGTATACAGTAAATATACTTAAATATACTTAAAAAGGGGAACAGCACCGTACCACATCTGGGTCTTAATGCCCACGGGGACCCAAGTTTGATTCCGGACTGCAGTAATTTCCTTCTGACCCTCTCCCGCACTCACTCCTTGTCTCTCTCCGTTGTCCTAACGATAAGAGGCAAACAAGCCCAAAGAAATCGGCCTGGGTGGCTGTTCAGCACAGTGATGGTGAAAAAGCCAAATGACGGTAAAATAACACATTGACATAAGCAATGGCTCGCTGGCCCGGGGCAAGGAAAAGAGCACGGCAGGCAAGTTGGTTGGTCTGTCACAGGCCCGCAGCCTTTTCACCAGTCACCAGCACAAGCCAGCTCAGCTCATCAGTAATGCTAGCTGGTCGACGCTAAGCATGTGAGGCTATTAAAATAAAGAGAGAGTGACTTTTTTGGGCCAGTAAATTTATACAAGGGGCCAGCACAAATCTGATGTACTGTCCCGGGGGGGGGGGGGGGTGTTACATTGGACACGGCATTGAATGTAAGCTGTTTATGTCTGTGACGACAGTTAATGTTGTCTCTGGACTTCAACAACCAGACGGGAGGGCCCTTGTATACTGTATAGCACAATAACAGTAAATAGAGCGCAACGATTAAAAAGTAAAACATGATATACTGTAGCAATACTCAACTCAAGTACTGGAAGAAAGCAGGACTATAAACAAAAATAACAACATGAAAACACACACAATCACTGTATGAAGCATGAAGAGCAGACGTCCATTTCAAACTGAAGGAACCATGTGGAAGTAAAGAGTGGAGATTGAAGTAAAAATTAGTGTGTTGTGGGCAGACCCTGCCGATTCTTCTGTTTACTACGGAGTCTGGCTCCAAACAACACTCACGGCACTGAGCCTGGCTCCAGTTGGAGCATATGGTCTCTCCCTGTTTGGAGGAATTTGGGCTAACAGAAGGACATGACATCATGCTGATCTGGAGAAATGTGGAGAAATGAAGGATTCAGTCAATACAGCTATTACTTCTGCTAATGCTGCCATTAGATCTTTTACATTACATTTATTCATTAAGCAGATGCTTTTTATCCAAAATGAGGAATAACATTCAAATTACAATGCAGAGGAGACCTTAGATAACAATAAATACTACAACAATAAATACTACAACACAGAGGAGACCTTAGATAACAATACATGTAAATACTACAATGCAGAGGAGACCTTAGATAACAATAAATACTACAACACAGAGGAGACCTTAGGTAACAATAAATACTACAACACAGAGGAGACCTTAGGTAACAATAAATACTACAACAATGAATAAATAAATCTTCTATTGCAGTGAATTATACCACCATTATTTTACTCAGTCAGTTCTTATGATTACTAATGTTACAGTTACTGCAAATGCAGATTATACAGTTACTGTATTATATTAGTAAGAATACATTACAAATTAACAGCACTTATAGGAGAAATGTCATTGTCTTTCTGTCAGTGAGTAACTGTTTATTCTAGTGCAGAATGTTGCATTCTTTCTGTCAGTGAGTAGCTGTTTATTCTAGTGCAGAATGTTGCATTCTTTCTGTCAGTGAGTAGCTGTTTATTCTAGTGCAGAATGTTGCATTCTTTCTGTCAGTGAGTAGCTGTTTATTCTAGTGCAGAATGTTGCATTCTTTCTGTCAGTGAGTAGCTGTTTATTCTAGTGCAGAATGTTGCATTCTTTCTGTCAGTGAGTAGCCGTTTATTCTAGTGCAGAATGTTGCATTCTTTCTGTCAGTGAGTAGCCGTTTATTCTAGTGCAGAATGTTGCATTCTTTCTGTCAGTGAGTAGCCGTTTATTCTAGTGCAGAATGTTGCATTCTTTCTGTCAGTGAGTAGCTGTTTATTCTAGTGCAGAATGTTGCATTCTTTCTGTCAGTGAGTAGCTGTTTATTCTAGTGCAGAATGTTGCATTCTTTCTGTCAGTGAGTAGCTGTTTATTCTAGTGCAGAATGTTGCATTCTCCATGTCAGTGCTGTTTATTCTAGTGCAGAATGTTGCATTCTTTCTGTCAGTGAGTAGCTGTTTATTCTAGTGCAGAATGTTGCATTCTCCATGTCAGTGCTGTTTATTCTAGTGCAGAATGTTGCATTCTCCATGTGTAGCAGCAGTGCAGTTCCAGCCTGTTCTCCGCTCAGTGACTGTGAGGGGGAAGGCTGTCTGACAGCCATATTGCTGTGGTGTGCGTGCGTGCGCGTGTGTGTGCGTGCGTGTGTGTGTGTGTGTGTCTGACATGGGTACGCGTGTGTGAGTCAGGGTGATGTGACGTGACATGATGTCGCCTCAGAGAAGAGCCTGTGGCCACCGCCTCTGTGATGCTCATCCGCCAGTGTCGTGGCGAATTCGGAGGACATGTATTTTTTTACATCTGTTACAAGCAGGCACGTAACTGAAGCATTCTGTTTGTGGAGCATAAAAATAGTTTTAGAAGACTGGACTAATGTTTGTTAATGTACGTGCCTCTCACGCCTGGAGTAGCCTGATCCATTGATTCTAGTGGAAGCTAATTGTTGTGGCATACGTTCCGTGAAGGAAACACTTCAGTTACATGCCTGGTGTTGCCTGCCTGTTATTATCGCATGTAACCAACAAATCCTCCAAATAAAAAGAAAGAGAGATGGAATACATATTTCACTTCACAGGCTGCTTAGATGACAGGCCAAGCTCAAAATTGCATCCCAAATGGAGGTGCGCGGAACCGAACAGCTGTTTTTTCTCTGTAAATCAGGAGTGCTCTGTGACCATGAAATTGGTTCTGGCGGAGGACTAGGCACAGTTCTCCTATGGGAGGGACAGCAGTGTGTGTGATCTTATCGATTTATCTGAAACGCCTCTCATAGCTATTCAGACTGAGTAAAAGAGGGTGAAAGTCAAAGATTGTGTGAATGTGTGTGTGTGTGCACTGGTTTAGGTTACACACAAAGACAAACTGTGTTTGATTGACATGCTGTGTGATTGTAAAGGGAGTTTGGGATGTATTAATGCATTTATGAGTACTGTATGCGGACATATAAATGGATTATGTGACAGTGTGGCTTTGTGAGTGATTGTGTGTGTGTGTATACTGTATATATATATGTGTGTGTGTGTGTGTGTGTGTGTGTGTGTGTGTGTGTGTCATCATTGTATTTGACCTTAAGTAAACATTATGTGTATTTGACCTTAAGTAAACATTATGTGTGTGGGCATGCAACCTTTGCCAATTTTGTTCATATTACTGGTGTCTGTCTGCCTGTGTATTATGTAAAATATACATACACACACCCACACACACACACACACACACAAGCTCATTTGTATGTGTGATTCTCATTGAAAGGGAGTTGTGACTGTCACCCCCTGCCCCACTTCTGTGCCAGGCTGACAACACATCCTTACAGATGGCGTATGTTGGCACGGCA
>NW_027468718.1:36448771-36513771 GCF_046254945.1 Alosa pseudoharengus
GCAACAGCAGCGGTGAGAGAGGAGGAAGAGAGAGAGAGAAAGAGGGAGAGAAAGAGAGAGAGAGAGAGATAGAGATAGAGAGAGAGAGGGGATTAGAGACAGGGTTTTTTCCCCTTCACCCCTGTTCTGTAGCAACCCTGCTTTTCATTCCTTCCCCACTGTGTGTGTGTGTGTGTGTGTGTGTGTGTGTGTGTGTGTGTGTGTGTGTGTGTGTGTGTGTGTGCTCGCTCGCTCGCTCAGCTTGAGGTCTCTTCGGTGCTTTTGGAAATGCTAACCCGCCGATGGCCACATCGCGCCTCAGTCGCTCAGACTAGCTGCTGATGTCTGACAGTCAGTCGCACCGAGGACAGCCACTGCTGGGATCCTGCTCCGGGTTGGTCGTTTGATGCCGCTCATGTTTTTAACATGCGTACGTGTGTGTGTGTGTGTGTGTGTGTGTGTTTGTCTGTGTATGTGTGTCAGGGTAAAGGTGGGTTACGAGGGCTGCTTGTTATGCCTATGGGACAGGGCTGTTGCCGAGAGTCTGATCGTGTGGTTACGTGCTGTGTTTTTCCACTGGCGACTGACTGCCGTATGAAAGCTAGCTGCGCTGGTTCGCCTTCCCTGCGAAGGCTCTGCCGTTAATTAAGGCGAGAGTCGGCCGATGTCATTAGTTATTCTCAGCGATACCTGATGCAGGCAGAGTCTCCTTACAGACAGCACCTGGGAACGCAACCCTGGCTGCCCTTTTGCATTGCTTTTTGTCCAGCAACATTTACATACTGTAGGTGCATATCCGTGTGTGTGTGTGTGTGTGTTGTGTGTGTGTGTGTGTGTGTGTGTGTGTGTCTGTCTGTGTCTGTGTGTTGGGGAAGTGTCTAATTTCTCAAGAGTAAAGATCTTGGAGTTGTTTGATCCTGGCTTTGTGTTTGTAACAGTATTTGCATGGCTGTGTATGGGACTTTATGGATGTATAGGGATGTAGACCAACTTGAAAGACAGTTATATTTATATCTCCCAATGTACTCAGGTTTGTGCATAGACATTATATTAATTATTGTGTGTGTGGGTGTGTTGGTAAACATATTTGTTGACACTGATTTAGTGAAAGGGGTGACCAGTCACTGGTGTGTTTGTATTTGCTTTTGTGTTAGCACTGTCCTGTGAACTTTGGATGAAATGTACGTCACACAATAATCCACATCACCTGAAGGTCAGCAATGTTATGTCACCGACACACAGTTGCCTAGCTGTCCCTTTGTGATGTCAACATTACAAATCGAGTTGAGGTTAAAGGTCATTAGTCACTGCTTTGACCTTGTCACCCGACGCCAATAACAGGCCAAGAGATTACAGGACACTAGAGAAAATAACATAATCTCAGATGGGCTTTTCTGTGTGGGTGCATCAGACTTCATCCTGCGCTCTATGGAATTAAAACCCCTGATGCACTCATCAATGTGGATTTTATTTTGAGTGAAGTTGTCTGTCATTGTTGCCCCTTGCCCCTTAAAGGGAAATGATCTGCAGCCCTTTAGCGTCCTCAGGTGAACGCTTTTAAATGAATAGTATTAGCAGAGACTGTAACTATAAGGGAAACTCAACGCTTCCAAACGGTCATGATGAAAACCCTGGCCCATTTCAGAGAAGGTTTGTCTGATCAATATTTGCTGAGAGTCTGTCTGCAGCAGGGCCAATCTTCACTGCCTGTGAGAAAGAGAGAATGTCAACACTACCCCCCCCCGTCACTCCCACCTCCAAACGTCTCAACACTTCCTGGTTGTCCCCTTCTCTCGACCTAGCTTTCTAGGCTGCTTTGCCCATTTTGATTGACGTGTCTCTGCTCCAATCGGCAGCTCTCTGGACCGGGCTGCCGGCGCTCCAGCTCGGACGCGGCCTATGAGCCTGCGGAGGCGGTGAGGGCCCAGCGCGAGTGCCGCCTGCGGCCCCACTTCAGCGACCCCATGCCCGCCGACGCCGCCAAGCGCAAGCAGCTGGAGATGAAGATCGCCGCCGCCGCCAGGCTGCACAGCCACCGCCGCGAGAGGGACGGTACGTCACCAACACCAGCCCATCCACACCAGGGTTAGGGTTCCTATATCACCAACACCAGCCCATCCAAACCAGGGTTAGGGTTCCTATATCACCAACACCAGCCCATCCAAACCAGGGTTAGGGTTCCTACGTCACCAACACCAGCCCATTCACACCAGGGTTAGGGTTCCTACGTCACCAACACCAGCCCATCCACACCAGGGTTAGGGTTCCTACGTCACCAACACCAGCCCATGCAAACTAGGGGATGGGTTCCAGTCTGCCATCCAAACCAGTGTTTGTGTTTCTATGTAACTAACAGACTCATCCTATCTAAAACCAGTGTTTGGGTTCCTCACAAGGTTAAATTAACATGTGACATTGGAGATTGTATTTTTTAATTGGTTAAAAAGGTTGTGATATTTACATTTATCTTCATTTTAATTCAGCAGACGCTCTATCCATATATAGTATGATTATATTTGGATGGCAATCATTGGGATGAATAAATGTATATATATTCCTGTTTTTATTTGATAATAATACTCTCCACTTGTCAATGACGTGTTCAAATCACATTGACTAATTCCACCAATTCCACCTCCCTGCCAGTCTAGACAGTGATTGGGCTTGCCCAAACCTCCAGGGCATGTGTGTGTGAGTGTGTGTGTGTGTGTGTGTGTGTGTGTGTGTGTGTGTGTGTGTGTGTGTGTGTGTGTGTGTGTGGACCACTGTGCCAGTCTCTGACACTGCCATTAAATGAACCTCTCGTGGAGCTGCAATGGTGCCACAGTCAGGGAGATTACCCTTCAGGCTGCTTTTATCTTCCCGACCCACTGCACCGCTCCACTCCGCACTGCACCGCTCTGCCCTGGCCTTGCATGGCCAGCTCTCTCTCTCTCTCTCTCTCTCTGTCCACTAAACTCTCAGCAAGGCACGGAAACTTTAAGGAAAGCTTTATCCACCGAAACATAAAGGAAAATGTAGTACACTCAGGTGCTAAAGAAAGTATAGTACATGGAAAAAATGTTGTACACTCTTACGATAAGGAAAGCGCAGTGCACTCAGACTTTAAGGAAAGCACTGTACACTCTGACGATAAGGAAGGGGCATTACTCTCAGACGTTAAGGAAAGCACTGTACACTCTGACGATAAGGAAGGGGCATTACTCTCAGACGTTAAGGAAAGCGTATAAAGAAAACGTCATCCACTAAAACTTTAAGGGAATAGTCAGCCCACATGCCTTTGATAAAGCAGCCTCCTCTATGCACCCGCACTGTTCTACACTGACCAGGTCTTCCCACTGGGCTTCTTGCAGAGGGACTCGCATATTAAGGAAAGTGTCATCCACTCAAGACATTAAGGACAGATCTAGCCTGCATGCCTAAGGAAAGATCAAGACCACAAGCCTTTCCTTTTTATTACATTGGCCAGCCCCCTCACTGAAGTCCTAGCAAGTCCCCCAAATGTTAAGAAAAGTGTCATCCAGTTAAACGTTAAGGGATGCTTCACCCACTTGAGGGGTTAAGGGAATCATCAACAGAGGTTAGCAGTTAGCAGCACCATCGGTTAAAGTGAACGTTAAAGTCTACTGATATTTAGAGGATGCTTTTATCCAAAGTGACATGGACTTGCAACAGCTCACACCTGACCGAATAATTGTCAGGCAGTGACATTACCGTTAATTCAGAATGGAGTCGGCTAGATCCGGGCCACATGCGGGCCAGTTCCTGCTGTCACAATGCAGCTGGTCCTGTTGAGTTCTTTTTTGAAATTCCTCCGCGCTCAGCTAAAATAACTCAGGTCATTGGGACAGTCGCATTGGCAGCCACTCTGGAACAAATTGGCATATATTGGCATTTCTCCTGTCATATCATCTGAAGAACAGATTGGGGTCACGCAGGTCCCATGTGAATATTTGCCCCCTTTGCTCTTAAAATCCCAGGCCACCGCCCCACCTAACCCCCAGCTTGTTCAACATATGTGCGTCAATAAGCCATCTGCTAACGCTGGTCTAATGTGCAAGTGACACGACTTGTTATCGGCCAGCTATTGGTTAATGTATTAATCATGTGCTGTCTCTGTGCATTCACATTTAACTATTAGTGGGTGTTGTTGATGATCCAGCTGAGGTCATTACAATCTTTGTTTATTCAGTTGAATGCTGCTTTACTGCAGGACTCTTGCTGATAGACTGATTACCCAGAATGCACTCATTGTAGTTTTCAAGTGCCTTTCGTATGGAAATTGGTCTCATTGTGGGATGCAGATTAGTGACAGATGTCACTTAATTTCAAGCCTCAAAAACCATCAATTTAAGTACAATGTACTTAGAATATTGATGAGGTTCATTGTTTTGCTTTTTGTATGACAGACCTGTTGAGTCATAAAGATGAACAAGCACCTGGTTTAGCCAACCAGTTAGATTTATTCTTCTTTCTTTATTTATTCCATATGATGTGTGTGGATAAACACACCATGAAGCATACTATAACCACCAACAGCATAAACAGGGCTTAAAGTTCTCAGGCATTCTGTTTCAATGGTATCAAAGGTATAGCCTAGGCGGTTTAACATTTGAAAATATCTAATTATATGAAGTGTTAAAAAGACCTTTCCTTTAAACTCTGCACATAATATAATACTGTATAATATAATATAATGTAATATAATGTGATCTAATTGAAGCGTATGTGATATTGATGTGATGGGTCAGGTTTGCGTGTGGTTTCTGATGTCACTTCCTGATGTACTCCTGACAGGCTCCATCCTCACTAGGGGGCGCTCTGAGCCGCGGGGCGAGACAGGCCTCTGCGGGGGCCGTCGCACGGGCGGGGGGCAGCACCGCTGGAGCACGGTGAGCAGCCTGAGCGCCGACAGCGGCGTGGTGGGCCTGAGCGACGAGCGCGAGGACGAGGACGAGCCGCGGCAGCGGGCCCAGCGGCACAGCGCCGGCGCCGAGGTGGAGCGCACCGACAGCGGCATCGGGCCGGGCCTGGCCCGCAGCTGGAAGAGGCCCTCGGCCGCACTGAGGGCCTGGGAGGCCCGGCGTCCCTGCCCCGACTGCGGGAAGAGGGAGCTGGGGAACACCGACAGCGGAGGTGGGGGGTGTGGAGACGGTGGTGGCAATGGTGGAGGAGTTGATGGCAGCGACGAGTCGAGCGTTCGAGAGGAAGCCATGTGCGAGCGGTGCTCGAAGCTTCGCACCGAACGCAAGGAAGCCATCTTGGAGTTCCTCAACACGGAGGCCAGCTACGGCGAGGACCTTCGCATCATCAAGGAGGAGTTCTACTGCCCCATGCAGAGCGCTGGACTGCTCACATCCGAACAGCTGACCGTCGTGTTCGGGAACGTTCAGGAGCTCATCGACGTCAACGAGCGATTCACCGAGCACCTGCAGGAGAGTATCGACCAGGCCTTTGACCAGGTAAAATTAACATATGCGCACACCTAGGCAAACCCTGTGTTCATGCAATCACACATTAGGCATGGGGTTAATATTTAGAGTTAACAATTGGATTATGTGTATTAAAGGATTGTTTGATATCCAATAAAGAGAGGAGGATATTAGGATATTAGTAGGGAGCATGATTTGGTACTTTTCAAGATAAATATGAGTGACGGTTATCTTCAGGTGTTTATATGCGCTGCTTGCTCTGGTTAGGTTAAATTTGAAAGCATTTTCATCAGTGTTCATGTCTAAATAATATGAAATTGAATCTTAAATGGAGATCCTCAGCCACCAGTTTTCCAATCCAATTTTTTTTACCATAACGCCATTCACAGAAAGTACCAATAGGTCAGGCTGACCTTCTGTCTGCACTTTTATCTTCAAATACATTTGGACTTCAGTATCTGTATGCACATAGCTTGGTGGGTTTTGTGCCCATTTGTCAGTGCTGCTCTGAAACATTTTGCTTTGAGAGATCCTATCTCTCTCTCTCTCTGAGTTCCCAAAAACAGGCTCAGGACAGGAGAGAGGCTTTCTAATGAGGAGACACAGCACTCAAAAAATCCTCCATAGAAATGCATGGGGTTAACGCTAATATGGTAGTTGTCTACACATATCCCGCCCCTTCAGCGGCCAAAACTCAACATCTGAATACATCGTGCCGATAATGTACTGTGTCGTGAAGACATCGTACCAATCATGTGTTATGATCTCGCTGCTGGAGCGAGACAGGTGTCATGAAGCCTTGCACACGCACAGTTCTGCCCAAAATAGATGTCCGATAAGTGCCCAGAGTGCGTTGCAATAAGTCCGCTAAATGGAGGGACTTGCCTAAAAGGACTTTGACTGTACTCACACACCTAACAAGGAGTCACATAAATGAAGTGTTCTGTTTGCTAATAGATAATAAATAGAGAATAGGTAGGGAGTGCTCAGGCTGCTAGGATGTCAGACAGTAACACCGTCGCTACATTCTCTCTCTCCCCCCACAGGGCGACGAGGACCTGCTGTCTGTGTGCATCGGCGAGATCTTCCTGGAGTTTGTCAACATGCTGCCAGCCTTCCAGACCTACTGCCTGCAGCAGTCGGCCTCCGTCAACATGCTCAACACCCTGGAGAAGGAGAAGGAGCTGCTCAGGTAGGCTACTGTACACACCACACCAGGCAAACACAAACAGCTACATCAGGCGGCTCTCTCAAGTTTGTTTGGAGCTGGATGTTTACAACTGAAATCAATGTGGTTGTTGTTATGACAACAGCCGCTTCTGAACTGTGACTGAGGTCAAATAGCAGAGAGGTCAAGAAATGTTTGACCTAAAATATATTTAAAGGAACCGTATGTAAGATTGTGGCCAAAACTGGTACTACAATCACTTTCAAATGACTGTAGAGCGTCACCTTCCCCTCCCCTCTGACTGGCAGAGCTGGCAACCCGGATGCCGAAACACTACTGACTTCAGGATTAGTAGATAGGTGGAGGGTGGTGCATCAGGCCAAAACACAACATGACATCAACATCAGTTGAGGGCTGCAACTTCACTTTTTAAATGACAATATCCTGGCCGGACTACGGTTGTCAGTGATATAAGTATTTGAAATGAACATGATTTCTTAATGTCTAACTTAAAGTGTTTTAATAACTAAAATGTTTGAATATTTAAGTATAACTGAGGTCAAATATTTATTAGCGTGGTTGTTGTTTTCATCCCTCTCTGAAAAAACGGTTGATAAAATAGCTGTGAAGTCACTAAAAAGGCCTAAGATGCTAATGCTGCTAATGCTAATGTCTTGTGGGAAATCTGACCAGGACTCGGGGGAGCCAGAGAATCATACATTTACTAACATTTCAGTTTCAGTCATGTGCTGCACTTAGGTAGTATCATTCTCCATGCGTCTCAACTTATGTTTCAAATTCATTCCGAAATGTCACATTAATCAGCAAACCTTTTTTTGACATTCCTTTTGCCCTACAAATCTTTTCAAGGTGTCCAACAGCAGGGAGAATATTGGCATTGTCCAAGTCTGGCCATCGGTCACTGTCGCCCTTGCTAATGGCATAATGCGATGATCAGCAGAGGCAAAGTCACACTGTAACTCACTTTTATGTCCGATTACGTTTCATTCATCATGATGCAGCAGTATTGGCACTGCTGAGCTGCAGATCTGTGTGACAGTGCTCGCTGTCACTGCTCCTCTCTCTCTCTCTCTCTTTTTTTTTAACTATCCTCACCTTTACTTGTGAGTGTGTGTGTGTGTGAGTGTGTTGGTGCTGGAGGAGGCAGGCGGACGGCAGCATACGTTATTTAAGAGGCCTGTTCTTTTCACCCCTCTGCTGCTCATCACATCTCTCAAAACTGCTGAGCGGTGGGAGAGAGAGAGGGAGAGAGAGAGGAGGAGAGAGAGAGAGAGCAAGCGAGTGAGCATGTGCTGCTCCGCTATGCTTCGTTTTACTGCACTCCGCGCCACACCACGCCAGCTCGTGTCTTTCTTAATGGAAGAGACAGAGAGTCATTCCATATTTATTGGCTCAAACTCTATTTCTATCCAAGGGGCTGAGGCAATAACTATTTATACGCGTAGTGAGAGAGATGTTGTGTGCAGTGACGCAGCAGTCTGGCCTACAGTGCCTGTTTACAGTGCCTCATGCTGTGATGGTCACAGTGCGCAGGATGATAATCAAGTTTCTCTTGTTTGTTTTCCCATCTCCCACTTCCAAACTCATGTCTTTTCCTCTCCTCACATGGCCTCCTGGCCCGACTCGTATCCCCAACCCCCCCCCGCGTCCTCTCCCTCTTCCTCCCGTGTCATTTATATTATTCACTCTTCTCTTCCTCTCGCCATCTGCTCCTCTCTCACCTCCCTTCACTTACCATTACTACTACTACTACCACACACACACACACACACACACACACACACACACACACACACACACACACACACACACACACACACACACACACACACACACACACACACACACACACACACACACACACACACACACACACACACACACACACACACACACACCCCTCTTCCCATCTGCTCCACCCTCACCTCCCTCTTTCCCATCTCATGCCTCTGTACCCTTTCATCTCCTCCTCTCCCTCTTTTTGCCTGTGCTCCTCTGATGCTTCACCTCCATTCTCCATTTTGTTTTGTTTTTCTCCTCCACTTCACCCCTCTCTCTCTCTCTCTCTCTCTCTCTCCTGCTTGTGTTTGGTATATTTTCAATTCTACCTGGTCTTTCTCAATCCTCTGCAACCACCTCTTTCATCCTTCTTGCTTTGCTCCATTCTCCTCTTGATTTCTCTGTTCTCATTTTCTATAATCCTTTTTGCTCCCCTCCAACTCCTCCCCCGCAATTTCACACTCCTGTTTTCCAAAATTCACATCCATTTTCCATATTCCATTTCTTTCCTGCTCATCCCACCATCTCTGGTAATCTCTCTAAATTCTTTACTTTCCATTCCACTTACCTGCTCATGTTTCCATGTTTTGCATCCCACGCTCCTTTCTCCTACTCTTGATCCTCTACATTCCTCCTGCTTCATCCTACATTGTCCTTTTCTCCTCAATTTTGTACCACCCCTTCTCAATCCTCTCTTAAATCCTGTACCCTTTCTCCTCGATCTACTCATCAATCCTGGACCCTTTCTCCTCAATCCTCTTATCAAACCTGTACCCTTTTTAATCAATCCTTTCTTCAATTCTCTCATCAAACCTGTAACCTTTCTCCTCAATTTTCCCATCAATCCTGTACCCCTTCTCCTCATTTGTATACCCCCTTTTCCTTTTCCCCCCTTTGCTCTCCTGTCTCCTTACTCAGGATTTTCCTGGATGTCTCCCAGAACGACAACACAGCCCTGCGGCGCATGAACCTGCGCTCCTTCTTGATGGCCCCGCTGCAGCGCGTCACCAAGTACCCGCTCCTTCTCAGCCGCATCAGCAAGGCCACCACCGACTGCCACCCGGACCATGCGCGCCTGCGTGAGGCCAAGAGCCGCGTGGAGTCGCACCTGGAGCACATCAACATGAAGACACGGCAGGAGGGCCTAGGGGGCACAGCCACGTGGTCGCTGCGCTCGTTCCGCCGCGAGAGCCGCAAAAACCGCGAGGTCATCAACATAGAGATGCGGGAGGTGTCACTACGAACAGTTGGGTGGGCACGTGAGAGCACACGCTTTGTCATGGAGGGGCCCCTGCAGCTGTCCCAACCCACAGATGGCCAGTGGGCCAAGAAGGGCAGTAAGGCACTCAAGTTCCAGAATGTGCAGAGCCTGCTCATGGTGCACACCCAGAAGAGCCCAGAAGTGGGTGAAGGTGGCGGAGGGGGCCAGAAACCAGCAGGGGGCGAACAAGAGCAAGGTGGAGAGATGGTGCGAGATGGTGTGCTCGTGCTCATCAAGGACAAGAGCAGCGGGAAGTTCACCGTCCTCCGAGAGCCCATCCGCTTGGCGAACTGCGTCGTGTCGGCTGACCCAGACTGTGACGACACCTTTGAGGTGTTGGACATTAGGCGTGAGGCATTCGTGTTTAGAGCTTCCGACAGGGCACGTACACAGCAGTGGTATCGCTTGATCAAAAGGTACGCGTGTGACCTGGGGCCGTGGAGAAAACGGCGCAACGCGCTGCCCAATATCATGATCAACACAATCCAGAGCAGGTCCTGAGACTGCACCCTGTGGAACTCCTCACTCCCTCGGCCAGCTGGATACTGGTGTAAATAAAGTCGATTATTCTTGCCTCTTGCAGACAGTGTTACTAAAATGGATGAGGATGAAAGGTTTTCTTTTCTGCATTCCATTCCTAATAGACGTGTAAAAAAAGACGTTTCATTGACATTTGTAAAATAATTTAATAGTGATCTGATGGTTGAAGAATGCACTTTTTTCTACTGACTTGAGGGGAATTTTAAAGAACACTTTGACAAAAAAAAACATGAAGGTTGAATGCAGAGCCAGAAGGCAGACCAAATGAAGGATTCCCGGAATACTACCGGCTAGTGATTGTAAAAGTTGTTTGCTACTAAGAGAGAGAGAGGAGGGGAAATTGCATTTAAGTGCTGACATTCACAGTGTCTGCAACAAGCATGGCTGAAAAAAAAGTTTGCTACAAAAGAAAGAAACTCTGGTGATAGTAGATAGCAATGCACAAATCAGTCAACACTACTATTAAACATCCCAAATCCATACTGATCAAGATTTTCAGTGAAGAAAAACAGTTGGAAAGTGGAAAAAGACAATAAAAATATGTTTTCTTTTTTGTGACCAAGGCAAGTCACTGGTAAGCTACTGCCCTTGTCCTGAAAAGTCCCTGGATTCATTAGCACTGTCCACTGCCAGTGGTCATCAGGTCTAACCTGCTCCTTTCACTGTGCCAGAAACTCCATCGCTCAACAGCAATAATTTATGGCAGACAGTCATACACTTGTAGCAAAGTAATATAGCCTATTCATTACACACAAAAGGTCATCATTTCTGATAAATGTTACCAGTGATGAAAACAAGGAGTTACAATAACATGCTGTTGTTTTTGTTTGTTTGTTTGTTTTTATTCTTTTTGTCGAGTTGGACTTGGTTAACTCAGTACTGGTTCTGGATTTGTTTGGATTACATTTGTGTGTCAGAGTAACCGAGGCCGTAAAGAACCAAAAGGCCACGAGGCCTTGTGGGTTGCAGGACCAGGGTACAGCAGTAGCTGGAAGCAGGAAGATAAAGGTTTTGAAAATCTAACCTGACCTTTTCAGAAAATGTCCCTGCGTCAAGACATCACTGATTAAGAAAAGGGTGTGAACTTTTGTGCCTTGGGTTTACAGTTTAAAAACAAGGAGAATCTGTTTCAGTCCTGCTCACACACACACAGGTCCAATTTTATCACTGAAAATTGTTCATCAGGCAAGGGCTGTAAAATAGCCTCAAGATAACTAAGAAAAATGCAGCACCTAAAACTGCAGTCCCACCCATTTTATTGTTTTTTTCCCCTTGGATATTTGAGGTTCCTCGCTTCTGTTCAATGCACTTTAAAACTGAAAGCTCTGCAAATTTGTATGTGAATGAAGGACATTATTTTATGTGGCTTTATCTCTTATTCATGAAAAAAGCTTTACTTCGCCATTGTGGTGTTTTATTTTACAGATACTTTTTTGAATAGCAAGACTAAATGAAAACCACAGTAGGAGACTGTAGCAGGTTCAGGCCATATTTCCTCTACCACATACCAGACCCATTATTGTTCTATTTCGCCTGTAGTATGTTTGATTTCACACAAGCACACAGGGATGTGGGTGATCACGGTTTGGTTTCTGGACAGACAAGCTGAAAGGGGCATTGGGATTAATGCCAAGTACTGTGCATCTCTTTTCTAATGGCATCACTACTGTTAGAATCTTTCAAGGCTTCCATAGTCATTGTAAAAAAACAGAAAAATAAACTAAATTAAAAGGTCACTGGAAATCCGTGAGACAGTGGACTATCAAATGAGACCTGTTGATACTGTTAAATGCTTTCTTTCCACTATTTTAAAATCCTTAATTTAATATTTCTTTTGTGTAATATATTGTGGGATTATATTAAAAATACAATTCAAACATGGTTGTCTTTTACTGGTTCTCCCTTTCTTTATGATATGAACGAACACACACACAGACACACACACACAAAGCTGTCAAGACATACTACAGGTAATATTAGAAATCTCTCTTTATTGGACTTGTTCAGTCGACTCAACCAGTCAGCAATACAAGAGTGCATTTATCTTATTGCTCACAAAACAAAATACGCTCAAAAAAGTTCAATCAAGTCCAAGAAGAAGAAATACAAAAAACAACACTTGACATCCACTAGAAAGGCAAAATAAGCCTATAAAGGTTTGCCACACCAATTATTCAAGGAACTAGTTAGAATTGAAAGACTTACTAAGCACACAGTAAAGTAATGTAAGACGTTGGCACAGAGGCTTGCTTCCAGTGAAAAGAAATAAAAACAAATCAGTAAATAAAAAACAGTAATGAAACACAAAAATGAGTCTCTTTGTGTCTGATGTTTTGTAGACACCAAGTTCTCACCGTTGTGCTGCCTCTTTTCCTCTACTCTTTACTGTGGCAATCTGCGAGGCCATTTTCCCCTGACTGAAAGCACAGCAGAAGCAGTGTTGATGCCCTTGTCTTCTGAAAGAGACTCCAAGGACTGCAACGTGCTGACCAGCCAAAGTGATGTCACCGAGCAGAGAAAAGAGACAGCGAGACTCGCAATGCAACAGCAGTGTGTTATCACGCCTTTCATGCACGAGAGCCAAAATGCCATACGAACAGCTCAACGACCATAATCAGAATTTAGAAATGGGCATGCTGTGATGCCTTTTTCTTTGGGAAGTAGGCGTGTCTTCATTTTTAGGAGGGAGCTTTGGAAAGGTAGTCATTCCAGAATTAGAACTTTGCAAAAACAAAATGGAATAGAACGAAAATGGAATAGGCCTTCAGTGAATGCAAAACACATTAGTACAGACCTGAGATAACAAAACAGGTGTTTTCCAAGTTACAAAAGGAATAATGCATTTATATATGTGTATGTATACCTATGTAATGTATGTGTTAGGAGTGCAAAATGGCCTGTCTGATTTGTTTGAGTTAACACCACCCATACACTGACATTTTTTTAAGCATAGCACAGTATATTAGCAGACCAGTGGAAGTACACTGTACGTAACATTAACGTCTCAACAACAGAGACAAACACAAACATGCATGAAACACATGACATTTTTTTGTCTCCGGTCTGTTTAAAAGAAGCTCAGTGATGTATGCAATTGGAACATCCAGCTTTGCTTCAGCACCATTGGATATTTACTTTACATCATTTCCTATTGGTTTCCTAACCCTTTACACACAAGATAATTTCCAAAAACATCCACCGGCACTGAGACATGTATGATTTGATTTTTTGAAAAACAAACTGAACGAATCAAATACTTTCACTGCCCCATTACTTTGTTTGCCTTTGCACCAGTGTATTACAAGGTGCAATCAGACAACAATTGTGAACATTACTTGCACAAAAGCCAACAACAACAAAAGAAGCACAACGCAATCAAATCGCACGGTAGTTGGAATGGGCGCAGCACTGAATACAACTGTACAAGAGTGAACGCTTTCTCAGCTGCAACAAGTAATCTGCAGTTTCGCCTCATTCAGCTTTGGCTAACAGACTTCTGTTCATTCTCTTTCTCACTCACATGCACGCACAGACACACACACAGACAGACACACACACACACACAGACACACACACACACACCTCTACATGTCTGAGGCAGCTGGGGCCATCATTCATTCACTCTCTCCTCCCTTCCACTTCTCTCTATCCCTCCATTCTCTCCATCCTCTATCTATCCTGCTCGTTCGCAGGCGAAGTCTCTGGGACAAACCATGATTTTCGGGAGGGAGGGGGGGAGGGAGGCAGTCCCAGCACAGGGTTATTACAGGTGAACTCCTGCACCCTGCTCGTCCTCCCCCATTCTTCCCCTGTGCTCCTCCCCGCTCTACTTGTCGCCTCCGGCCTCCTGCTCCTTGGCCAGTCCCCGGATGGAGAGATCGTAGACCACCTCCTCGATCTTCTTCACGTCGTACTTGAGACCGTCGTAGCGCTTGCGCAGCGGGTCGTTCTTCAGGTTGAGCAGGCGGAAGCCCGAGTCCAGCTCGTTGATGAAGTTGGAGATGCGCAGGGGACGCCCGTAGTCACCTGCCGTCACGCTGTTCACCGCCAGGCGAGACTGAGACGACAAAATGGCAATAAGAATTTGGCCCGGGTGTCATACAGCAATCAAGTTTATAAGTAACTGCATCCATTAACAAAAGGGCTGCTTGATTATGGCAAAAATCAAAATCACTATTATTTAAGTCAGTATTGATTGATTGTTGAACATGATTAGTCAAATAAACTGAAAAACAAATGTAAAAATAAATGTATAAATGTAAAAACATTGTCCAATTTAGCACACCAAAGTAAGGTATAACATAACTTCAAAGAAATTAAGGATTAAACAGGAGCCTGTGCAGCCATCCTGTTCAAATTCATACTAGCCATTACCATACCCAATTTAGTCATTTTGATTGCTCTGACCCTGTAGTCCTCCTCTCCTGCATTAGTTATATCACATTTATTCAACAAGTATTATATATTATATAAATCCCTGATCAATCTGCTACGGCTCCACTACAAATTCTCCACAATGTACCCACCCGCACTATACAGTGTTAATTTGTCTGAGCAAAAAGTGTGACTTGACTCACCAGTTCGCTTGCCATGATCAGAACGCCTGCCAGGTAATCCTCAATGTCCAGGTGAAATCCTTTCTCTCTGTCTATTTCAACTGGAAAGTAAAGACAAAGAAGCCCACACAGCAGGTGGGTGAATACGGTGAACTGAACTCTGAACGTAAACTTGAGAAGAGATCTGAATTCCATTTTTAAGGGCAAACATTTGCTACTTACTTCCTATGATCTTGGCAACCTCTTCTCGAGTCACCAGGGAGTCACTCTCCAAGTAGACCACGAAAGCAGCCAGGAATGCCAACCGCTGAAGCACGAAACGCCAATGCTCGTGAAACCTACGGGACAGGAAGAGAGGTTTGAGTATGAAGTATAGTTTTTCCCATGTCACACCAACTAAAAACTACTCATGGAAATGCACCAGGGGTGGGGGGTTGAAAGTACTCACCGGTAATACTGTTCTGCAGGAAATTTTGTTTTCAATTCTCCCATGTGCGTTCTCACAGTGCTGAACAACTCGCGTGCCCTTTGGCATTTGCTAGGAACTGTCAGAGGAAAAAATATTAACGTTAGTAAAGTCAGGCTATGTAGAGAAGGAAATGCAGCATGAAGATGTTTGAGTTGTACAATATGGTCGACCTACTGTCTTTGAAACCGGTTGGTTGGTGAACACTTTGAAGCACAGTCAAGATTTCTCTTGCCGTTTGTTCGAGGACTTGGACTACTTTTCTTATGTCCTGTAAGAAAAGTTAAACCACAGTAGACCAGGCTGTTAAAGTTACTAGTTATTACTGGCTTAATATGTAACATGTAACATCCAACGGTAGCCTAAGCTAATTGTATGCGAGTGAGAGATGAGTGTGGGCACATGGGTTTCATTGCACAGCCGCATGGGACTGGTAATAAGCTTTGATAAGCCACATTATTGTTGGCACAGTAATCTTACCCCCACTTACGGCAATGGGCATAACTATAGTCTATGTTTAAAATATTTAGATGTGAGCATAAGATTCGAGAGTTTAGAAATCATTTAATCATTATCATCCACATAACGTTAGGTCGTTATTGTAGTTCTATAGTTGGTCTGCTTGAAAATGAGAGGTACTACTAACTAAAGGTAAATATAGGAGTACCATTTGCATGCACATCTATGCACTTCACTCTTAAGTCATATGGGCTAGCATCATAAATAGCTAGTCAGTCAAGCACGCCCATAACAAAAGCCACTGCGTAAAATGCAACCTCACCAGTTAGCGCAACGTTAGCCATTTGTATGGATATTACCGCATAGTTAACCCTTAATCACAGTCCTGTGTTCCAAAACTTTGTAGACTACACATGTATTTAACTGGTCAAGCATTGTTTACCTCTCTCACGTCTTGATCCGCGCTTAAAAAGCCCTGGATATAAGTGAACATCTCCGTAACCGACATAATGCAGTCAGCAAGATAAAACGCTGATTAATCAAAACGGTTCCGTGTGCTCGTCAGTCTGGAAATGTTCTCTATCGTTGCCGTTACTGCAACGTAAGAAGAAAATCTAAATCGTTTTCAAGCTAGTTGTTTCAGTCGTTTTTAACGTCAACGTGCTTTCGGGCTGTGAGGCGCTTGCATAGGGGTGCTTGTCATCAACATGCTACGGACAAGGTCCTTTCTGGGCTTGTCGCATAAAGCTGATGTCATCGCCCTTGCCTGATATCATCGAAGCAGACAATGCAACAGCAGCAAACAATTATTCCAAGAGCATGGAAAGAATCTATTATCCCTATTAAAAAACCTGGGAAAGATCCAAAGATTCTTAACAACTACAGGCCAATTAGCACTTACATCCCAAATGGGGAAAACAATGGAAAGAATAATGAATGACAGGCTTATATATGTAGTAAATTATCAGAGTGGTTTTAGAAGAGGTAGAGGTACTATGGACCCTTTAGTATTTTTGGAGGATGCAATAAGACGAGCTCAAGTGAATAAGGAGTCAGTGGTGGCTGTCTTTTGTGATATTGAGAAAGCATACGACATGATGTGGAAGGAAGGACTTTTGATTAAGTTAAATCACATGGGAATCAAGGGAAGAGTATTCACATGGATTAAGGATTTTTTGTCAGAGAGAACAATAATGGTGAGGATAAATGGGATGTCAAGTGAGCGGTATCAGGTAGAAAATGGTATCCCGCAAGGGAGTATTATCAGTCCTTTACTGTTCTCCGTCATGATAAATTACATTTTTAAGGAAGTGGAGAATTTTGTAGACGTAGCATTGTTTGCAGATGATGGGGCTTTATGGAAAAGAGGGGGGGATGTTGAATTTGTAGGGAATAAAATACAGCAAGCAGTTGATGTAGTGGATAAATGGTCTATTAGATGGGGTTTTAGAATCTCTATTGATAAGACCAAAACAATGTTTTTTTCCAGAAAGAAATTGGCTAAGGAAATAAAAGTGAAGTTATCCACTAATGAGTTAGAAAGGGTTGATTCCTTTAAATACTTGGGCATATGGTTTGATCAAAGGTTAACATGGGCAGTGCATATTCAGAAAATAATTGATAAATGCAAAAAAGTATTAAATGTAATGAGATGTCTATGTGGAGTGGGGAGCAAGTAGACATGCTCTAAGAACAATTTATACAGAATTGATCAGGTCTGTATTTGACCATGGTGGCATATATGGCTCTGCAGCCAAAACATGGCTGAGTAAGTTGGATGTGATCCAAAATCAGGTGTTAAGGTTATGCTGTGGTGCTGTCAAAACCACACCAGTAACAGCTATCCAGGTGGAGATGGGAGAAATACATCTTCACCTTAGAAGAGATCAGCTAGCCCTTGTGTATTGGGCAAACTTGAGAGGTCATAATGAAGATCATATGAGTCAGGCAGTTTTGAAGCAATGCCAAGAGCATGGAAACGCTCAAGTCAGAAGTTTTGGTTGGGTCATCAATGATGAAGTGAACGAAATGGGGTTTAATGAACTAAAAATAAGTCCCACTGTACCTTTCCCAGCTACTCAACCATGGGTTTTTAATGAGGTATCCATTGATTTGGGATTATTAGAAGAAAAACAAGATAATGACATGGAAATACAGGGTGCAGAGCTATTTAATGGAGAGGTATAGTGAGTATATAACTAGATGCATCTAAATGATAAAAGAATGGGGGTTGCTTATGTCATCCCAAAATTAAAAATTAAAGTTGGTAAAAGAATAAGTGATGATTTAGCAGTTTACACAGCGGAATTGATTGCTGTGTGGCTAGCTTTGCTTTGGGTGGAGGTCAAGGAAGGCAGTAATTGCTTCAGTTTCCAGCTCAGCTTTGATCAGTATCAAAACGTTTCAGTCAAAGTCAAGGCAGGACATTGTGTATGACCAGAGGTGGAAAGTAACGAAATACATTTACTCACGTTACTGTATTGAGTATTTTTTCTGTGTATTTTGTATTTTTTAAGTAGTTTATAAAATCGGTATTTTAAATTTGACTTGATTACATTTTGAGTGAAGTATTGTAGGCTACTTCGCTACATAAAAAAATCCCATCAGTTACTGAAAAAAAAGTTAAGACTAACGAAAACAGAAAGGGAGAGAAAAGAAATCGCGAATGAAGTGTAGGCCTATCTGCATACAATGTAAGAGGCCTATGCTGACTGCATCAGTGCTCAAAGTATTCTAAAAGTTTATCAATGAATTGTTAATAACTAACTTATATTCAAGTCATTTTCTGGGACTTTCTGGGATAATTATTTTTATTTGTTCAAATGTTCATACAATGTTCACAAGTTCAGGTGAGTGAAAGTTAGAATGGTGGTCATTTCAGACCACTTCAGCACTTCATAAAATTCTCATAGTTAGAGAACTTTACATTTTCAGAGTTCAGAGTTCACACATTTTTAATGAAATATACTTTTGGGACTACCTGCTAATACTTTTGGGAATGCAAAAGTCTTTTTATTAGTATTATTTAATTTGAGTTACATTTTACACTGATATGGCATGACGGCAATATAAACACAGCTAACAATGGTATTAAATTGCAATAGCCTATAGATTAAATGTAATGGAATATTCAACTAAGGTACACTGCTGTTGTTCACAGCACTAAGCTATTTATGGTTACTGATATACTCCGAGTCTTTGGCCCTCTCTTACAGCCAGGCATAGTAAGCTGGCCCTCGGAAGAAAAAGTTTGGGGACCACTGGTTTAATTGAATTTAATTGAATTGGCTGCCTTCAAGTCTTTCTGGAGCTTTCTCCGAGTGGTCCTTGGCTCTTGGAATTGACTATCCTTCTGACTCCCTGGTCAGAAATATTGCGAGGAGATCCTGCATGGCAGTGATGTTTCTTCCACTTGCAGATAATGGCTCCCATGCTGCTTACTGAAGATTCTGAAGTTTTGAAATGCATCTTTAACCAGTTTCATTGATATGTTTTGCAACAATAAGGTTGAAAAGGTCTTGGGAGAGCTTTTTGCTTTTATCCATCATGAAATGTTTCTTGTGTGACACCTTGGTAATGAAAAACCTTTTTATAGCCCATCAATATACTAACCAAGCTTATATTAATTTGCACAGATAGAAAGGATAACTACTCTAACTACTTACAGATTCCAGCTCGTTCCTTCCCTTTCCTTGCCTTAGTGCTTTTTCTTAGCTTGTTCAATACTTTTTCCCTGTGTTATTCCACTTCATTACACATGACTTATGGAGTTGTTTGGAATTTTTATGTGTGGATTACCTGAGTTATTACTAATGCCTGGTGAAAATGTTGTACCCCCCGTATTCCACTTTTCAAGGGCCCTCTCCTCCATTGGGGCCCTATACTTCCCACTCTCCCCCCCAGTTCGACGCCCTTTAATCTGCTGAACCTTCCAAATATAAAAAAAAAACTCTCTGCAACTCAACATTGGCCTGCCTGCCTCAGCTGCCTGTGAGGGGCTTTTCAGTTGTGCTGGATTACTGTTCACTGCAAAGCGACGCAAGGATGAGTGCAACTAACTTTGAAAATCAACTACTGCTCAAACTTAAAGGAGAACTCCATTTCTCAACATCACCGAGTACTGTCGGTATGAACAAAACTGAAACAATTGTTTTTTACCTAGCTCGAGTTGCTGCAGCTACAGCGCTACACACTGGGAGCATGAACATGGCTGCCTTAGCTTCTGGCTGCAGCAACTCGAGCTAGGACCAAAGTCCTTTTCAGGCAAGTACCTCCACTCGGCGGCCATATTGCAACACTTTTTGGGCACTTATTGTGCATCTATTTCGGCAGAAATGTGTGTGCGTAAGGCTTCACGACACCAATCTTGCTCCAGCAGCGAGATCACAACAGATGATTGGCATGATGTCTTCACAGCACACCACATGATTGGCTCAATGTATTTTACAACACACCACATGATTGGCTCAATGTATTCACATGTCAACGTTTTGCCGTGGTTGTGATATTTGTAGACAACTGACTAACCCCATGCATTACTATGGAGGATTTTTTGAGTGCTGTATCTCCTCATTAAAAAAGTCTCTGGTAAAACTGGTTGTTCTGGTACCTCCCCCCCCCCCCCAAAAAAAAAAAAAAAGTTACTAAGTAACTTTTACTTAAAGTACATTTTAAATGAACTACTTTTTACTTTTACTTAAGTACATTTTCAGATCGGTATTTTAACTTGTACTTCAGTAATATTTCATCAAGGTATTGGTACTTTTACTTGAGTACAATATTTTCGTACTTTTTCCACCTCTGTGCATGACATACTGCAAGTTGCAAACAATCTGAAAAAGTCAGGAATTATTATAACTCTGGTATGGGTACCAGCTCATATAGGAGTTGTAGGAAATGAGTTAGCTACAGCAAATCAGTGAGTTAGCTACAGTAAACTACAGCAAATCAGAAATTAAAAGAATGGTCAAAAACATAGTTAAGGGTAAATGGCAAACATTATGGGACAGTGGGCAGACTGGAAGACAGTTCTATAATATTCAGAATAAAGTGGGAAAGGGCAGAAATACGAACAGAAGCAAGGAGAAGGAGGATGTATTTTCTAGAATGAGGTATGGACACACATGGCTAAATATTGAAGAAACATGCTGATGGCAACTGTGAATTCTGTGGTAGTCCAGAGACTATAGAGCATGTTATTTTACACTGTACTAAATATCAGGAAGAAAGACAAAGATTAATCTCACAATTGCAAGGAGAACAGTTGAGGCTAAACTTAGAAGAAATTCTACAAAGAAACACAGGTGAAATGTGTCTTAACTATGTAATTGGCTTCCTGAGGAATACAGGACTAATTAAAAGAATTTAGTTTGATCTTTTGTTTTGTTTTGTTTTGTTTTGTTTGTTTGTTTGTTTGTTTATTTGTTTGCATCGTATTTGAAAAGATTAGACCCCAGTACCACACTCCAGTCCAGTTGGTGGCGGTAATGCACCATTAAAGTTAGTTGCCAACCGCCATTAGAACCGAAAGAAGAAGAAGAAGAAGAAGCAGCAGCAAACTGATTCCAGAACAGGCCCAGGGCAGACAAAGCATTTATTTAGCCTTCCTAGGTATTAGGCCTACATGTTTTATGTTCAATGTATTGCACAGAAAGCAACGGATGTAGGCCTATGTATCCCCGAAATGAGAAAATCAATGCAACTTTGGCCTACGATTTACCTGGTCTGCTGTTAACTGTTGTTGATGCATCCAAGAATATTATTGTAGGCCTACACTACACAATATGTCATTTAATGGCATCCTGCAAGGTGACCAGCTAGTGAGAATAAGTAAAGGGTGGAAGTTTGCTCTGAGGACAGTTCCCCTCCCTTCCAGGGTTGTTTTGACTGCAGTGACTGTCTGGTCGGTGTACCTGGACTCGCGATGCATGCTGGACTTTTGCACAATGTTAAATACAACCTACTATTCCTATGTCTAATTGCACTGTTATCTTACATAGACTAAACCTCTCACACAGATGCTTTATATTATACAATTGAACATGATGCATATTGTAGGGTACTACATAGGCCTACTGCGCATACTTTACATACACCCAATTGTATGTAGGCTATCCAACTTAATACGTTGTATATACTGTTATAACACCATGCTGTAGTACTCTACTACTATGATAAAACTATAACTAATATAACTATAACTTCTGTACATAATTCTGTTCTATTGCATTTCAACCTGTGCTGAGCTGCTTGGCAGTATTTTTTAATAGCATTGTTATTGAATGTCTGGAGCTAAAGAGGGTTCTGCAATCTGACAACACTCTATTGTGCCTCTGCGCACAAATCCAAAGATTCTAAATGATTTTAGACCGGTTGCACTGACATCATTAGTCACGAAGGTCTTACAGGGTGATACAGCAGGCTAATCTAGCAGGTGCAGGGTTCTCTAGATCCCCTGCAGTTTGTATAGAGTTGGCAGAGATGTGGATGATGCCACCCTGATGTTGCTGAACAGCCTATAATTCTGTGACCAATAAGTTGTTTTTCCAGGCTAAGCAGAGGCTATCTCTAAGAAGGTTCAACAACGTCTTTACTTATTGACAAAAAAAATATTATTTTAATGTGTGCACCAAAATCAAGACTTCATTGAATCAGTCCAGTCCGTCTCTGTAGTCTGGTTTGGTAACCTCCATCTTGCAGTCTGAAATAAGGTTGGTTGGCTTGTCAGAGTGACCAGCTAAGTCAGTAGGGTGAATACAGTTCCGCTCTCTAACCTTTATGACCATTATGTCCTTAGGCAGGCTCAAGCCATATTGCACTGTATAGACCACCTACTCCATAGTTTGTGCTTCTGCCTTCAGGTAGAAGATACAAAGTTGCTATAGATTAGATTAGATATACTTTATTGTCTGTTCCAAAAGGTTTACAGACATTTTTATACCTACAAGATTCAAACTTTCCAAAGTTACTATACCCACAAGATTCAAACTTGTCTGTGTCTGCTCTGCAATTGCTGAATTAACACTGATAGGCCCTACCACTCATGCACTGTATTTCAAACACTGGACTTAAACTTATAGTTGTCTCCTCAGTCCTCACATAGTGATCCTGTGCTATGTGTTTCTGTCCCTGTGGCCTGTCCTGTATTCGTCTTTAATGTGTATTTATGCTGGTCTGCTCGTGCTCTGGCTGCAACCCAAGTACATTTGAATTCACTTGATTTGACACACAGACAAATAAGGTTTCCAGTCCACTTCTACACACAAGGTGGCGCCCATCGTCCACCGTTGGTCATTGCCCATAATCAGTCTGCTGATTGCAAGTCTTGCAACCAGTTTTTTTCATTACACAGACATACAGAATGACTAGCAATTTCGGTACTTTATTGCACCAAACACAGTATAGCCAACAGGGTAAAGAGCATGATAGAACACAGCATGCAAGTAAAAATCTCACATGTATTCATATTCATTGGTGGTGGTAATTAATCCTAATTACAATACATTTGTATGTTTGTTTGTTTAGTAGCTCAGAGTTGCTGACTAAGTAGATGTTGCAGTTGCAGTTGCAATAATATTTCTCTGCTGTACTGGCTACAGCTCAGGGCAGGCCCATGGCTGTAGGAATCCTAACATCATGCATTAAACTGTATGTTTCTGTAGTGTGCTGTGTGTCTCAATGTGGATAAAAGGGAATAGTATACTGTATATGAAGAATATATAACAAGCAAATAACTAGAAATGTAGAATAAATCTGTCAGGCTAGGCACCATATCCTTGTTCATTGTTTTGTTTCCTCCCTGTCTTGTGAAAGAAACCATTATCAATTTATTGCACTGATTATTTCAGATAGTATACTCTATACATGTCTGTGAACAGCCTGGTATCTCTGTGAGTGGAGAGGAGAGCCCCCTACTGGTGTTCAGGTCACACTGCGGTGGGTTTCAGACTGGACTCAGCCTCATCCGGTGGGTCTGGTTCCTTTGATCCGGAGGCCGAGGCCTCTTTGGACTTCCCTGTCTTGTCGCTCTGGGCCCGGTTCAGTTTCTCCCTCTCCAGGGCTTTCTCCATTTCTGTGTAATAGTTCAAGGCCTTCCGCACAGGGTCGATGATATGGAGCTACAGCAAGCAATAGGGATTTTATTCTTTTTAGCAGGCACCATTATCAAAAGCGCTCACAAAGTACAAAGTTATGTAATATGTGATGTTATTGTAATGTAACAATATATTTTAAGTTGAGATACTAAGGGACCAGGTCACGGTGCACTCATAAATTTATTCTGGCACCCTGAAAATCGCCCGCTCTGTGTCATCAGCCAACGTGCCCACAGTGCGTTCTGAGAGTATACGATCAGCTTCAAAGTACCTGACTGCGCTCAGAGGGGCCGTATACAAATGCACCTCTAAGAGAAGAGTGTAGCAGTGTGTGTGTGTGTGTGTGCATGTGTGTGTGTGTGTATGCATGCATGTGTGTGTGTGTGTATGTGTGTGTGTGTGTGTGTGTGCATGTGTGTGTGTGCACTCGGTCTCTCACCTCCAGGCAAGGAAAGAGGTTGGCCAGCTCCATGAAGAGTGGCAGCAGGACAAACCGGATGAAGCCAGTCTGGGATGAGGGCTTGGTCACTTTGTCTCGGTCCATGAACGGAGAAACAGGCAGGCCCTCAAGTTTCTCCATGTCACTCTACAGTAAGATGGTATAGTAGTGGTCAAACATGATGGCGGTGATGCACTTACCATACACTGTCCTTTCTTCCCACCTCTAGCTCCTTCCTCTTCTACTACTTCCTCCTCCTACTACACTCACTAGTACATAACAACGGCATCTCATGCTCTGGCAAATGCAGGTCTCCTCTGCATTGTAGCTTGAATGTTATTCCTTTGGAATGAAGTGACTGCTATATGAATAAATGTAATATAATGCAAATGTAATTATGCATTTAGTAGAAGTTTGTGCAGTGAAATAGGCCAGGGTTGTGTGTTTAGCATCTTCCATATGACCATCAAAGCACAACTTGGAAGGTTATGGGTTAGTATGGACACTGCTGGACACCTTTTCTCAAGAAGGTATAGACACACATTAGGAGATCTTAAAGTTCCTGTGCTCGCATATAAAATGACAAGACAACTGTAAAGAATATAATCATTATAGGCATACTTTTCAGTGTGTGTGTGTGTGTGTGTGTGTGTGTGTGTGTGTGCGTGTGTGTGCGTGTTTGTATGTGTATGTGTGCGTCACCTGATTAAAGAACTCCTGCAGCAGGCAGTCCAGCCAGGGTTCTGCCACGTCCATGGGCCTGGCCTCGTTGGAGATGTCACTCACCTTGATCAGGATCATCATCAGCTGTGGCAGCAGGGAAAGGCCAGCGTTAGTCACCGAGAGCAATCAGCTGCCCGTGCACACTGTAGGCATGGCAACGCAACGCAACGCCAGGCCCATCGGCTGAAATCACATCACAGCCTGGAAGGCCCCATTGGCAATCAGCTGGGTCCCTGAAATGCACTTATGTGCAGCGACAGCAGTTGTTGTTTTCTTTGCAGACTCCGTCTGTCTCCAACACTTTAGCCAGAAGCTGTTTGGGAACTTTATCTGTGATCTATGTGTGTGTGGCACAGTGCTTGAGCGTCTATTTCACAGACCCAACCCACAGCGCAGCACTATTCCCACACTAGCCCATCATGCAACTAGTATACTATCTGCAGTTGCATAACTCAAGTAAATGGTTTTGAGTGTAATGTGTATATATATATATATATATAGGTCATAAAATCACTCATTCGTGGACTAAGTTCAAGTTACCACGTCTCTGTGGTCCTTGCTGCTGAAGTCAAACACAGTCAGGAGGGACTTGAACTTGTTCAGGATCTCATTGTGTCTGGTCATGTCTGTGGCCAGGATGCACCTAGCAGGGACAGAAGAGGTGGTGTCAACGTGTGCAGGATTTGGGATGGAGAAGTGGTGTGAATATGTGTGCAGGATTAAGGACAGGAGAGGTGGTGTTTCAACGTGTGCAGGACTAGGGACAGGAGAGGTGGTGTCAACGTGTGCAGGATTAGGGACAGGAGAGGTGGTGTCAACGTGTGCAGGATTTGGGATGGAGAGGTGGTGTGATTATGTGTGCAGGACTAGGGACAGGAGAGGTGGTGTCAACGTGTGCAGGACTAGGGACAGGAGAGGTGGTGTGAATATGTGTGCAGGATTAGGGACAGGAGAGGTGGTGTGAATATGTGTGCAGGACTAGGGACAGGAGAGGTGGTGTCAACGTGTGCAGGATTAGGGACAGGAGAGGTGGTGTCAACGTGTGCAGGATTTGGGATGGAGAGGTGGTGTCAACGTGTGCAGGACTAGGGACAGGAGAGGTGGTGTGAATATGTGTGCAGGACTAGGGACAGAAGAGGTGGTGTCAACGTGTGCAGGATTAGGGACAGGAGAGGTAATCTGAATATGTGTGCAGGACTAGGGACAGGAGAGGTGGTGTCAACGTGTGCAGGATTTGGGATGGAGAGGTGGAGTGAATATGTGTGCAGGATTAGGGACAGGAGAGGTGGTGTCAACGTGTGCAGGATTTGGGATGGAGAGGTGGTGTGAATATGTGTGCAGGATTAGGGACAGAAGAGGTGGTGTCAACGTGTGCAGGACTAGGGACAGGAGAGGTAATCTGAATATGTGTGCAGGATTAGGGACAGGAGAGGTAATCTGAATATGTGTGCAGGATTAGGGACAAGAGAGGTAATGTGAATATGTGTACAGGATTTGGGATGGAGAGGTAATGTGAATATGTGTGCAGGATTAGGGACAGGAGAGGTAATGTGAATATGTGTGCAGGATTAGGGACAGGAGAGGTAATGTGTGAACGTGTGAGCTGGACTAAGTTTCAATTAGTTTCAATATAAACGGCAATATATACCGTACATTCAGACTCTATTTCATAGTTACTTGCCATAATAAAATTGGAGAGGATGGGGGTGAACTGTTATACCATGGCTTCTCTTTTCAACCTGCACTCAAATGAAATTTAAAAAGTGGGAAAGTTTAAGAAGTGCTTGGTTGAGATCAGTACTCCATACCTGATGATTCCTTCTCGTATTCTTTTGTACTGATCTGTTGACAGGTTTCGGAAGATGTTGCTTTCATTCTGAAGCACAGAAAAGACAGATGAAGGAACCAGTTTCTTTCCAATAAGGTCATTGATTAATGTAATTGCAGAACAGGCAAAGCCAGATGACTCTCTCCTAAAATATTACCACTTTAACATCATAATGTTGACAATTCTTAAACTAAAGCACTTTAGACTTTGTGCTTGCAAAAGCAAATCATTATGCACTGTGTATTTGAAGTAAAGATGATTTATGCATAAAGAGATTTATTCAAGCTATGCAGAAATGAATTCATCAGTACAGGTGAGCCTGAATACAACCAAATCACACAAGACAAAAAACTGGTTAGGATGAATTATTATGTCACTAATAATAGCACTGCCTAATGACGTCCCTGGTGAATATGGGTTTACCTTTTCCAGGATCTCAAAGGCAACGGCACAGTGGTGGTTCTCCAGAGGCGAGATGTCATTATAACGCAGAGCGAGTTCTGTACGCGCGTTAATCTGGGCAGAATAATGAGAAAAGAATGTGTCCGCTATGTCATGTTTCTATATTATTTTGAGTGAGAAGTACAGAAAAAATATGATAATGTCCATATCGTGTGTTATTGAGGCATGTTGTTCAGAATGTTGACTGCTGGGAACAGTGTGTGTGCTGGTAAGCATGTCATGCCATTTGAGAGAACAGTCACCTGGTAGGCGTTGTTGTACCCAGTGTGGTCAAGGTCGTGACAGACAGCCGAGGTCAGTAAGGTCAGGAGGTCAATGCTGTCCATCGTACTCCTAAGGTCTGTCAACCATATCAGTCCATACATCTGCAGACAGAAAAAGGGCCGACACCATTTAAGTCTGTCTGATGTCTACAATAACAACTGAGGTGATTCTAACAAGAACTTTCTACTCAGAGGACACAGACAAGACACCCTCAAGAAACCTCGAAGCATTCAGACACAAAAGAAAATAATAGGACATGTAATTTCTCAATAACAGCCCTCTGTGTCTATAATCATAACACACTCGGCAGAGTCCACAGGTGACCCGTGTGTCCTTCCTCAGTCCTCTCCCAGACAGACTCATACGAGAGGGGAAATACGGTAATGGCTCAGTGATGGCTTAGATATCTGTACTGAGCAGACTATGTCTTTCCCCCTCCCTTCTTTTTCAGCTTTCTTTAGTTTCCTCTCCCTTTTCCTTACTGCCTGTGTCCCCCCCCTCCATCCCTCTTTGATGGCCTGTCTTTCTTTCTCTCTTTCTCTCACTCTTTCCCTCCCTTCCTCTTCCTTCTCTCTCCCTCTCTCTCTCTCTCTCCCTCTCCCTCCCTTCCTCTTCCCTCCCTCTCTCCCTCTCTCCCTCTCTCTCTCTCTAATCCCCTCTGGTGCTCACCATCTGTGTGACGCAGAAGCAGTGTTTGAAGTTGTGGAAGGGGATGTTGTTGTAGCGCCGGTAGACCTCGTAGAGGAACTGCTGCAGCACCTCCAGCTCGATGTTGAAGGTGGAGATGAAGTCCAAGTCCACGTACATCACCTGCAGCAGCACCATGATCTCTGCATCCTCCCACTGCCTGCACACGTACATGTATACACACAAACACACACATACACACACATGCACATACACATGCATACACACACACACACACACATGCACATACACATGCATACACACACACACACACACACACACATGCATGCACATACACATACACATGCATGCACACACACGCATACACAAACACACACAGACGCATGCACATACACATACATATGCATGCGCGCGCGCACACACACACACACACACACGCATGCACATACACATGCATACACACACACATGCACATACACATGCATACACACACACACACACACAAACACATGCACATACATATACACATGCATGCACACACATACACACACACACACACACACATGCATGCACACACAAACGCATGCACATACACATGCATGCATGCACACATACACACACAGACACACACACAAACACACACACACACACATACATGCACATACACATGCATGCATGCACACATACACACACACACGCATGCACATACACACACACAAGTACATGTACACACACACACACACACACACACACACACAGACACGTACACACATACACAAACATATGCTCACATACACAAACACACACTCACATACACACATGTGCATACGCACACACACATTTTTTTCACTCCGGTATATGTGCTCCCAGAGTCACCTGACCTATTAGCACCTGGCTATACCAGATACAGATGTAATTTGTAATTTGTTATCATAAATCAAGTGAACCACTCATCACTGTTATCTTTTGCAAGCTAACAACCTAATTTCCAAATATTAATATCAAAGAGATTTCTTCATTGCTAAAGGCTTTGATTCTCTTTTCAAATTAAAATAATAATAAAAAAAAAATGGTAACACATCACTAGATCTCATCAAATCTCAGTCTGTGATATTTCCTCAGAAACCATCTGTGATGTTTGATAATTCATTCTGTGTGTCCTTGTTGAGATCTTGTATGGCGGCAAACGCACACAGACATCATAAAAGAGATCATAAACCCTCGTCCATTCAGACTGCAGGAGTGGCCTCCTCCTGTTGTGTCCATGTGAAAGGGCCCGTGTTAAACAGACAGGCTGGGCAGAGCACACAACGCATTAATGCGACCTACAAGGAGCAGGTTTTAATGAAGGTGCTTTTCAGGAGCGCTGCTTTGGGCTGCCGGCTCCAGGGCTCGGGGCCAGGCTCTCACAGGGCTCACACAGCCCATTCATATTGATATGAGTGGGGATGAAAGGGACAGCAGCACTGCCAGCATCTTCCATGGCTGATGCAATGAGATGGTGGCTGAAGTGCAACAGGTGTGGTTTCCTTTCCTTCGGGTGCTATTATGCACAGATACATCAACCAAACACGTCTGATAAACAGCTTAATAGTGTTGCCAAACATACAGTCTGTTCAACTACTATATTTTTTACAGCATTTATTATATTACAAGAGCAGAGCTTGGCTTAGAAAATGTAATTCCTTGATTGGTTGCAACAACCATATTTTAACGTTCCATAATGCTAAAAATATAAATCGTTCAGTAAAATTAATAATATTGTATTTTTGTGGATAGCTTCCTAATGAGACTGATCCACTCAGTTATTGGTGATCACTGTTTAGTACACTGTTTAGTAGCCTTAAGACCCAGGCCATCTGGTGTGATATACTGCTTATATAAGCATTGACTAAATGTATACCACACCTCCAGAAAATATAGCATAGCCTAAATCAAGTTCAATCAGGATTTAAAACTTTTATAGAAATGATATCATGCAGTGATGCAGTGGGCACTGTGCACTGTCACACAAAGCACTCACCAATTATCAAAGGTGGGAGTCTTCAGATACTGCCTCACCTCATCAGAGACTTCTAATGAACTATTGGGAAAGTAAGTGTAATTACACATTTATTAGACCTTTATTCATTCACATTTATTAATTTGGCAAATGCTTTTTTTAAGGGTCATTGTCCCCGGAGCAACTTGGGGTTAAGTGCCTTGCTCAAGGGCCCAGTGGTGGAAGCCGGGTTTAAAAAAATGAACCCACAACTTTTCTAGCTACTACATGCTAGTCTTGAATTTCCCCTTGGGGATCAATAAAGTATCTATCTATCTATCTATCTATCTATCTATCTATCTATCTATCTATCTATCTATCCATCCATCCATCCATCCATCTATCTATCTATCTATCTATCTATCTATCTATCTCTCTATCTATCTATCTATCTATCTATCTCTCTCTCTCTCTATCTATCTATCTATCTATCTATCTATCTATCTCTCTCTCTCTCTCTCTCTCTATCTATTTATCTATCTAATCTATCTATCTATCTAGCCCAGCTGCTTAGCCACTGTGCTCCCACCCCCACATGTATTCTACAATTTTTTATTCTTACTGAATATGTGATTTATTCTGGTGGAAATAAATACTTTATTCAGTAACTACGGCCCATTCTGACCTCATTTGGAGGAACTTGTCCCTGACGTGCTCACACTCCTCTCGGGTCTTGCGAAGGGTTCTCTTGTGGTAGAATGGAGACGGCTTGTGGGTCGCATTAGACAGCTCTTTAAACAGGCCAAGCCAACTCAGGTGCTCGACGCTCTGCAGGGAACCAAATATCATCCATCAATATTGTTGGAGAAGGTGACATCATCATCATCATCATCATCAGTTTGTTATCATTACAGTCAGTGCATTGTTGTTTTTGTTTTGATTCTTAGTCAACACTGAGACATTTCTACTTCTCTTACCCTTATTTAAAATATCTTACTGTATTGATTACAACCCTAAAACAGAAAACAGGGACGTTGTGTAAAATGTGAATAAAAACATAATGTAATAATCTGCAACTCTCTTAAACTCATATTTAGTTGCAAAAAGGACACAGACAACAATAAAATGTTGAAAATGACAAATTTGACTATTTCATGGAAAATAAATGTTAATTTAGAATTAGATACCAATTATTAGTATTGATTATTATAACCATCATTTTATTAGACATATTCAGTTTTTGCAGTTATGTTTCACCTCGAGTTTTTCCCTGAAGGACTCCACCTGTCTCTTCATCTCGTACACGATAGCTGGAGTCTCCCCTGCCTCTATTAAGATCTTCTTCTCCAGACTCTGTAACCTGCATAGACCACACATACTGTCAACGTCACCTAAACTGTGCTTTGTAATTAGGTCATTATTGGTCAGTGTGTGACAAATAGGCCATGGGACACAGATAATGAAGTGTGTTACAGTTTTTCTCAGTCGCTTTGGTGCTTTTCTCAGATCAGAATGAAAATTCTCATAACTATTAGTTCAACCTCCACAACATTTAGTCATTTGTGCACATCATAGTAGCAATTTCTCCTTCCTCTGAACAAATTGCAAATGCTTTTGGACATGTAGCAGTTGCTTTGTCATGTCAGTCAAAATGAACTATACTAATGAACTAATGAACTATACATATGGATGCTGAATAGTCGTTCCCAATAAAACTAATAGTCTTCATTTCATTGTTTGAGTCATTACATACAAAACTAGATGTACCGCATAGCGGTACAAAATATGACCGCCGCTCAGTCCTGTCCATTCCGCGAAAATAAATCATATTAATGAATTTGTCTCCATCTTCTACTCCATCCCCCACAACTTTTGTGTATGCTTGTTTGGAATGTGTGTTTGCACACATTCCGCACACAAAGTAGCCTACTGGCGCTGCAAAGGTGAATAGATTTGTTTCTGGGCCAAAAAATTTGCAGCATTGTTATAAAACCTTTAAAATCTCTAAACAATCACAAGTAGGGCAGTTCATCACAGTCCATCCATTGCAACTGGACTGATGAAAGGTACACCTGCAGGCTACATGGTATTTGGGAAAAGCAGAAGGTAGCAGCATAATGTATTTATTTATTTATTATTAAACAAAACAATCCCTGTTAGTTCCATGCAGTTTTCAACAGCTATCAAGAAGAGAGGTCATGTCATGGATTTTTGTGAATGTTTCTTCTTCTACATATGCATACATTTAGTCATCTAGTTCAAATGATATTCAGCTTTATTGTCAATGCACAAATTAAATACCAGTAGTCTAAAACAAAATGCCGTTTTACCCAGTGGTGCAAATAACTGACATGTCCAAAAGGGCCTTCATGAAATGCGTTGCGAGACTTCATACACATTTTAACGGGCAAAGTTGAAGAGCTGTCCGTTATTGTTTGTGCAAATAATATGCTGATTCATGTTCCCTTGCATTTTGCAACTATGAGGTCCATGGTTAAGCTCAATCTTTTGACTTTCACCCAGCCTAGTGCATGCGCCCGATAGAAATATTGTTTAATTTTGCGATTGAGATATCCACGCACTGGCGCCCCCCCTGCGACGTGTTCGCCCCACGGTTTCAGAGCTAAATGCAAAAATGCATAGAGGGAGTTATTACAAAACCGTGACTGTTAACAAACTATAAGCTATATAAGGTAGGCCCTATGCTAGGCCTATTACACAACACTTGTCACTAGGCTATGCTAGCGACCCAAATAAAATCTCCTTTGGAACCAATGGCTTCCCAGTAAACAAAATAAAGTCCTGGCGACGTCCCCTAAAGGTCCCCTGGCGAACGTCACCTCCTCGACATTGTGTAGGGTTCCCTTTACGTCCCGCGGACCTCTTTTCGGGAGGTCTAAAATACTTCCACGAGACTTTGAGAGGACGTCCTGTTATGGTCACCGCGACGTTATGCGCGCGACGTTTATATTTCCGCGATGGTAAAAAAAAAAAAAAAAACATGAAGCGCGATTTAGTACGGTAGGCTATTCCCAGTAAACAAAATAAAGTCCTGGCGATGTCCCCTAAAGGTCCCCTGGCGAACGTCACCTCCTCGACATTGTGTAGGGTTCCCTTTACGTCCAGCGGACCTCTTTTCGGGAGGTCTAAAAGACTTCCACGAGACTTTGAGAGGACGTCCTGTTATGGTCACCGCGACGTTATGCGCGCGACGTTTATATTTCCGCGATGGTAAAAAAAAAACATGAAGCGCGATTTAGTAAGGTAGGCTATTACATCCTGTAAGTCTCAGCGTTGCTGGGAGAGAGGTAGACGGAACATGAACACGCATTAATGACTTGTTCTACAACTACACAATCAACTTTACTCACCTCATATTTTCACGCATGTATGAAATCACGTCCTCCGAATGCATTACAGTAATGATGAGTAGACTTGGATATTTATACCGGGCTAGGATGTCCTGCTTTGACATCTACGGTGTCATTTTCTTAATAAACTAATACGACGTTTTAATGGGCATATCCCGTAGCATATTGTTCAAAACATCATCAGAGTAGGTCAAGTAGATAAATTGTTCAAACCATATTGTTTCAAAATATTAAAAACTAATAATAGCCAAAAATACTAAATGAATCGCAATGCATGCTGGGAAGCAAAACTCAACATGAAATAAGTACATGGAACATAGAATGCATTGACGTTATATCCACTCGTTTTCTTGGACCTGTGAGGGACAAAGAGGGACAGCCTATAAATGTAAGCCTATCTTCCTGGAACATTGCAGATAAAGAAAAATGTATCGTTTTCTCTAGGCTATGAATGCTCTTTGTAGCCAACTTTAAGATGAAATAAATAGATTCCAGATGTTTCTATTCTATATCATTGTTTTATTAATAAACAGTAAGGCTCTGGTGAGGCAGAGAGCTTCTGCTCCCCGTCAGAAATCTCATCGGATACGTGCACTCTTTGCTGTTTCCACAAGGAGCTGCTGTAACATCGGGGACAGCTATGCGTGACACTTTGAAACGCGAGCATGCGTCAAATAAATTACAATGACATTTAAACAAGTCATGAAGAAGCAGTAGCCTATCCTTAATTCTTCTGCAATGTAGCACATCTAGATCGTTTTGCTTTACAAATTAAGTAGTCACTTCTGTTGCTAGACAACCCTAAACAAATGCTACGTGGTCTGTTTTTAACATTTCTCTAGTTTTATTGCATCGTATTCAGCTCCAAAAGTCGGTTCAGTCCCAATTCGGCCGTGTGTGTGTTTCTGAAAATAAAACAGATAATAAGTAGGCTACGTGACTACGTTAAATAAACCACTGTCTATTTAGAGCATGTTACATGAATCACGTAATGACAGTTATCTGAAGAAATGCGCATTGTAGGCTAAGCTAGAAGCTAAGAACAGCGACTTTGCTAACGTTACACCAAGCATCACATCAGCTAACATGAATTTGATAAAATCCCTTCCCTAGTTTGTAACGTTATACATTAACGTTAAACTCAAAATGTATGTGCTACATACATTTTGTATGTGCTACATACATTTTGAGTTTAACGTTAACAACCCTTTCCCAGTTTATGAAGTTGTGCATCTATGAGCAAAGTAGACATAGGCTACTTTGCTCATAGACGCACAACTTCATAAACTGTATGATATGTTGCCTTAGACTACGGTAGGCTAATGCAGCTACTGCTAGAGAGACTAGATAGATACTTTAGTCATCCCGACGTGTAACGTGAAGTCGTGCATGGATGTGATGTCTTCGTCCTGCAGGCGGTAGCCAGAGCGCTCTCAACTCCGCTGCCATGTGTGAATAAACAAACGTCCCCCCCATGTCCCCGATATAACGTTATTGTCGGGTCCTTAGGAGGTATTTGAAATGACCAAATGCAAATGTCATCCGAGGGACCTGACAGTGACGTCCCCAGAAAGTCCTGCACCGGACGTCATGCAATATCCAAACGATAACTTGCTCCGGACGTCAATAAGGTCACCGGAACGTCCGCTAGAGAACATGACGTTCGGGACCAATCGGGGACGTCGTGAATGTCGGCATAAGGTCCGGGGGACGTCCCGTGTTTGTCGGGTTACACCTTACAGTATCAAGCTGCCACCTCTTGGCGAATCACGGAAAGGGCGAATGAAGTGGACACTTCTAAATGGAACCCAACCCACTGTACAGTAGCTCAAGGTCTGTGGCTAAAGCAGCCATAATGAAAGCGTTATCATTGTTTGGATACTTCACACACACATGTTTTTTAATCGCATAGACTAACTACCAAGCTGGAATCACATCGACTCCCCTCTCACACCCTAAACACGCTCTTCGAACAAACAAAAAGCGCCTCAGTCTCAAGAAATAGCCATAGGCAAAACTGTATCTGACCGGTGTAACGTTGGTACTAAATCATCCATCGCAAAGAATGATTTTTGTAGCACGTACAACAAATATGTGTAGGTACAGCCCTGCCCTGAATACATCTCAACGTGCGCTCTAAAACATCTGGTTTAAATGGAGATGTAGATCATCACGGGTGCGTTAATAAATCTACATTGCGGCGAGTTGACACAAATTATTCACTTTGACGAATTTATGTAGTTTCAGTTACTTTACTCTGATCCATGCTCTTCCTTACTTGAATCACCTTTGAAAATAGAGGATTGAAGTAGCCTATATGGGTGTTTGGGAATGAACGTTGACTCAGATGCTTTTTGAGACCTTGAGCAGAAATGTCCCAGCGGTGTTTAGGATGCATCATAGACAGGTTATCTTTCAGGTAGCCTATATATTTTTCATTAAAAAACCATCACCTAGCGAACGTGTTGTGGCTAACTCACTTAGCTCCTGTTAGTAGCCTAGGTTATGGTCATAAGCAAATGAGATGACAGTTCAAAGATACAATTAGTGCTGTTATCGATTTGCTTGGTAGCCTATAAACGCATTTATGGTTTTCTACAAATACATCAATAATCAAATTGGCCTCCATCACTCAACCATGCTAACGGTAACATTATTTTACCTACGTTCTGCTATTGATGCTATTGATAGGATTAACGTAGCCTACCTGCAGTAAAAAACAAGCATGTCCGATAAACATTCTCAAATTTTTTTCGGCTTCAAGAGGAAATGGGAATTACATGTCATGCAGAAATCATCCTACCCTTAGACGTTCTCTGCGGTAAACTACTAGCCTACAGTCTTGTCCTTGTAGGAAGCGTAGTGTCTTTCCAATTCCAACCCACTTTAGATTAACTTCCAACAAAATTACGTCTCACTGCAACGATGCGCCATCTAGTGGACAAACGACTACATGACGCCAATACTGGAAATGCAGCCAAATTATTATTATGATGAATATTTGGTTTTCCTTTAATCCTGCTGAATTTGTAATTATGTATCGGCAGTTGCCGATACTGATGGTATACGTGCCTGTGTGTATATGTGTGCACCACCATCTACAGGCCAATGAGTGTACAGTCACTAAATATACACATAACTTAATTTTTTAGACCCCCCCCCATGGATGAAATTCTACGAAACTTGGCATACCCCCAGAGAATGTCAGGTTAATCATACACATAAAATTTGGTGCAGTTCTGAACGTCTTTACTGAAGAGAGGGGCGATTAAAGCAGAATGATATTGCATTTTCATTTTTTACCGGGGGGTGCAAATCACAAATGATTATGGGCTAGGTTGATGTGGGCCCTTGAGACCAACATACCATAAAAATTTCGTCATCCTCAGTGCCACGGTTCAGGTAGTTATTTAGGAAAAACTGCATTTTTTGGGTTACGGGGGGCCCAGCGCGGAGGGGGAGTGCCCCCCGGGGACCAAACGAAAATTTTCCGTAAAAGTCTAGTGGGGCTACATACCCACCAAATGTCATGTGCCCCGGTGTTTCGGTGCCCCGGGTATCGTTGACCAAAATTTCAGGAAGTAGATGACGGGGAAAAAAAAAAAAAAAAAAAAACTTTGACAATCCCTATATGACCGCTTCGCTAGCTTCGCTAGCGGCGGTCATAATTAGTGAACTAATTATCAAATTATGTCACAATACTGTAGAATTGCAAAGAGCATACAGTAAAAATGTGAAACGTACATATTCAGTGTCTTGTACTCACTTACTCTCCTAACTACAGCAATTTCTAACTTTACTGTAGTTTTCAAATGGCTGTACAAGTACTGTATAGTGCTGTCTTGAGCATGTTCAGGTTGTGTTGCCGAGTTCTGACCTTTTTTTGCATGGGAAAACACTGAGAGAATAAACTGCCATAATAAAAACATGACAAAGCCATTTGAATATCTTGTTCATAAACGATGGTGTCAAGACTTCTCATTTTGAAGACAATGGCAGTTTCATTGACATAAATACTTGCTTTTGAGGAATGGACTATCCATTTTGAGCAAGTGATGTGCTTTTGCAGGTTATCCACTAGGTTTGGCAGTTTGCACTAATTGTTTTGAGAAATGCACTAACTGCTCTGCAAATGTTAATAGTGATGTGAGAAAAGCACCAAAGTGACTGAGAAAAACTGTAATGTCAGATATACACGGGAAAGGTGTTCAATTATTTGTGCTATAGGAAGGGGATTCCCCACAGCGGCCAATCAACAACCAAGCCTAACATTACACAGCATGATGCCAGATACAACAGCAATGCACATAATGGTTGATAATGCGTCACATGGTGTTCCTGGGATTCATAAAATCTTTCACAAAATAACATTTGCTGTCTGTAACCGTTGACCTGAATGCCCAACCCAAGAAGCAAAGCCCCGAAAACCATGTCACCAACAAAGCAGCCTTCGTGAGCAACAAGTCGGCTTCTTTAGCAAGTGCTTATGGCGCAGTGATGCAGGCTGTAAGCAAAGCCATGTCTGAAAGCTCAACAAAGGAACCAAAACAGCACACAACAATACGTTTAGCAAGTGAAACATCAGCACCTCAACTCAGATACTAGTACTTTTGTGACAAAAAGGCCTAGGGACATAGTGAAATGTGTATGAGGTCGTGGTAGCGTAGTTGTTAAGGATAGCTAGCATGCAGTAGCCAGAAAAGTTGTGGGTTCAATTCCCGGCTTCCACCATTGAGCCCTTGAGCAAGGCACTTAACCCCAATTCACTCCAACGTAACAATGCCCTTTTAATATAATTGACTAGGTCACTTTGGAAAAAAGCGTGTCTGCTAAATGAATAAATGTAAATGTCAATGTATGTCATTTACACTACTCTTGAAAGTGAAGTGCAAAGCTGACTGTACCTTTTCTCCATGGATGACAGATCAAATCCGAGTGCCACTGCAAGTTCTGTACCTAACATAGTGACAAACAAGCAAAAACAAAACGTCATGCCTCTTTAAAAAGTATACTCACACATTTTATCCTCCTATGACATCATGACACAAGACTGCAGACTGTGTATGTGTACATATTTTAGTTCAACATTGTATCGTAACGTCAGCTATTACCAACCGTCCTGTATTTCCAACCTTTTACGTGTATGTGTCACTTAATATTCATTTCTATACAAACCAAGACGGCGGATTCCTAAAGAAACGCAAGCAACCAGACCATAAGTGTATCTAAATTAGCTATGTACCAAAAATTTAATTTTACCGTGACTTGAAGAGCTGTAAACAGTGTTGTAAGGCAAATCCGCTTTATTGGAGCTCCAGTGGAATTTTGATTTGCGACGAGAATTCTTGGGCTAACCGTTGATGTGCAGGTTGGGAATAAGCACCCACCAGCCCAGCACTAAACTCTGAGTGTGGTAGACAAAATTGGATATTTCAGGCAGTAAAAGCCCCGAACCAAACTAGATTTTGTTCAAATCTACACACCTATGGCTACTGAAAAATGTAAGGTTCATTTATCAAATGTTATTTTGAAGTATTACGTAAAAAACATTGTTGTTTTAGAATTTTCAAACAAAATGGTTGGTAATTGGTACGTTTACGATATGTATCATTAAACCAGGGAAAATTCCCCTCCAATAACATCTTTATATTGTCTTTGCAGAGTTTGTGTCAAAATATAAACAGTATCTTGTAAGTAATATAAGAAGAACAATGAAATACATCAAACACCTCTGTGTGTTTATTACTGCTTGTACCCTTGTTGCAGTATAATTCCTTGGTGTTTATTAAATAAAGCACTATATGCATACAAGTTGTTGTTATTGTTGTACATTTGTATCAGTGATCAGTATTATGGCTGCCTGGCCCTGGCTTCGAGGCAGAAAATACCTAACGGCTCACTGTTGCAGTCGGCGGCCACCACCTCCAATTTGTAGGAGGACTGGGGTGTGTTGGGGGCTAGCTGGGGGGAGATGTTGATGATGTTGCCCTTGGGGTTGTAGAGCTTCAGGATGTCGTGGGGGCCAGCCTCTGCAGCAGAGCGGAACAGGTCTGTGGGAGCCATGAGATTTATGAGTAGAGGCACAGATGTACACACACACACACACAAAGATTATCAATAGGTAATTACAAATTAGGTAACACCTAATCTAACAACTAACAAATATCAGCAAGCCATGCAACAAGCAGGCCTACTCATTATTTCAATAGGCTGCACAATGAACCAGATATTCAGTTCAAAAGACCACTTCATGACACCTCTGCATATCATATTCGCCCCGGGGGAAGATTTTATGATCATACACCTAATTATTTTCTTTGGCGCAAACAGTGCTCAAGTGCAGCACCTTGTGCTCTAGAACAAACAACCGTCGCCCAGAGGTCGTATAGCCTCTAATTGGGTTGTCACTGTTTGCACACTTCTCATACGCACTTTGGAAAATGGAGCCTCAAAAATCAACAAGATGTGATGTTTTTTTCTCATGCGTATAACATTGAAAACAGAAAGGTTCTAAAAGAAGATGTTCTACGCGAAAAATATAAAAGGTAGTAAGGCATCTAGGGTATCTAATTTTGTTTTCCTTTTTTTTCCCCAGGATACAAAAGATTTCCACATAGAAAACGTAGAGAGCACTTTCTTCTCCATAAAGCAGTACCTATACAGACGCTAAAACACATATCAGCCTAACCCAACATTTGCTGTTACGGGCAAGTGAGTGCCGTTTGCTGGTTGAAAGATAAACCAACATTAGTGTTATAGCCAAAAACTGAGTGCAGTTTGCTCATGTAATGAGGAGATACTGAAGATGACCAGTGTGGAATAAGCTCTTTGCTCAAGCTTGTGTTTGACCTTCTCTGGCAAATTGCAGCTAAACGACTAATCATGAAGATAGAGGCCCTAAGCTATAAATAGCAAAGGCAACATACATTTGCTGTGAGGCAGAGGCTGTCACTCAAGGAGCCCTGTCAACTACACCTGTGCCTTCCTCTTAGCCAATCAGAGTAGACGCAGCCTCAGAATGGAACATTCTCCCAGCATAGACTTCCTTTCATTGCCAGATCAAGATGAAATACTTCCATGAAGTGATGTAAGAATTAACACATAAAAAGCCACAATCATTACATCAACACGATACTGTGAACTTTGTAAATAACCCTCAATTCAAGAGTTCAGCAAGGACTGAAATGGGTTTTCACTGCATGGCCATTAACCTAATCTACAGTACAAACAAGTTCTGGACCGTTCTAAGTAGAATGTTAAAGGTTTTCTTTTTCCCTGTGGTTCTACTAACTAAGTCACACTTGTGTGGCTGAGTTTTTTTCCTCTCCAAGAGAGAAGCATGTCACTCATCTCTGATGAGGACTGGGAGAGTCTCGAATCAGATGCTGTCATCAGATGCTGTCATGCTTCACAGATCTGATGGGGAAATGTACTTTATGGTGCTCTGGCCAATATGAGGCACTCAGCGGAACCCTGCGGTGGCCAGTGAGTCACGGGGCAGAGGCAAGCATCATCCCTTTGTGAGGTACACAAACAATGCTCCACTTTGACACACATCATCATCTCTGTCACCATATCATGCTATTGCCATTACAAAGTCAGTTGCCTAAGACTGAATGGAGTCTCTCTCTTCCTCTCTTTCTCTTTCTTTACCGCTCGTTTCATCTCTCTCTTTCTCTCCCTCTCTCTCTCTCTCCCTCATCTCAACAGCAGCTGTGGATGGAGAGAGACCCTTGTGCTCCTTTTGTCTGTCACGAGCGCTGCTCAAGGGCTTCACCTCTCGTCCTCTCCAAGTTGAGAGGCTGTTGATTTTTTTACACATCACAAACTGATTTTCACAGAGAACATGGGTGTGTAGACAAGCCAATAAAACTGAATCGGTTTATGTTTAAGCTATAAACTTGACATGCACTTCAGTAGTGTTCATGTCCATGTTGGTTAAAGGTAAATTATTAATTTTATTATTAAAAATAACCTCACTACAGTGTTAATATCACACTATAACTCACTTATGACATTTTGTTTCCTTTTATCTTTTCATAACTGAACTGCAGAACAAAACATCAACACATCAAAAGGGTTTTATGATTTCTGCAGGATATTTTACACAAATTAAAAGAATTGGGTGCAAACAAACTTAAATAAGTTGAAACGTCATTATAATGAAATAGTATACAGGTTCATAGTTTGTATATGCTGGAAGCATGTTTAAAATGTAGTGACCTGCAGAGAGATATAGCCTCCCTGTGGTTAAGACCCACCTTTGACGTCTTGTGCGGGGCAGTCGAGAGGGAACTCTGCCTGCTCTGGTCTGCCGTTGATGGTGAAGTAGATGATTTTGGTGGCCATCTCCTCCGGTACAGCTGCAGACATCCCCTCTGCCCCCTGTCACTGGCTCTCTGGTGGGAGGCTGCTCCGAATGCATCTATTTGACAGAGGGCTATTCCTTCAACCCATCCTCTCAGTCACCCTCACTCCCACCCTCTTTCTCTTTCACTCTCCCACCCTCCCTCTCTCTCTCTGTCTTTACCTCTTCTCCTCATATTAGTTGTGCTCATCGCTTGTTTTCACCATTTATCTTTGTATCTGATGAATTCTGCTGAAAGCTGTACATGATGTTGTATTTAATTGTGTTTAATGTGGTATTTAACATTTATAGGCTATTTGTTCAGCATAGGTAGATCTGGCGGACTTTGACCTATACGCAATAGCCAAGGTCATGAGACTCTAATAATGTATGTAACACTGAGCACGACGTTAAGCAGTGCTCCTGTAGCACTATTGAGAAGACATCACTGTGCGGAGCACTTGAAGAATTGTGCCAGTAGCATCGCTGGTTCGAATCCGGCTTGAGGCTGTGGCTACCGCTGTCATGCGGTCTCCCGTCATATTGCACTACTACGCTGTCTGGTGGTCAGTGCAATCGCGAGTGCAGGCCGGCACACAACTCTTTTATGAAGCCAAGTGTGTAACTGTTTGTAACTGTTTGCTTTCTGTTTGTGGTGTACTGAGGGCATTCATATTAATCATTGATATCACTTGCAACAGCCAGAGAAATAAAAATCAATTTTATGAAAAGGAGGACCTTTGACCTACACACAATAGCCAGGGTCACTAATATGTATACAATACAGAGCACTACATTAAGCATCGCCTCCGTAGCACTGTTGAGAATACTGCGCTGTGTAGCCTACTTTAAGAGAAGTTAGACTAACGTGACAAATGTCAATATTTTTTTCCTCGACCGGCCCAAAAGTGAAGCGGCCCACCGGGAATTCTCCCGATTGTCCCGATTACCCACCCCGGGCCTGCCGGCCGCCGTTACGGACGTTGTCCCGCGATCTCCCGTTGTTTTACGCGACGCCGCCTGCTGGTCATCGCGTTCCCGATGGCACGCGACATCTTATGAAGCCAAGAACCTGACTGTTTGTTACTGTTTGCTCTCTGTTGTGCTTTTTTTTACTGAGGGCAGTCATATTGATCATTGATATCAATTGCAACAGCCAGAGGAATAAAAATCATTTTGAAATAGGGGGATGCCCACTGAGCGCTGGACTTTGACCTACACACAGTAGCCGGTGTCACTAGACTCTATCATGTAGGCTATATTATCATACCTGTTCATTCCTATGTCCCTCGACATATCGTGACTAAATTCAAGATGGCGTCAAACGTAAAATTCCTTAAGGTACTGTCTGTATAAATTGTCTTGTAAATAAACTACAGTGCTTTTTCAAAGTTCTCCATGTCTCGTTTTAAATGTCAAGGCCCTCGGAAGTCTACCAATGAAGTATGGAGCTACTTTGAGCCTAGTAAATGGTGTAAAACAGTTATTTATTTGCATGGCTAGGCCGATGCCCGAGGCACCTCAACGAAACACTGTTGGTAGCATTGGCTAGCGCCAGATTTCTGAGTGCAGGGGACAAGCTGAGGTGAGCTATGAGACATACGTTCACACTCGGTATCATGTTTCAAGACACTTTAGGTCAAAATCACACCGGAATTATCCTTTATCTTTCTAGATTATCAGGATCTGGATTTCTGTATTGGGCAGCCGTGGCCCACTGGTTAGCACTCTGGACTTGTAACCCCGACCAGTGGGCTGCGGCTGAAGTGCCCTTGAGCAAGGCACCTAACCCCTCACTGCTCCCTGAGCGCCGCCGTTGAAGCAGGCAGCTCACTGCGCCAGGATTAGTGTGTGCTTCACCTCACTGTGTGTTCACTGTGTGCTGTTGTTTCACTAATTCACCAATTGGGTTAAATGCAGAGACCAAATTTCCCTCACGGGATCAAAAAAGTATATATACTATACTATTTCCCAGGCTATCATTTAAAACTGTTCTAAGGTAGAAAACAGTAAATCTTCCAGACCAGACGGGGGCGCACACAAAAATCTTGGCCTAGCTGCTACATGATGTGTTTCTTCTGATGTACAGAGGTGAAAGTTCAGAAGCAACGTGTTCGTGAAGAAGGAGAAGAACCCAACACATTCAGCGCTGCGTACACTATAAGTTTATGAAATAATAAGAACAACATTTCTTCAAAATGACCGAGGGGGAATCTACAATTTCAAAGCCAGCTAAAAGCTTGCTTGCTCTCAATCCAAGCGAAGATGTTGAGTTCCAAAAGAAAGTCCAGCAAGTCAAAAAGCGACGGAAAACGGTAACGTTGTCTAGCTTGAGCTCAGACATTGTAACACTCAGAAAAAATAACGTTACACATTTTAAGCCATTGTTGGACGATTCAGCAGTGATGTTGTTTAAAGTTAATGTTATTGGTCATATCATTTGTTTGCCAGTGCGATTGTGTTGATAATTGTAACGTTAACCATCATCATATTAAAGTGCGTGAACATTAGCTTACGCTATGTTAATAGCGTTAGTCAGCTAACTTGAAGGCCTGTGCTAACTTACTGCGATGCAGCATGTTAACATTATTTCCAAATGACTAATCTTTAAGAAAGTGAAAATGTCTAATCTTTAAATGTCGGAAGTGTACATTGTGCCACATAGTGCCCACACCAAATACACGTGTGGTAACACTGTCGCTTTATCACACATTCAGGCGCAGATTGAAAATTGCCTCCAATGTCTAAAACATTTGTCCATAGTCTAAACACTAAAACACAAAGAACTGCAAACTTTGGTGTGTCTACGTACCACATAGTACCCGCATCAAATACACTGGTAAAACGTTCAGCACAGCACAATTTTCTAGGCGCAGATTGAAAATTGCCTCCAATGTCTCAGTCATTGGGGGTAAGATTACTCTGCCAACAGCAATGTGGCTCATCAAAGCTTATTGCCAGTCCCATGTGGCTGTGCAATGAAACCCATGTGCCCACACTCATCTCACTCACATGGACCTGTATGTTAGCTTGCTTAGGCTACCGTATGGTAGGCTAGTTATAACGTTAGCTAGTTAGCCACTTGGTTAAAGTTAGCACGTTGTGCAAGTAGGCTAAACATCACATCCAAATCATCATTGTCGACGTGAATTGTTGCTCTTGTCCACAGCCAGTTAAGTTGGCTCCTGGAGTAATCTACGTGGGCCACATTCCCAGGGGACTGTTTGAACCACAGATCAGATCCTATTTCCAGCAGTTTGGGAAAATCCTAAGGATGCGGCTGTCGAGAAGTAAAAAGGTGAGCTTTGTAATTCCTGTCCAGCCCTATTTCATCTGCATATATTGTATTGCTGTATGGCTCCCTCCACACCTTTGTGCTGACACTTTCAGAACAAATATTAAACACAAGTGTTTCCGGCACATTCTGAAAATTACCCTTTATTGTATCAGTCAGTAAAGGTGCGATAACTTGTGCCAACAATAATGTGGCTCATCAAAGCTTATTGCCAGTCTATGTGGCTGTGTAATCAAACCCATGTGCCCACAATCAACACAGTTACACTCAAATACCAGTATGTCCCATAGTTATGTTGATGTACACCACTATTTTCATACTTTATATTCATATTTATATTGCCATATAATGTCTGTATTTAATTGAAAACAGCTGTGTCTTCTGGGGGCTTTGCTTGGTTTATATTTTCTACTGATTATTTTGGGTGTCACCTCAGTCTGAAATTCAGTGCGTTACGGGGGGGTGGTTTCTGGCGATTCTGATACCAAGTCAAGAATTGCGATTTCGATGCTTCTTCGATACTTTTTTAAAAATGTGTTTGATTTTGGGGCCCCCACCACCCTGACGTCATCAGTAATATATAGGCCAGTGGACATCCTAGATTCTGCTTGACTCTCTCCACACACACAAACACACACTGAAAATGGTGGCTTACGTGATATATTTCATATATTTTTAAATTCATATAGTGTATTTAGTTAATAATGTATTTTTAATGTATAGCATTTTACTAGTATTTACTAGTAGCTAAACATATTTAGTAATTTGAATGCTTCATATTGACGTTTAAACTATAACACTTAGGCATATCTGTAATGTGGTGTGTAGGTCTAATTGAGTGCACATTGGTGATTAGTAGGTGTAATTGAGTGCCTGTCACTTTAAGAAATAGCCTATGTGAGTAATTAGCCTTCCTTCAGCCTGACGGTTTTAGGCTAGTCGCTACTGAATAAAAGTTGTGCATAGTGCATAAGGATATGTGGATGCAATTCATTATGTTTTCTATGTCATTAGATAAAATAAATGTTCAAAAAACTAACAAGTCGAAGACAATCTTTCTGGGATCAAGTGTTGACGTGACCTGCACTAGCAGGATAGTTACCAAGGAGCTCTTTCCAGATGTAAAAGTTTGCCATGGTTGCGTAGCCTATTTGTGTAAGCGCAAAGTGGTTCTCTCTCTCTCTCTCTCTCTCTCTCTCTCTCTCTCTCTCTCTCTCTCTCTCTCTCTCTCTCTCTTCCCCCCCCCCCTCTCTCTCCGTGTGAGTGTTTGCGTCTGCATGAGGCCATGTTCAATTCAACTCGGTAGTTGATCCCTCTGGTCAATAGCACCGCATTCACGCCACTTCATGATTATATCAACGTCATAAGACAGACTGTGAAAGTGTATGTGGGAATTTCTCGCATTATGATGTCTAGAGTTGCGGAACTTGAACAGATTATGCGCAATACCCGCAATCCCGCAGTGAAATTTAAGCCCTGGTTTAATAATGTTATGGCACCCCGAGTCAAGTACCTTTCGCTGCTTCAGTCGGTGGAGGTAAGGTCAACGTGCTGTAACGATTGCTGTGGTTCATGAAAGATTATGGTCAGCTCTTGCTGCGGCTGCTTATTTCCACATCTGATTATAATGAAGATCCATGCTTGTTAGATTGCACTGAGTCACGTGAAATGTCTTTGACAGACAGGTGGAAGCAAAGGCTACGCGTACATTGAGTTTGACTGCGATGAAGTGGCCAAGATTGTGGCTGAGACCATGAACAACTACCTCATGGGTGAAAGGCTGATCCAGTGTGAGTATGAAGCTAATTAACCAAATTAACTATTATATTTAGCCTATTTTCAGTGTTTGTATTTAAACCGTACAGAATGAACTCCTGATCATGCTTATGCTGTGTCGGCTTCTGCACTGGGGTGCTCTGGTATTATTGTATGTTTCAATTTCACAGCAGCCATTTTGACATGAAATAGTAGAGCAAGCACCGGTGTTACTAATTCCGTTCATGTAGTGTCGGTTCAATTTAAGGCCATGTACCCGGATATTTGTTAGAACTGATATTTTTTTGTGTTTATTATATTTTACTCTGTCTACATGACATTTGTCTAAAACATTTGTCCATAGTCTAAACACTAAAACACAAAGAACTGCAAACTTTGGTGTGTCTACGTACCACATAGTACCCGCATCAAATACACTGGTAAAACGTTCAGCACAGCACAATTTTCTAGGCGCAGATTGAAAATTGCCTCCAATGTCTCAGTCATTGGGGGTAAGATTACTGTGCCAACAATAATGTGGCTCATCAAAGCTTATTGCCAGTCCCATGTGGCTGTGCAATGAAACCCTTGTGCCCACACTCATCTCACTCACATGGACCTGTATGTCAGCTTGCTTAGGCTACCGTATGGTAGGCTAGTTATAGCTAGTTAGCCACTTGGTTAAAGTTAGCACGTTATCTTCATCGATGTTGTGAATTGTTGCTGAAATTGTTGCTCACAAAAATGAAATCAAACTGCGATCCTATGTAGGCTATGGACAGACGGGTTGTTACTGAATGTTGCGTTACTGTACCAAGTCCGAGTCTTGCTATACTAAGGGCCTCTGCATACTCACCATTCCCGTCCTGTAGCGCGACGTGTGTCGTAACCATTTTTACCTGCGCGTAGTGTCGTCACGATACCAAAATTATGACTGATACATACCTACCATAAATATCTTGATGCTCGATACTGAAACGATACCACAGCAAAATCCTAAAATATTTGGAAAATATGTTGAATTTGGTGCACTTTTGTAGTGTGCAGGTCAATTCTGGGTTCTAACTTCTAAACTTCCTACATACTTATTATTTTGTATAAGCTTAGTCAGTAAAAGAGTAATTTGTGTGTGATTAAGCCCTTTATTGTTAGTTATAGTTCATTTACATTGTGTTGTGTTTTGGCAATAAAGTACCTTTAAATAGCCAAAGTAGGCTAGATCAAGGTCTTGGTAGATATCCTTTGGTTGAAAATAAATCTTTTCTATTCTTTCCTCTTAATTCCATGTGTGGCGACTCTCGCTGGTAAATTTGTTAACTAATCCAGCAAACTATTAAAAATTCACGACTGTAACAAAACAGTCCTCCGAACTGCAACTCTCGCTTGCCCTCAAACTAGTCCATCTTCCGGTTTCCGGTTTAGCGCGCTCAGCTGAAAAAAAGAGTGGTGCGCTACCGTGTGCTACCCGGCCAAAATCCGCGGCGCCAGAGGTCTTTGTGATTTTGACGTGACATTGTCGCGCTACCGGTCGCGTTGAGTATGTAACATGTTTTACGCTCAGTACAACAACACGTTACATTTATATAGCGCTTCTTTACATAACACTCAAAGCGATTCACATGGAAATGGGGACCTCACTAACCACAACCAATGTGTAGCACCCACACAAAGTAACCTACACAAAATAGCCTAACACCATCTCTTCATTGTTTGTAAAAATCTATTTTGCATGTCCTCTCGAATCCAAGGAAACAGACGTTCTATAAAATCTTCACTTTAGAAGGCTTTTAAAAAATATCCTTTTTAGGGAGCTAAAATGCCTTTTATGCGTGGACAAAAGGCTCCAACACCTAAACAAATATCTGCTATATGTATATATATATATATGTATATGTGTATATATATATATATATATATATATATATCCGTGTATGTGTACAAGGTCTAAGTGTAGCAGAACCAGAACCTTAATTTATGTCATTAGTATCACCTTTGCCTGCCCTTTAATTTATGTCAAAAATGGCTGCTGTGAAAATGGTGCTGGATGAGCAGGCATGAGCAGGCATGTACTTTTGACCTTAGTAGATAGTAGTAGATTTGCCAAAATTCTAAATGTACTCTTCACTCTTGTTTTTCGACAGGCCATGTGGTGCCACCGGAGAAGGTGCATGAGAAGTTGTTTGTGGGTTGCAAGAGGGTGTTTAAAAAGCCGACGCAACCCGCGGTTGGCCGCTACAACAAGAAGCACAGCATAGAGGAGCTGGAGAAGACCAAGGCAAAGCTCCTTAGCAAAGAGGCCAAGCTGCGGAAGAGACTTGCTGCCCATGGCATCGATTACGACTTCCCTGGATTTGTAAGTTTGGTTAAGCCAGGTCGCCTTGTAACATCTGCGGTTCATTGTTTGATTTAGCAGTGTCTAAATCGGAGCTTTGTGGATCATGTTTCTAATGTCCTGTTTCCTCATTTTAGGCATCCCAGGTTCCAACGAAGAAGGCTACTGCCTCAGAGGATGCAAACATCTCTGTTTTAAGTGATGTATGTTCTTGTTTACCCTTTTTATTCATTATAAATATTATATTAATTATATTTACAGTGTTTCCCACAGAATTGAACTCTTTGTGGTGGTAGATTTGCAGAATTAACTTGAATGCAACAGTTTTTAACAAATTAGCGCAGCGTGGTTATGATGCTAACCAGCTTTAAGCACAATTTAGTACAACCTGGAAAATCATTGTGTGGTGGTCAATGTTGATATTGTGGTGGGCCGCCACAAATAAGTCAATGTATGGGAAACACTGATTTATACATTTATTCATCATAGGTTCATTACTGACCTCTGTTTAATGTAGAGATGCACCGATATGGAATTTAAAGGGACACCAGGCAAGCCTGATGCTTTTTCTCTACGAAACTCCCCCTCGCTCGGTCTGAAGCTCTTTTCCTTTTCTTTGCGTCTTCTGTCAAGGGTTTTTGCTGCTTCTTCGCCGGCTCTGCTATTATACACACGTTTACAACAATCTCTAGCGTTTCGTTAGCCTGCCGCTGTGCTGTAAACTGATCCTGCTTCGGTCGGCGGGTAGGATACACCGAACTTGCAAGTGGGATATTCTTCCTACAGGCAGTAGGGGCGGGCGAGAGAGCCTTCATTCGCCCCATAATGAGTCATTTAACCATATACCGACTTACGAAGATGATTAATTAACACAAAAACGTTGCCTGGTGTCCCTTTAAGGGCCGATAAAGATAACCGATATTTATTGGTTTGTTGTGGCTGATACCGATACGATAACCGATAATATTACTCTTGCCTACCACCAAATGATGGATAGAACTCATAATAGTCCTCAATAGTACGGCAGTCAACAACATAACAGTAGCCTAGCCCTACAGTATGTGTGGCTCCTTTAAGTGAACCTGAAGTCAGTAAATTGCGAGTGAGTGGCTAGAGAGTTTGAATCGTTTTAATTTAGGACTAAACGCTCATAAACGGCTCAGCTTGGAATAAGCTTCAGTATAGCGACCAAATCAGAGTTTGTGAGGGATACTTAGGCTTAGTTTCAACTGCGGGTAACTGAATAAAGCTGCAACTCCTCAGACTGTATCTTATGTCCATCTACTCTGTTGCGCACAACCTGCTGCAGCAGAAATGAAAGGCGTTAGCCACGAAGGTTTTAATAACTTATTATGATGACCTGTCTGGAACTGAAGCACGAATGGTTAGCATATTTCTAGGTAATAATACAAAACCCAAGCTAAAGTAATGCAAATATAATACTAAAACACAACTTAGAACTAGGCCTACTTATGTACTCGTCCCATAACGAGTTTGTTTATTTGTTTCCCCGACCAGCGCGGTAAAGTGCAAACACCAGCACACGACGGCTCTAGATAGGGCTGAGCTCCGCTCTGGTAAGGTTAAATGGCGGATCATTCACGAGAGGATTTTGAGATGCACAGATTCCCAAATGAACGCATATCCACAGATTTTGTTAGAGTGGTGAAATACATTCACACCGCTGACATTATATTGAGGAAAAAGTATAGCCAACCAAGCTCAAGTAGCTCAGTGTAGCCAGACGGACCTTACGTAGGCCTAAATTAGGACTTTAAAAAATATCGGCGCAAATTATCGGCCAGAATTCTGTTATCGTTTTCATTTTTTCACTTCCGATATATCGTGCATCCCCAGTTTAATGTGGAATATTTCTGGGCGATAAAAACAATAGTGATATGTCTTGCGCTAGATATAGAGTATTGACTACAAAGGCAACGTTTCAACCCATCGGGGTCGTCAGGCAAAAAATGTATAGCATTTTTTGTCTGAAGAAGACACTGTTGATTTGAAACGTTGCTTTTGTAGTCTATTAAATAGCGGGGCCTGTACTCAAAACTCAAATGTGTGGACATGTATTCTTTGTTTACTCATGGTGTACAATGCTATGAAAATCAGTCAGGAAGGTAGCATTTGATACATAAATTAAGTAATTAAAATGTGCCTGCCTGGAACCTTTTTTTCTCCCCCTACCAGCCACTTAAATCTTTTAGGTTGTTAAACTGATCAAGATTGACCAATATAAATTGTTATCGTGATTCATTTGTCGCCCAGCCCTATTTGATCTGTATATTTTATATTGCCGTATAGTTCCCACTCTTTGTGGTAACTTTCAGCATAAACATTATAGCAATGCAAGTGTTTCCGGCACATTCTGAAAATTACCCTTTATTGTATCAGTCAGTGGAGGTGCGATAACTTGTGCCAACAGTAATGTGGTTCATCAAAGCTTATTGCCAGTCTATGTGGCTGTGCAATGAAACCCATGTGCCCACAATCAACACACTTGCCCTCATATACCACATAGTGATGATGTTGAAGTATTTTCATGCTTCTATTGCTATGTAATATCTGTGAAAACAGCCAAAATGTGTCTTGTGGGAGCTTTGCCCGGCTCATGTTTGCTACTGATGTTTTAGGATGTCACCCCAGTGTGCACACCTTCAATTCTGGAGAGGAGGAAGTCCATGGCAGGAAGTGAGGAGGTAGACGACGAAATCGTCATCAAGCCCATGCCAGACGCCTCATTTGAAGAGGACGAGGAAGACTCTGAAGAAGGACTCTCGGGAGAGGAGGAGGAGGGAGATGTGTCCATAGAGGAGAAGAAAGAGGAGGAAGCGTAATCTCACGTCAGAGGCCCGTCTGCGGACATCTCTGAGCAAGCCTGAATGATCCACTTCATCCAGTCAGAGACTTTTGTACATAAAAGATTATTTCCTCCAGTGAGGGAAATAACCCTGGTGGTAGGCGACTGCCCCCTGGCTAATGATGTGTATAGTGCGTATTTAGCCAAGAGGGGCCCTGAATAGTGTTGCAGTAACAGCAGTTACTGGGGCCGTGGCACTCCACAGTGGTGGTGAAGGAAAGGTGTTCTTCCTTCCAGAAAACTCTCTGAGCACGTCGCTCAGCCACTCTGTGTCAGTTTGACAGCCCAAAATGAACAAAAATTAAACTCAAGGCCATTTTCATGTAATCATTAGAAGATTGGTTCTCTCATGTGGTCCTGGTTGTTTGTGCTGTTGCTTTCCATCTGACTGTTTGTGCTCATCTGAGGTCATGAACATTTAACTGTATGAAAATATAATTTGCTCTTATATGAAGAGGTTTATGTCCTTGGAAATGTAATGTATCTTTACATTAAAGAAGGTAAAGAAGACGAATGAGTTCCTGAAAAGATCTTTCGTTCCGTTTTCATGAAGCATACATAGTGTAGTCATTCTAATTGTTTGGTGACCTAAAGTGATAATTCTATGATATTAACATGTTTGTTTACAACAGCTTTGTTAGCGGACAGAGAATATTTATTTAATAGTGACCTGGTGTATAGATGGAACCGGAACACACCTTAAAACAGCTGAAGGAAGATAACATGAAATATAAGGGAGAAAACTGGCCTGTTCCAAATAATTAATTGTTCTAGAATTCCCTCAGGACTATCATGACAATGAGAAATGTATGTTGAAGATATGTAAGGAGTACACTTTTTTTTTTTGTCCGCCACTAACACGCTTATACCACGGGGTGGCGCTAGAGTTTCATGGTAGGAGTCCTGGGATGACATTTTCTGTCAAGATGCCATGTGGCCAGCACGCAACCGTAACGACCGAATCATACCAGATTTGGATTTGTTCCTCCTTGTGTATTATTGGCTTTTAAACCACACTTTTATTGGGCTAACAGTGGAGATAAATGAGTTGGATGCATTTTTAAAAAGGTATATCATTTAGCTTGTTAAGAAAAGAGCGGGGAAAGAGTTTAAAAATAAATAAATAATAATTTTGAACAAACCAGAGCAAAACATTCCCCTGGAGTTGATGATTTGAAATACTGCCAGATTAATTTATAGTGTAAGGTGCGCATAGCTTTCGAGTTGCGAGGTTGGTTGCGATCCATAGAGCCAGCCAGGAAGCATGCGTCAGTTTCTGTGTGCCAACATTCTTGACGCGTGCGCACGACCAGCCCATTATTGTCAGCGAACAGCATACGGGGTGGAGAGATACCTCGATGCTGCCGTCTAACAATACTGCACACCACTGTTTTACCGGATAATGCAATTGTTCTTAGATGACTAGGGTGAGTACGTGTAGTTTGACACTATTTATTATGACCCGAATATCAAGCTGTCTTTATAAGAGAGAATGATTGGCAGATTTGTTAGAAGTCGGGATCTTTTGAGGGCCAATCAATGAAAAGGCTAGCCAGATAGCTTCTAGCTGGCTAACATATCTTGAGAAATAGTTTGCTAGGCAACAGTAGCTGTTCTTTTCAGAGGAAATGCCCAAAGAAAACAAATTACTCCATACATGTAGAAATCTGTAAGTTAGATTGTGTCTTTTTATTCCTGTCCTCTTTATGACTCGGCGACATAGGTTGGTTCCCAGTACGAGACGCATCAATGCAGACCTTTCTTCCAGTATTTTCTGATCAGTGAATTACACACCTCTCTGGACAGTTTAGAAGCAGTGATAAGAATAACAAGAAAGACACTGCCGTTGTAGAGGGACGTTTTTCTCTGTCATCGATGTAGCGCCAGAGAGAGGTATTTGAGCCATGTAGCCAGTAACACTTCGAACAATTGGACGTGGCTATGTCGTGGTGAGGGCTAGCCTAGCGAGAGAGCTAGCCTTTCTGACAGCTAGCTAACTGACACTTCATTTGTCATCGTTGCTAGCTCGCTCTGGTTGCCCAGATTACTACCTGTGAACATTTACATTAAAATGTCACCCTAAATTATAGTGCATTTCCCTTTGCTGAAATATGGGTTAAAACCAAGATGCTTGTGGCTTTGGAACTGAATGTTCTGACAAAAGAATCATCAACTAATCTGTTAAGCTATTAAATCAGTACTTTATTTGTTAATAAATGTACTTGTGAAATGTTTCGTTACAATCGGTCGTAGACTTGATATTGCTATCCTTATAAATTTACAAAAGGGTTAGTCAACCAGACAACTCTCTTTCTCAATAATCTGAATTGATGTAGTGATGTATGAAATATAAAAATAAATTACTTGGTGTTAGTTTGGGAATTCCTTTCTCACACAGGGATATGGGACTATGTATTTATAGCAGATGTTCAACGCAAACTCCCTCGCTAAGAATATTATGTAAACGCTCAAACCGCATTTGGGCGACTGACAGGAAGCCTAGCCTCTGCCACAGACCTGCTGTAATCGTTTGCCGCTTGGCAGTCTTAACATTGCATTAAATTGAATGCATTTTGTCCTCAGCTTGGGCAGTAAAAAAACTTATTGTAAAGGTGTTAAAAATATGGACGGGGCACTTTATAGTAGCAGCACACTGTGTTCACCATTTGTTTTAGAACGCGCAAGAAAGAAAAGTAACAAGGTCTAAAAAGTAATTTCACGCAAACTGGAAATAGACCGGTGATGGAGCTTTTATTAGCCGACTCATAGGTTGTTCTGCTGTGCCAATAACGTGAGCTCACCAAACCACTGTAGTCCATGGCAGACTCGGAGAAACAAGGAATTTAATGATGTCATACATAGACCCCCCCTCTCCTTCTCCCCTCTCCTTCTCCCTGCATGTAAACGCAGCCGCCGTGTTGCTGAGTAGCCTACGCGACTAGCATTCTTGTTTCTGCGCTGTCACCGCGGAGGAGAAAGCGCTTCAAGCTATTTACGGCCGTCTTTGTTCGATACGTGTAAGCTGTCTCTGCTTCTTTCGTCACCCTGTGCCGCCGCAGGGAAATTCGCACATAACACCACCTCCTCAGAAATACTACACACTGACATGAAAAAGAAAAAAACAAAACATATATATTTTTTGTTTCGTAGAAGATGACAACTTTTGATTGATAGAGGAGAGAAGCTCACCACAAGCGGATACTAGGGGTGGAGAAATGTGCTTCAGTGACATTGTCCCGCAGGTCCACTGTTTGTTAATGTAGAGTGCGGCATTCCTTTCTGGTGGACAAAGCCCTTTGTTTGCAGATGATATGCTGTCAGCACCAAGAGTCTGTTAGAAGTGAGTGAGTGAGTGTGTGACAGACCGATGTTTGATCTGATGTAACAACTGCTTTCCCATTGAACACTCACACAAACATAAACCAGGGACTATTCAAGGAAAGATCCTTGCCCAGACTGACATGGTTATTAAGCCAGTATCTGAAATTACATAGTTCATAGTTTTGTTATGTCTCAACACACACAATTTATCCCACCCACCCAAACACTTATTCAGGTGCTGACATGAAGTTGAAATATAGGCCTCCTTCTCTGGCTAATGCTACTTTTCTGTCTTCCTCTCCTTCTCCCTCTCCTCAGGCAGCGAGGAAAGAAGCCACCTCTAAATAATGAAGCGTAGCCCTACTGCACTCCTCCTCAGCTGCTTCAGTTACCTCCTCCCCCTACACTGCTTCCCCTAGTGGCCTTGCTCCAGCTCTATCGTGGCCTGGACCGGTCGGTCGGTGTGCTCTCCGAGTGTGTGAAAGGGAGAAATCAAGAGTACGGTTGGAAAAAGGAGCACCCTCGTCAGCTGTCGCTCACACACACATATGGTGCATTGTTGCCATTCCCAAGCTAGCATCCCCGTGGCTAAGCATCACGCTAGCGTGCGGCTCACGGAGAGAGGCCTGCCTTGGAAGGGATAAAAATAAAACCGACTTGATCGGACTGTGTGTGGCTTTTGGGTGTGTGTGTGTGTGTGTGTGTGTGTGGGTGTGTGGGTGTTTGTAAGACTGTGAGTGGGTGTGTGTGAGTGTGTTTTTGCGAGAGGGTGTGTGTGAGTGTGTTTTTGCACCCATGTGTGTGTCTGTGGTGTGACTTCTTTTTTTTCCGGTCACACACACAGGCACTCTTCCCTCAAGGATTAGTGTGTTTTTTTTTTGTTTGTTTTTAAATAATAAGGTTTATTTATTTTAATTGTCACAACAACAAAAAAAAAAACTACAATCACCAGCTGCCACCTGGAGCCATGGAGCCCAACATGGAGAACTGTCTGGCTCAGGTGCTGCAGAAGGATGTAGGGAGACGGCTGCAGCTGGGCCAGGAGATCATCGACTACATCAACGACCGCGAGAAGTCCCACGACCTGGAGCAGGACCAGTCCACGCTGGACAAGATGGTGGAAGGCGTCGCTACCTCCTGGGTCAACTCCAGCAACTTCAAGGTGAGGAGAGATTTGGATCAGGACGAACAGGCCATTTTGGCAGCTTATTTGGCAATGGAGTAGGAAGCTGCTTCTCTTGCTGATGTCTCAGAGACTGAGCCAAGTGGTTGATAAAGTCTCTGACATTCAACAGGGCTTACAAGCACCTCATGGAATGTAGATGGATCTGTGCATAAATTGTTGTGTCCTTATTTGGCAGTAATTCCGCTGATTGATTTAGCTGGTCTTTTGGAATGGGCTGGCATTCTAGAATGTTTTGTTTACTCTCTCTCTCTGTTGATTGGTTAAGTCTGATATTTTGGTCGAAATTGGTCTGAGTTGTTATTTAAGGGCATTGTGCACCTCAGCTACTGTTCCATCCTGGAATTTGAACAGTTGCGTTGACCTTATGGTGCTTACACCCATAAACCAGACTTGCTCTTCTCTGAGTTGGGTAGAAACCTGCCTGTACTGTGTCCACTGATCCAATCCAGTTCTACCAGAGGATTGTGTGAGAGGGCGGCACTCTAGGCCTGCAAGCATCTGCAGTTTATGTGGCTGTATTGGTCATTGAGGAGATGAGTGAGCCATCCCCCTGAAGCTCCATTAGTCTGTGTAAAGTGCGTTTGTTTGTCAATATGACATCTTGCTTGTGATTTTACTGTTTTATTACAACTTCAATGGCACTTTCGCCTGCAGAGCTGAGAGGTTGTCTCCTGAGGTTGCAGCTAGCGTCTTCTGCTCATTTGCTCGAATAGACTAGCAGTTTGTGTAAGCCTGCTGTTCCAGCGAGTATAAGACAAGGAGAGGGAGAGATTTACTGTGTGTGTGTGTGTGTGCGTGTGAGTGTGTGTGCGCACGGCCTCTGGAGGACATGTTAGAGCCGTCCGGATGCAGGAGTGCTCAGTCATGCCCCCCCCCCATCCATCGTGTCTATCTCATAGTGTAATTAATGGGGCTGTAGGCTGGGACGCGTGCCAGAAATGATCTTAGGGCCCGTGGTAATGGCACTCAAGTCTGCCGAGGTTGACCACAAAGTGTGTCGTGTTCTTTTGCTAATCTGCTGGTCCTTTGTCTTGCCCCCCGCCCCCCTATTGTATAGACATTTTATCGTTTTGCTTTTTTCCTGCAATTATTTCTGTTTTGAGTGTAGATGAGCAGTCAGGGTTGACAAGTGGGCGACCAGTCTTTTCCTCGTAGATTTCTCTTCACAATCAAGATCATGCCCCATTCAGGAAGGTGCAGTAATGGTCTGATCGATTAAATTGATTGGTTGTTTCTTTGGCAATTTCCTCCAGTGTAGAAGCCTACTTACATCAGTGCTGAGAGGTTTTTGTGTCGGTGTAAGGCTAGCAGGCAAGAGGCAAGATTTACTGTATGGTTTTATCCCTCATGTTGACAAAATCTGCAGTGGGAGTTGGTGTACGTGGGGAACACTTAGACCAGCAATGTTCTCTAATTTATATATTCTAGAATTCAATGTAATTGTTCTTTCAGAATGTTACTTCTGCTCTGTAGATTTCCTTGCCATACATATGGAATGCGTTTAGTCCATGTGAAGGTATATGAGGTCTAATTAGTTTGCTTTTGTCCACTTCTGGTTGATGAACAGAATCATTTGCTGTATGGACCGCAACCTAACGATTCTTGTTTGGGTTTCGCCCAAGTGGATGGACGTGTCCTTAAGAGCTCACCCCTTGACTCAGACGGCCATTGATCAGGTGGCTAATGTGGAAAGTGTTCGAATCCGCTCAGGTGCTTTCGGGTCAGATTGTGTCCAGTCCAGTCCTGTCCTGTTAGTGACTGTGCGTGTGTTTGCGGCCTCTGCCTTTTGAAGACCATTTGGGGTAACTGGGCCGCATTCAATTCCGACCCACATCACATCAGGCCAGCTAGCCAGAGCTCCTGGGAGCTGTCCGAGCAGGAAATGAAGAGAAAGATCCATGCCGCAGTGGTGCTATTTCCATTTCAGCTCTGGGTGGGACATCACTGATGTTATCTGGGGTATTTATTAGGAACATCAAGTTGCATTCAGTTTTCAGAGCGTTTGGATAGGAGGGGGGTTGAACACATTGACTTGTAGATTTTAGAGTTCATCGATGACTAGTTTAGTCTTGGAGAACGTAGTGAGCAGGAATGGTTTATCCTATTTGGTGCTGTGATTGATGTAATAAATCTGTTATCCTCTGACGCATACACTCTGTTTTGTGGCGCATCCTTGTTAGTGTGTTGTTTAGAGGAGAGATCTTTTATTTTGTCTGTCATAGATTTTTCATCTTGTTTTGATTCGCTCTGCATAGAGTGCTTAGGGGCTTTGCTCCTGTTGGGTCAGTCAGAATTGTGTGTGCGTGTGTGTATGTGTAAGTGTGTGTATGTGTGTGAGTTGGCTCAGCTATGATTGTGCAGATGTGCCTGTCTTTGTGCAGAGAAACCATGCGTCAAAGCTTTCCTGAGCAGTGATTTGGAAGGTGTTCTTGATATTATTCAGCTAGGAAGGTGTGTGTGTGTGTGTGTGTGTATGTGGAGATGGGGAATGAGAGTGAGGGGGAACATGAGTGAGTACATGTTTATGTATTTGTGATGGAGTTCGAGAGAATGACAGAGAGAAGACTAATGCAGATAGTCTGTGAAGCGTGAAATGGGATTGCACCATTCTTCTGTGCCTACTGATTGGTTCATTATCATGTCCATCACGCCACGGCCTGTCAGTCCGGTCTTGAGTGGACCCGCCCCCACGCCCTAATCTGGGTGAGTTCTCAATGCTTCCTGTTACTCCTGCAACAAGTCAGTCAAGAGTATGCACTCTTGATATTCTTACACAAACTACATTACTGTCTGTCATCATAGCTTATGTGTGTGTATGTGTATGTGTATGTGTATATGTGCGTGTGTATGTGTGTGTGTGTGTGCGTGCGTGCTGATGTGCCACCTTCACTAATGGCAATCTCAATCCAGACATCAATCATATCAATAAGACATTGTCGCAATGTGAGCAGTGATCAGGCCACCTGATATCCCTTATCATCCCTTATCAGCCCTCACTAGTGCACCACAAGATTCCCAACATCTCAGGAGCTGTGCTCATAGTGACTGTAGTGAATATGAATGAAGTTTCTCTCTTAGGCCAATATTCTACTCTCCACATATGTGGTTACGCAATGGTTGTCTTTGGTACGAGAGACATGCATTTCATCATCCGAGGGTTTATATGCAGGCAAGGGAAGCACCTGCATGATTGCGGACTCAAAGCAGACTATAAAATAAAATGTCCTCACCTGTCTATGTGCACGTCTGTAAGCCAGTATAATCGGCGTGTTATAACCTAATAGTGTAATAAGAATAACCAGGGTGTGTGTGATGTCCGCAACTGTCTGTGCAGGCAGGATAATCAGGGCCTAACCGTGACCTCCTCACGGTCACTCTGTCTCAGCTGTTGCTCTTGGCGTCTCCTCTCCTTTCCTCTTCTCTCTTCTCTTCTCCTCTTCTCTCCTCTCCTTCTCACGGTCACTCTCTGTGTCTGGTCTCAGCTGTTGCTCTTGGCGTCTCCTCTCCTCTCCTCGGGCAGTATGGAGTCCAGTCCATCCAGCGCAGAGCAGCAGCAGCAGCAGCACTAGCCAAGCGTTCCAGCTCACTCAGGAGACCCAGAGACCAACTGTGTCTGGGAGAGCCAGCCGTGCCGTGGCAGCTGCTGCTGCTGCGTCAGAGGTGGAGACACCAGGCCAGTGCCTCCCGATAGATAGATATAGATACTTTATTGATTCCCAAGGGGAAATTCAAGAGAATTTGTTTCCACCCAGTTTCGAATTGGGGACCTTTTGCGTGTGAGGCGAACGTGATAACCACTACACTATCGAATCTTCCTAATAGCATCAGAGAGAGAGAGAAACAAGCGAGAGGCAGAGAGAGAGGGAGACAGAGAGACAGAGATAGACAGATCAAAATGTCAATTTGAAGGTTTCTTTTGTTTGGCTGTGGTAGTAGCATAACAAAGCCAGAGTTGGTTCTGAATGCTTTGAGATACTGCACATCTTCCAGCCTGTTAAATGTCTCCAGACACAGCCTTCATTCAATGAGGAAAAGCCTGCTCTGGAGAACCCTGCTAGCCTTGGAGCAGTGGAGGAAATGAACACAACTCAGTTCTGGTTCTTGTTTTTTTTTTTTTTAAGTTGCCATTTTAGTTGTTCTGTAGCTGTGTACATTCTTTATCTGCAAAAGACTAAACCAGTGCTAATGGCCCGGTGCATAACACAGTGTCTGGCCTACACACATTCCTATGGTTGGCTGTGATTGGCTGTGATCGCATACTGCTGCTAATGCACTAAGGACTGTACATGACATGTTGCAGGATAGAGAGAGAGCTGGGAAGAGAGGCAAAGTGTGTGTGTGTGTGTGTGTGTGTGTGTGTGTGTGTGTGTGTGTGTGTGTGTGTGTGTGTGTGTGTGTGTGTGTGTGTGTGTGTGTGTGTGTGTGTGTGTGTGTGTGTGTGTGTGTGTGTGTGTGTGTGTGTGTGTGTGAGAGAGAGAGAGAGAGAGGGACTGCAGCTGACCAGTGCAGTGTGGCAGGACATGCCACAGCCAGAGGTGTAAGCTTGCCTCCTGGCTACAGTCCTGGCAGATGTGCTCTGATGCTAGTCACCAGTGTGTGTATGTGTGTATATGTATGTGACTGTGTGTTTTTGTTTGTGTGTGTGACTGTGTGTGTTTGCTCAGACTGTTGATATCGAGCCGATCCAGCAGCTGAATATTCTGCCTCTAAAGCAGATTAAAGATGAAATGTGCTGAGCAGAGGAAGACAGGACAGAGAGAGGGATGGAGGGAGAAAGGGATGAATGGAGAGAGAGAGGGATGGAGAGAGAGTGAGGGATGGAAAGAGAGAGAGACAGGGATTTAGAGAGGGAGAGAGAGAGAGAAAAGTAGGAGGGAGGCATAGGCAGATATATGTTTAGAGAAAGGTGGGTGCAGTGAAAGTGACAGAAACGGAGAGCTTCCGTTGTATCTCTGGACGGCAGACAGGCTGGAGGTCACCCCGTCCATCCATCACCTTTTTGTCTGCAGTCATATCTCTCTATCTTTCACTCCCTCTCTCCCCCTCTCTCACTCCTTCTCTCCCGCTGGATCAGTCTATCTTTCTTTTCTCTCCCACTTCTCTTTCTCTCCTCTCTGTTTGTCTTTTGTTATCCCTCCCTCCTGCCTCTCTTTCTCTTCTCAGACTCCCTCCATCCCTTTCTCACTTGCCCTCCCTCTCCCTTTCTCTCTCTCTCTCCCCCTCTCCCTTTCTGCCTGTCTGTACCTCTCTCTCTTCCTCCCTCTCTCTCTATCTCTCTCTCTTCCTCCCTTTCTCTTCCTCCCTCCCTCCCCCCCCTCTCTGCGGTGCTGGCTGTTGGGTTCAGTGGGGACACTCTCCCTGGTCCTGATGTGAGGTGACTGTCTGGGCATGAAGTGTTTTTCCCAGCAGGGCTCCAGAGTGAGGCTGACGAGTCTTCAGTCCTGCAGCTCTGCGGCCATTTCACCAGCACACACCACCACCACCTCCTCCTCCTCCTCCACCAACACCACGCCCTCCACAGCGGCATCGTTTCAAGGAGACTGTTATTAAGTTACGACTCCATAGAGACACAGAAAGTATAAAGCATCGTCATGCCAGCCATCTTTTGAAAAGATGGAGCTTATTTTGTGCTTTTGAGTGACTGCTGCCAGTGTAACAGGATGTCTAACACAGTCTATTCAGTATGGACTGTAGTAATAAGTCATTACAGAGATGTCAGGCATCAGTTACAGGGATGACACACACGATGTGCAGGAGATGGGGTGACCCATAGTGGCAATATCGGCACAGGAAAGAGTCATGGACATGACAAAGCAACGGCTGCCATTGAGTGTTCTTGTTTAGGAGAACCAAGCGCTCCGTTAGTCCTGGTTCTTTCTAGTGTGTGGATAGGATGCATCTCCCGAAGGCCTCGTTGAACAACTGCACCTACCATTGTTAAAGGAGAAGTTCGGTGTGATATTGACCTAAAGTATGTTGAAACATGATACCGAGTGTGAACTTTTCAAAAATAATTCCGTGGAAATTCATGGATTCCAGTGGAATCCATGAATTTCCACGGAATTATTTTTGGAATCTGATCCCTTATCATACCTGTTCATTCGTACTCGTCGCTAGACTTATCGTGACTAAATTCAAGATGGCGGTGAACGGTAAACTTTCTGAAGGTACTGTCTGTATAAATCGTCTTGTAAATAAACTACCAGTGCTTTTTCTATGTTCTCAATGTCTCGGTTTAAATGTCAGGGCCCTCGGAAGTCTACCAATGAAGTATGGAGCTTCTTTGAGCCTCGTAAATGGTGTAAAACAGTAATTTATTTGCATGGCTAGGCTGATGCCCGAGGCACCCCCATCGAAAATCTCTTGGTAGCATCGGTTAACTAGCGCCAGATTTCGGAGTGCAGGGGACAAGCCGAGATGAGCTATGAGACATATGTTCACACTTGGTATCATGTTTCAACACACTTTAGGTCAATATCACACCAGAATTCTTCTTTAAATGATGAAGAGACTCAGACTATCCTTCTAAACTCTCTCCCTCTTCACGGTGCTTGCTCAGTGATAGGCTACTTCTGAACCCTCTTCACAGTGCTGCTCAGTGATAGGCTACTTCTGAACCCTCTTCACGGTGTTGCTCAGTGATAGGCTACTTCTGAACCCTCTTCACGGTGTTGCTCAGTGATAGGCTACTTCTGAACCCTCTTCACGGTGTTGCTCAGTGATAGGCTACTTCTGAACCCTCTCCCTCTTCACGGTGTTGCTCAGTGATAGGCTACTTCTGAACCCTCTTCACGGTGCTGCTCAGTGATAGGCTACTTCTGAACCCTCTTCACGGTGCTGCTCAGTGATAGGCTACTTCTGAACCCTCTTCACGGTGCTGCTCAGGGATAGGCTACTTCTGAACCCTCTTCACGGTGCTGCTCAGTGATAGGCTACTTCTGAACCCTCTTCACGGTGCTGCTCAGTGATAGGCTACTTCTGAACCCTCTTCACGGTGCTGCTCAGTGATAGGCTACTTCTGAACCCTCTTCACGGTGCTGCTCAGTGATAGGCTACTTTTGGGAAATGCTGCTCCGCTCGGGTCTGCTGCTCCAGATGTTGTCTCTGAGTCGAGCCAGAGAGTCATCGCTCATGTCACAGGAAGAGGCTCTTCCTGTCGTTCCTGTTGTTGTTTTCTGCCACGGACGTTCGATTTTTATCCCTTCTTCCGCCTGGCCATTAGCCAGCTGGTCTCGTCTCTGTCGATGTGGTCATTGGAGTGGCCGCGTGCTCCCTCGGATGCTCTCCACAAGACTCCCCGCAGATGCAGGCTCCAGTCCGGCTCTCCTCTGATGGGGAAACAGCATTTGCTTGGGTGGGCACAAATGATCTGAAGCAGCCATTCAGTAATGGTGATTTCACCTTGAAGCACTTGGTACCTCTGAATTGTCCGCTGTATTCTAACCAGCAGGACTGAAGTCGATTGTGTTGTTAAAATAGTTCACCATTAATTTAAAAAGCTGGTTGACCGGAAGGGCTCAAAATTGTAACTTTTTGTCTTTTTTTCTGGCTGGTTGACAACTAGCCTCATTGATGATTTGATGAACTGTCCCAGGTTTACTGACTGGAGACACTGGCCCTGTTGTCCTTCAGGTCCAGCAGATTTGGACCAGACCAGGTTCAAGTCACTCCTAGCAGTTGTCTGATTAATCATATTAGGAGCTGGGCTATCGCAAAACATGTTCACTTATTAACTGCCCTCGCTGAATTACTGTGTCCACTGTTCACCGACACACACACACACACACACACACACACACACACACACACACACACACACACACACACACACACACACACACACAGACAACACAGTGAGTTGTTTGGATTCTTTCTTTATCTCTCGCTGACATGCTCATTTATAATCTATGATATTTGTCACTCATTTGTTGATAATGGTTCATACAAGTGAAAGTGATCCCTCTTTTGCTGTGGAATCCTCAGTGCTGATGTGTTGCTGACCTACGCAGACCTCTTTAAAACCAAGGGGTCAGTCACTGGCACATAAGTCATGCAACATTACACAAGAGTGGGACTTTACTCTCTCTCTTTCTTTCTTTCTTTCTCACTAACTCACTCACTTTCACACACACACACACACACACACACACACACATATACACACACACACACACACACACACACACACACACACACACACACACACACACACACAAGTAGTCACTCAGAGTCAGCACCTCTACAACAATCTACAACACGCAGGTTAAAAGTTAAACTGCAAGGCTCTGCCAACCCTGCCTCCACGTGCTTACACCAACCCTCATTTGACCTCATCGCTTTAAAAGGGTTAATAGTCTGGACACCACGCACACACACTTACGCAGACACAGATACACACGAAGACCTACACAGACACACATGCACGCAT